>NC_043702.1:163176824-163318820 GCF_006229205.1 Suricata suricatta
AGAGAGTTGGGGGGAGAGAGGGATGCAAAACCTGAGAGACTATTGAATACTGAAAACGAACTGAGGGTTGAAGGGGGAGGAGGGAAAAGAGGTGGTGGTGATGGAGGAGGGCACTTGTGGGGAAGAGCACTGGGTGCTGTATGGAAACCAATTTGACAATAAACTACTTTAAAAAAATAAACGAAGAACACGCAGTGAAAGGCAGAAACTTGCAGTGAGTCACACCTACATCGGAATGCTGGGTCCATTGCGATGTGAGCCTGCGCACAGTAAACCGTCTTCTCTGAGCTTTTCTCTCTGGCAGAACTATATTGATCATTAAATGAGACATAAAAAAAAAAAAAAAAACCAGCCAGTACTGGGCCCAGTACAATAGATATTCAACAATAAATTATTCTTTTTAGTATCAGTAATAACTTCTTAAGCAAAAGCAAATTTTCAAGATAACATTCCCTAGTTTCTAGGTCGTCATAGTTGGTAAATATTAATTCCTTTTAGTTCAGCCTTTGCCCCCTAAAGAATGAGTAATAGATTCCAAACTAAAGACATTTTGCTTTATTTGTTAAATTAAAAAAGTGCAATGTAAAAATCTTATAAAGGAACATGTCAAGTGAAAATCATATGCTCTTTACTTGGTAACGTTCTAGTTTGTGCTCCATTATTTACGGTACAGGTTTAAGATCATCTTGGGTGGCCCAGCCGTTCTTCCTGCGCATTAAGACTATTAGGCACTGTGTGCATCTTAAATCCAAAAGCAATAGCTCTTTCCCTCGTGATCCAGCTCAAGATGGTGTTGGAGATGGTTGGACCAAAAGTTGAGCAGGGCCATAAACCAAAGCTGGGCTTTGCTTCTTCCAGTTTACATACTTTCTGTGGTTTATAGTGTGGTTGGTAACCAGGAGGGCTCTGTATAAGCAGTTCACTGCATCTGGGTAAAGATGTATGCACAATTATCAACATTGGCAACAGCCTCAGCTGAGAGGAGGCACCGTGTTTATTCAAGAATATGGCATGATAGTAATCCAACTTCTGGCATATGATTTATGTTTTAAGGCCAAAAATCAAATGACCCACGTTAGAAGGCTTTTATTGAAGCCTCAGGCATGTAGTGCTTATTTGATTTTTAGAAGAAATCAACAAGACGTGTAGGTGAGTAAAGGGGAATGGGTAGAGCGGGTTAAAAAAAAAAACTCTTGTTAACATGAAATCCATTTTGGAGATTTTTTAAAAAAATCTTTGAAAAGAGTGATATTACTGGACCAAAGGATAGTCTCTCCATAAAGAACACACTATACCACTTCTCAAAGTCATTCTTAATATGCATCTAAAGTTTCATTGTTAGAGTCAAATTTTCCAAATCAGAGAAAAGTATTACTTCATGGTTCCCAAGTTTCCAATCACTTAACATATGAAACATTGAAGTTTAAGAGTCAAACGCTCCAAGTGAAAAGCATCTGTTTGATGTCGGCAAGGTCTCTGACAAATTCAGTGTTAAAAGACTCTTTGTGCTGTTCTTTGAAAATATATCACTTTATAATAAATCTCTGGGCTCTGACATACTCAGTGATGAGGTTTGCTTTATAGACTTATGCAAGAGGATCTGTTCACTGCACCTGGCTCTCTGTGAGATGAGAGTGGCAGATTTTTAAAATCTAAATTAACATACGGCTTCGCATTTAGGTGCTGATCTAAGGATCTGTATTTTCTTTTCATTCAGAACATACATTCCCATAAGACTGAAAGCTCCTGGCCTATCCAACTTTGTATTTATTTTCCATTTCTGGAAAAGAAGATACCAAATTGTAAAAGACGCAAGAGATTAAAGCTGCTGAAATATTACTGATGGAAGTTGCTGACGCCATATCGTTATGGCACATGGATTGTGAGATTGTTTGTATAATTATTTCAGCCACTGGGAGGGCTGGTTGATTTGCACAGAGAACGAATTCAATGTAAAATTCTCAAATAGCGCCAAACAGCTAACAATGAAAAAATGGATACTTTCACTTTCCATCCTTTCTACACAGTTGAAGGCCACAGTAAAAATGGGAATCTTACTCTACAATAAGGAGTATTGTGATTGTCAATAGGGTACCTAAAAGTAACACATTTCGTTAGGAAAATTGTGTTATATGCTCACTGTAGAACCTTCAGATAACACAGATAAGCCCAAAGGAAATAAATCCCTCTGCTAGAAATAACCACTTTGGCATACACTGATTTCTCTTACACACACGCACACACACACACACACACACACACACACACACACACACGCTCATGAGCTGGTTCTACATGTGCCTTATTTTTTCCAGGATCTAGCCTTCCTAAAAATGGGATCATCCTATTTTTAGTCTTTCTTTTTATCACCTAACATTACTAATGTTTTTCCGATTCACCCACATTATTGAGGGCAATTCATTCCTGTGTAACATATTCCATACTGTTAAAATACCAGTTTCTATATGCATTATGCTGATGATATCTATACATTTGAGTTGTTAAAAGATTTCTGCATGCATGTGTGTGTGTGTGTTTATTTTATAATAGGTCTCAAGGTCTAGTAGCATAAATCTTCCAACCTTTTATTTATTCTTACAGTTAGACTTGACTATTGTAGGCCCTTTGAATTTCCTTATAAATTTTAGAATGAAAGTGTCACTATTCACAACAAAAGTTGACATTTCAGCTGGATTGTATTGAAGTTATAGCTCAAATTTGGGGAAAATAAACATCATTACAATAATGACTTTTGCTTTTAATGAACATGGTATATATTCCAATTATTTAAGATAACTGTAGTTTCTCTTGACAATGTTTCGAATTTGTTTAATTATTTTTGGTATTTAATGTAGAGGTCATGCATTTTTTATTATATTTACTCACAGATGTATGCTGATTTTTTATTTAAATGTAGTTTCTAGGGGCACCTGGGTGGCTCAGTCGGTTAAGCGATCGACTTTGGCTCAGGTCATGATCTCACGGTTCATGAGTTCAGGCCCCGTTTCAGGCTCTGTGCTGACAGCTCAGAGCCTGGAGCTTGCTTCCGATTCTGTGTCTCCCTCTCTCTCTGCTCCTCCCCCACTCAGGCTCTGTCTCTCTCTCTCAAAATTAAATAAATATTTTTTTAAAATTTAGTTTTTAAATTTAATTTTGTATTTGTTTGTTGCTAGCATATAGAAATACAATTTGTTTCTATTGATCTGGTATAAGGCAAAATTGCAAATTTTACTCATTTACTCTGAGAGTTTGATTGTACATCATTTGGGTTTTCTATGTTTAAAATTATTTTGTCTCCAAAAGTTGCAATTTTTTTTCTTCTCCAATTCTAAATGCCTTTTATTTCTTTTCCTCCCTATTGCACTAAGAAGGATCTCTAGTTCAATGTTTGAATAGAATTGACAAGAGTAGACAACACTGTCCCATTGCCAATATCAATGGGGAAATCTTCCAATAAATAACAAATAAATATGATGTAGATATTTTATAGATATACCTCATCAGATTAAGGAGATTTTCTTCTATTCCTAGATTCTAAGAGTTTTTATCATGAATGGATGTTAAGTATTATTTTTCTATTAGAAAGATGATACACATGAAAGAAAATCCACATGATCTTTCTCCCTTGTGTTGCTTGATTTGGTTTGCGAATATTTTATTTAGGATTTTTAAAATCTGTTTATAAGATAAATTTGCCTATAATCTTCCTTTTTATAATGTTCTTATCAGGTTTTTCTATCAAAGTTTAATTGCATCATAAAATGAGTAAGGAAGTGTTCTCTTTTTCCTATTCTCTAGAAAAGTTTTTATACTATTGGTTTTATTACTTCCTTAAATATTTGGGAGAATTGACAAGTGAAACCATCTGGGCTTAGAGTTTTCTTTGTGGGGAATTTACTTAATAACTGATCCAATTCCTTAATAGGTAAAGAACTATTTTGATTTTCTATTTATTCTCATATTAGTGTTGGTTGTTGTATTTTTCAGATGTGTACTTTTATGTAAATTTTCAGATTTATTGGTATACAATCGTTCATAATTTTCTCTAATAATATTTTTAATACCTATACAAAGCCTAGTAATGGCAACTTTTATCAGAAGGCTAATTTGAAGCCCCCTGCTTTAATAATCAGTCTTTTTAGTCTTGCTAATTTTCTTTTTGAAAGAACTGTCTTTAGTTTTGCTGATCCTTCTGAATAGATGTTTGTTTTCACATTTCACTAATTGTTGCTCTGTCCTTTATTGTTTTTCATCCTCTTCTCTATTTTGATTTATTTGCTGTGATTTGCCTCTTTGTTTAAGATAGTCAATTTTCATTTAAGCTTTCTTTCCAATATATATATTTAAGGCTAAATGCTCCCCTCTATGTATGATTTTGACTACATTCTACAAGTTGTCATATTTCTATTACCATTTAATTTAAATTGTCTTTCAACTTCCAGTGTGGTGGTTCTTTTTAAACTCCATTTGGTCATGATGTACTATTCCTTTTGAGTATTGCTAGATTTGGTTTGCTAATAATTTATGTAGAATGTCTTCATCTATTGCATAAGATAAATTTGCCTGTAATTTTCCTTTTTGTCATGTTCTTATCAAGTTTTTCTATCAAAGTTTAATTGCATCCAAAAATGAATTAGGAACAATTCAAATTAGTCAATGGGTAACCGTTTCTTAACATTTATTAAGTTCTTAACATAAATAAAATTCTTGATTCTTGAAATTTTTCCTTTTGGGGTTTAAATTTGCTTCTTTTCTATGTAAATTCCAATTTTCTGCTAATCCTTGATCATGTACTTACAACTATTTTGCTATCCACATATGAAAATTCCCATTTTTTAATGTCTTGTCCATCTATTTTTATTCTCTATTTTTTTCTCTTGAGTTTTGTTTGATCTTGTCCCTTGGAATGACTGATATTTCATAGGAAAACATGAGAACTAATCTGATGCTTTGGATGATATCTTCCTCCAGAGGGTTACCTCTATTTTATTAGGCAGTTGGCCTATGGAAAGATTATCATAATCCAATCATACATGAAGCAGACTGCATTAGTTACTTCAGTCTTTGTGAGATTTGGTTTACATACATTTGATTGCCAGCACTGGAGTGAATCCCTTCAAGGATCTAAGTGACCATTTTATATGTTTGCCCCCTTGGTAGTTTCCAAAGTAAGATCTTTATTCCCAACCTAGTAAGACTGAAAGAAATTTTTTTCACCTTAGTGGCTTCTTCATTTATGGCTTGCAAGTTACCAAACATCATAAAAAGTGAAGGGGAAAAGTGGAGATGGGTGTTGCACTCACCTCTCTGTTCTCTTCAGTATGGTAGCTTGTCTCCACAAGTTCATGCTGCCTTGCTAGTTCTCTGGTGTGTTAGTTTAAACGTGTCCAGTGTTTTCGTTGTTCTCACTTGGACGCTTGTGCTGCCATAAACTAGTCTGAAGCTATTGCTAAATTTTTAAATATGAAGCAATGAATAAATACTTCAAAGCAATGAGCAAAAATATAAAAAGAATGATATTATGAGATAAAATATGCAAGATCTGAAGAGTGGATCAAGGAAACTAACATGAGAATACATTCCAGCCTGAGTGATAAACCCCATGAAAGAGGGAAAATAACTTAACATGGGAAATTTATCAAGAATATAAATGAGATCCTTCCATACTGAAGAAAGACCTGAATCTAAAGCTTAGATAGGCTTAATGTGTTCCAGTGTGACACAAGACACATTTTGTCATATTCTGAACAAACTTTCTGAACTCCTCGGCTAAGAAAGAAAAATCTTCCAAGCTTCCAAGCAGAAGCAACTTAGCAGCCATCAGAAAATGCAAATTAAAACCACAAAGAGATGTCACTCGCTAGGATGGCTATCATAACAAACACACATAAGAGCAAGTGTCACAGGGGATGTAGAAAAATTAGAAACCTTCCTAGACTGTTGGTGGAAATGTAAGGTAGTGCAGCTGCTTTGGAGACATTGGCAGCTCCTCAACAATGAAACATAAAGTTAACAACTAGCCCTGCATCCACTCCTAGGTGTACGCTAAAGAGAATGAAAACGTCTGTCCACATAACAACTTATATAAGAAAGTTTGCATATTTCAATTTTTAAGTGAAAATGATCATTTATGCACATCAGCTACTTTGTTTTATTGCCTCCCATGTTTTTCTTTTCTTTTAACCACAGTTACCCATCCTCAGAACCAGAATCTTTAAAGAGCCAGCCTATATCCAAGTCTGGATCACACATTATTGACAAAAGGGTCAATAACAGCTGAATATTAATTATTGGGCTGGTGTCAATGAAAGAAAGATAAATTGTTTTTTCACACCTGATGGTTGTGCACCGATCGCTCCCACTGACCCCTTTATCTCTGAGTCTGTCTCTGTGTGACACGTGGACATGAACGTTTGATTGGGCTGGGTGGTAGGCAGTCTGCAGTAGTGTGGGTGGGATTCGGGACTAACCTGGCCTTTTAGATACTCATTTCTCCTATTTAGTTTTTAAAAGGTCAGTGCGTGAACCACTTCAATGTCTCCCACTGTTTTCCTTTGCATTTTATAATGCCTGTGTGAGCTCCAGGAGGGAGCACATTTATTGTGCATGCCATTCAATTTAGATTCCACCAGAGCAAATGATTATAACAACTCAGAGGAAAAAACTGGAAAATAAGTCCCTGATGTAAAACTGGTCACAGGGCCAAAACAGTAGTGCCAATTATGATTTCAGTGCCTTACGCGCATTACATTGCCAACAACCTTTTAAAATATATATAATTTATTGTTGGTTTGGGCAGGCATATTAATATTTGTTCTCAAGCAGCCAACTGTCTTTGTATTAAAAGTTAACACTGAAAATTTCAATTCACTTTTGCTAATTTTACTTTCTTTTGTTCTTAAATAAAGGGTGTTAATGGCAATAAATTGGCCAAAAGAAAAGGTATGCCCAGGGGGCTGACTCAGCATGTGTGTGGACCTGGGGTGCACATAGCACTTTCTATAATTTTCTAGCTGGTGTTCGTTTCCTTGATTACATGTATTAAAAACGGCAAGCCAATCACTCAAACAATAAAAGCTTATTACATTTGTCTTTTGTTGAAGTCAGTGATCCAGGTCTCATGAAAGTCTTAAAAGAAAAAATACGATACCTACTTCTACATCAAAGAGTTTCCAAAGGGATGGATCGTAAGCAAGGGAACATTAAGTCATGATACAAGAGATATTCAATAGTACACTATATAATGACCAAAAAAACCTGCAAAGAAGTACCTCATTGTTAAATGGATTGCATGTGCAAGTGTTCGAATAAAACTGAAATGACGTGAAAGATAAATAATTCTCTGAAAATGGACCCTGTTATTGGCGATGTCAGAGAAGGATCAAAGTGAACTTATGGATAAATTAGTTAATGCTGGAAAAGAGAATTATAATCATTCTTTGAAAATAAACTTCAAAGTTGCAGGAAAACTAGTTTTTGTGTAAGCATTCATTAACTCTGGCATTTCTTCTTAAGCAGTGCATGAATTCTCTTTTTGTGTTTCTCAAACCCTAAGAGCAAGCCTCTGGAGTGACACAATCAGAATCAAGAGAACACAGGATCGTTTCAAACACAACCAGTCATTAATACCCCTGGCAACATACCACTTACTTATTTATATCAAAATGTACCCATCTCATAAACTTAGGACATTTTCCAAAGAGCTAATGACATGGAGGTTCTGGCCAAAGTCAATAACAACAACAAAATAATCTGTCAGCTTTAGCCAACCCTTATCTACTTCAAGTACAGAGATTAAATAGTTCAAGTCTGGATGAAGCCCCAGCAAGCACAGCCTTTGCCAAATCAAGAAAACTGAAATGTGGAAAGGATATGCCTCTGCTTATCTGTGAAATGTAGCCATGCCTCAGGGCAGCTCGGACAATAATATCCCTTCAAAGCCTCTTATGCTTCAGCCTTTTGCTACCTCCTTTACTTGAGATAGGTCCTCTAAGGACCTCTGATTTATTCATTTGTTTGGTTACTGATTCACTAAATATTTGTTTCTATTTTGCAGATGAGGAGCGCCTTCTAGGGAATAAGTGTCACCAGGTAATTTACCCAAGATTGCCCAGTCAGCTAGTAAACTGCAGAGAATAGATTGAAGCCAGATGGATATGACTCCAAAGTCATGTTCTTTCCTCCTCCATTCAGGGGCTCTCACACAGTGGCTCCATCAGATTCACTGGAGGCTCCTGCATGCATTTCTGAACCTGATTCTAGGTTATTTAAATTAAGTTTTCTGTGGTGGGGCCCAGGAGTCTATCTTATTAAGGTTTTCATGTGATTTTGGTATGTAGCCAGGTTTAGGAACAACTAAACACAGCATTCTAGTTTTCTAACTCCTGATATGGTTACTGATCCAATAACGAACAATTTATTTGACAACTATTTATTAAGTACCCACTGTGTCCCTGGCATTGTTTTAGGCATAGCAGTGAGCAAAAATTCCTGCCCTCCTTCTAGCTTGGGGATGGAAGTGGGGCACCGGAGACGGACAGAAACGTGATAAACAAGAAAGTTATACATTATAGTAGGAGATGGTTTAAATGCTAAGGAAGTTAAAAAACAGAGGAATGTAACAGGATCCACAAGGGTAGACATTAACCAGGTGGTTACAGTTGTCTTCCCTGTAACGGTGACGTTGAAAGGAGCCCTGTGCATATCTGGGAAGAATCAGCAAGCAGATGGAACAGTAGGCACAGAGGCCCCAAGGCAATATTGCCCAATGAATCCTAGAAATATCAGAAGGGCGAGTGTGGGTGGAGGAAGGGAGCAAGAGAGAGCCGTGAAAGTTGACGTCAAAAAGGTAAGGAAGGGAGGAACCAGGAGGGCTCGAGTGGGGTTTTCAGGCTATCATTAAATACTTTTACTTTTGCTCCAAATGAAATGAGAAACAATTGTCAGGCTTTGATTTAAAAACTTATGATGAACTAATAAATGAAAAACAAAAAATTCCATGTAAAAAGTCCAGAAGAAGATTTTGAAAGAGGTCTAGTCCAAACTCCTAAGAAAAGGCAGGTGTTTTTCTATATTATTCCAGGGAAATAGTTATAATTTCACATGAAAGGGGGCTTCATTATTCTTTAGTCACCCATATACTTTATCCAACTGTTCATTAAGCAAATATTTATGAAATCTACAACCTACCCTGTGTTAGGTGCTATACTAAGTGCAGAAGGCTTAGTAGGATTTATGACTTTGACCCTCAAAGTGCTCGCGGGCCTCAGCAGCAATGTATGTGGTCCAGGTTGCCTGTGAAGTCATTGTTTATTCCCAACCCAATTACTTGCATTGTAATTAAGCCCCCTTTCCTTTGGCTGACTGTTGATAGGTGATGTAGTCAGTCAACATGGTTACCAGGTTTATGTTGGTGACAAGACAGGGCTGCCAGTATCTTCTCAAGGTTGATTGGGAAGAAAAGGTGTTGTATGCTCAGGTTTACCTGCATGGAAATACTGGAGATTATTGGCAGAGAAGAAGAAGTATCAGAATGGAGGTTATAAGCAGTCGAAAGTGAGAAACGTCTCGTTTTCTGGGACTGAGGGCCGGGAAGAGGTAAAGCATGCTGCTTGCCACTCTGGGGGAGTAGAAGAAATGCATGAATCACACTAGCTGCTTTTACTTACACTGCATATATTTTGAACTTATTTTATTGCCATTGAATAAGGAAATGCTTTAGAGCAATAGCAAAACATGGCATGGAGACGGGCCAAAGAAAAATCTTAACGTAGTGACTCATTCTTTTAAGATGATTCAGTTTGCAGACTTCACAGGTAGTGGAAATAGTGTAGTAATGGGCAACCTGAGAGAATAATAGTCACCTCAGTTTTCTTACTCAGAGGAATAAACAACCAGGGACCAAAACTGTGATTAATATCCTAATTATGCTTTAATACAAGGATATTTTAGTGGCTACTTTTAAAAGATTTTTCTTCGTGTTTTACCTTTAGGCCAATAAATCTATGCTGATTTTATGGCATAATGATTTTGTTTTATAAACATGTCAGCTTAAGGAATGATTGGAGCACATGCTCCTTCCCCCATCCAATTTTTTTATTTCTAAAGATTTAAACTGATAATCTGAGTTTTTACTTTATGTGGGGCATCCTGATTATAAATATATCATAAATCATAATTCTAAACACATCATACCATGAAGAAACAAAAAATCTCTCTGATATAGAAGACATCATTTTCTAAATATGCTCTTGCTATCTTATTTTCAAGAATAAAGAAGAATAGAAACACAATGAGAGTCATAAAGGCACCTGACTACCCTTGATTTTTAAAAAATTACTTATATGAGGGGCGCCTGGGTGGCTCAGTCGGTTAAGCATCTGACTTTGGCTCAGGTCATGATCTCAGGGTTCGTAGGGGTTCGAGCTCTGCATCAGGCTCTGTGCTGACAGCTCAGAGCCTGGAGCCTGTGTTAGGATTCTGTGTCTCCCTCTCTCTCTCTGACCCTCCCCTGCTCATGCTGTCTCTCTCTCTCTCTCAAAACCAAAATTTAAAAAAATTAAAATAAATTAAAAATTACTTATATGAGATAGAATGATTGGCTGATGGTTCACATCTGATAGAGTATAAAACTCCAGCTTAGCTATGGCTAATAGAAAATGGAGCATAAAGTCTAACCTCCCCCCACCCCGCCCCCCCATCACTACCAGAGTCCCAGTGGAAGGGCAGCAGTGTAAAACCAAAGCGTACACTTCACTCTGCTGGAGAAGTTGAGTGGCTTCATGATAAGAGAAAACAAAAATGAAAAGAAAAGCTTACCCTGTCTTGTATGTATTTGGAACTGCACTTTGTTCACTTATTCAGTTCTTTTATAAAGATCCTGTTTCCTTTTTGAAAAATAGTGGAGCGGGAGGAGACTTGCCTTGGGGGCTAGCCTGTGCTAACCTCCATGGCATGAATGGGGCTGAACACTAGTTCAAGGGTGTTGAAGTGTTTCTCTACGGAAGACGTTTTTCTTTCAGCATTTTCTATATTCCCAACTAGGAGGCCAGCTCCACGAGATTTAAAGCATATAGTTGGGTTTTTCCTTTTTTTTCTTTTTGGACTTTATGGTTGTGCCCTGAAAAGAATTTGAAAAATGAATGTTGTCAGTTAAAAGACCATACAAGTAATTTAGGAATATGGAATTGGTGAGCTAATGTTTGTGTTTACTATTTTATAAAACTAACTTGCTAGTCCCTTTCTTTCCTTGCTAGACTCTTACTAAGATCATACTGCCTTGATATCTAATTTTCCCAGGGCAGTATAAGTGACCTCCCGCGATGGAATGACACCCAGTACCACAGGTGAACCTTTAACGTCTCTTGAAAGAACACAATTCTAGTGTCAGGCATGATGTAGTACTTCAGGTATGGAGGACTGAAGATATCAACAAGCTCAGATTTTCTAAAACAACTTTAATGCTGGACAAATTAACAAAAATAATCAATCCAGTAAATTGGAAATATAGAAAGCAGTCTGTGAAAACCAGCAGGTTTGCTGCTGGAAGAGACTAACTTGATATGGAGTGGAAGGGGGAAACACCCACGCCCAGAAGCAACTGAGAAGAGACAAGACTGTAGCTCTAGCAGCCTGAGGTTGCGGTTTCTGTTGGGATGTAGTGGAATACCAGAGGGCTAGACAGGAAGATTCTGGAAATAATATAGCCATTGAGGTCCTTGATAAGCATTCCATGCATCCCTGGCTGTCTGGAAGCCTGTACTCATGAAGTGGAGACCTCAGAGGGCCCAGCAGAAAGTAAGAATGGAGGCAGATATGAAAAAGGCCCATATTTGAAATGCATTCCCCAAACCAAACGCAGATTCACTAACAGAGAGTGGGATCTGTGTAGACATGAGGTGTTTGAGCATAATGTGTGCCAATCATTGATGACCACTAAACTGTGTAAACACAGGGGTTACTCTAGGAAGGTAGATTAAATAAGGAAAATAATATTTTGTTCCAAAATTCTGACATAAACATCAGTTGCCATACACTACAGGGGTGATAGTTTCTACAAATTAAGCCTAGGCTAGTTAATTTTTTTAAATAAAGTAAAAGGGAAAGTAAACAAACAAATGAGCAACAAGAGAAAAACCCATGATAAACATAAAATTAGAACAACAGTTGTTATATTATCTAAAATGTCCAAGGGACACCTGAGTGGCTCAGTCAGCTGCGTGCCAACTTCAGCTCAGGACATGATCTCATGGTTCATGAGTTCAAGCCCCACATTAGGCTCTGTGCTGACAGCTCAGAGCCTGGAGTCTGCTTTAGATCTTATGTCTCCCTCTCTCTCTGCCCATCCCCCTCTAAAAAATAAAATAAAGATAAAAATTAAAATGATCAATTTTTAATAAAAAATAATGAAACATGCATGCAGCAGAAAAATGAGACCAATACTCATGAAGAAAAAAAAAGCAGTCAATGAAAACAGATTCTCTGAGGCCCTGTAAGTTGGATTTAATAAATAAAGACTTCAAAGCATATATTATTTAATGTTCAAAAACATTTTAAAGAACAGAAAATATGCTAACAATGATGTAATATAGAGAGAACACTGATACAGAAATCAAATCTATTGAAAAGTACCAGATGAAAACTCTATAATTGAAAAATACAACCACAAAAATGAACTATTTATGAAATTGGGTCCACAGCAGATTTGCCACAAATGAAGAAAGAGTTAGTGAACTTGAAAATGGATCAAAAGAATTTATCCAATCTGAAAAATGGAGAGAAAAACAATTGAAGACATGTTAACCAAATCCTGAGACCCTGGTGTCACTACCAAGCATAGCAATGTGTATGTGATGGGGAAGCCCAGTGGGAGAGGAGAGAAAGAAAGGGACATAATAAATATTTGAAGAAAAAAGTGGCTGTAAATACCCCAAACTTTATGAAAAACATTTATCTGTGGATCTGAGAAACTAAACGAATCCCAAAGAGATTTTCACCTAGACACACCATAGCTGAACTACTGAAAGCCAAAGAAAAAAAGAACATCTTGAAAGCTTCCAGAGAAAACTCTAGTATCAGGACCTTAGATGCATAGTAGGTTTATCAGTGATCAAGGAGGCTGGCGTGATCTGGAGTTCACTCCATAAACCCAGATACCTAGACCTTACAGTAAATACAAATGAAGTCTTGGAGCCTTCTTTCATCCAGATGCATATCTTTGAATAAGAGGTTCTATTTACAATCTTATATATTGTTGGAAAAGAGATTAGTAAAAAAAGGATCCATAAATGACCCTATATACAACCTGACCTTGATCAAATTCTCTGGTCAATAAGACCAGTGCGGATTATGTTAGCAATGTTGTAAAGAATGAAAATTCTACCAAGAGCAATGATGGAATCTTAGGGAGAATGCCTTCATGACCACGGGCAGCCCATTCTCCCGGGAATGAAAACAAAAAAATCGATCCTGGATAGTTTAAACATGTGAAAACAGTATAGCTGTACCTTTTCCCAGATTGCAAGAGTTTAATGACTGTGACATTTGAAAACCTGCATTTAAACGGGTGGAAGGATTATGAGAGCAGAGTGTACAGCTCATTTCAAATAAAAGAAGAAGCTCTGTAATTAACAAAGTGCTTAAGGTCAAGTCTGTACCCTCTTATTCAATATTAACAAGCAAACAAACAAAGAATAAAAGTTCTCTGATTTTTAATACCATGCGTTCAAATCATTTAATGTGTTTTGCTGTCCACATGAGCTCACTTTCTGGATAATTGGAAAGTTAAGTAATTGCCTAGAAAAGGTAAACATTTGTTAAAGTCCTTAAGAGGATGCTTAACTTATTTGCTACAACCGCAATAAAATAGTAGTTTGTGTTAACATAAAATCCTCTTGTATCTATCATATGATGTCATTTGGAACTGCCAACACAGTTTTTGACATAAGACTTTTTCAATATACTTCATTCATAATCAGAACTTACATTGTGATATCATTTTTCCCCTAGACTCCAAATAAATAAATAAAAGTGTGTTGACTTTGACTTCTTTGTATTTTCCTTAGGCACCTGATGACTATGACAGCTACGGAAGATTCAATTGACTGGTGTGATTGATAGAATTAAATGGCTAATGACCAAGGAGGTGGGACATTTTCAATTCCAAACGAATAAGCTAATTCCTTTCATATTTATGCTTTTTCTTGGGGCTCATGAGTGCTGCTGGACATGTGTTCCAGAGTATTCTTCCCTTTATAAGTTTTTTCATTTCAAACAGAATTGTTTCTCTGTTAGCGAGAGCTGTATATTCCCCTCCTCCCTTTCTGTACGACTTACAGGCCTTTTTGAATGTGTTTTATAAGTATTGCTGACTTACTGATTGAAAAGGGATGGGGAAGAACTTGGATATAGAATCTGAACCAGATCTTGAAAATGGAAGGATTCTGAATGAAAATGCAATGCAATGTGACGGTAGAGTCAATAACTTCAGGCACTGAAAATAGCATGCCATATACATAAAGAGCAGAAATCTCACTGCTTGTGTAAGGAACAAAAGCCTGACTATTCATCCAGAGAAGACCCAGAAATTACAAATAGAAAATGTAGCCGTTTACCTTGCCATTTATCTGAAGAAAACTTGAAGGGTAAAAGACTTAGCTTTTATTTTTTAGGATATAAATGGAATTAATTGGCATGTTTTAGGAGGTAAGTCTATTTCCTGTCTCATTTCATGGATTCATAGTCTCCAGAACCAACAAAGGGATGTATTTTACTTACATTTTCATGTAACATGATCCATAAAGACTCTTTAAAAGTTCATATGCTCACCTCTTATATTAGGCTTTGTCAAATGATTTTATTATTGTGAGTTTTATGTACTGTTCTTCAAAGAGTACCTCTCTGTTCTTCAGTATTGTTTCATCGATAAAAGTTACTTCTTCTAATTAATCAATCCTCTTTGCACCTTCAATCTCCTGAGAGCCTTTACATAAATCTAAAGGAAGATATTGGGATTTTCAAAGATGCTATTTAGCATATATTCTTAATTTTCCTCTCCTTTCCTACCTCCACCTGCTCTTTTCTTCCTTATTTGGGAAATTTCTTAGGGAAAGAAATGCAAAACTTTCCTGACTGTTTTTAGCCCATAGCAAGCTTTTCCTCATTTCAAATGTCCTTGACTTGAATGTCTATAGCTACCACACTGGGTCTGCTTTCCTGTGTGCTGCCTGTAATTATGCCCCCCATGCTTCAGGGACACCCCTCGAGTCTCTCCACTGAGTTCAAGTTCCTCAAGGATAAGGGCTGTCCTTCTCATATAGTTTAGAAATAATTACCAACTAAATGGACAAACAAGGGAAATTTATCCATAGTTTTCTGTGTATTTGGAAACATGGACTAACTCTAATCTATATTCTCATCAGATTTTAAGTAGATTTTCCATTATCCATTTTCCATTATTTCACTAAGTGAAAATACAAAGTCAATTTCAAAGAACATTTTCTTCTAACAGCAAATTATAACCCTGCATCAATTTTAAAGATATTTCTATAGGATAGGTCAAGAGTATACTATCTATTAAGGGGAGCTTCAGGTAAACAAATGTATGTTTCATTTCAAGTTATTAACCATCATAAACACAAAGCTATTCATAGATAATTGAATATAATATGAAATATAAAATAAAATACAAATTAAAATTATTAAACTCATCTTAAGTTTCAAGTTTCCAGACTCTAGCTTTACTCTTTGTCCTCAAAACACCACTCCAACTAAAACAGAGTCATGGGGGGCCTGGGTGGCTCAGTTGGTTGAGCATCTGACTTTGGCTCAGGTCATGATCTCACAGTCTGTGAGTTTGAGCCCCATTTTGGGCTCTGTGCTGACAGTTCAAAGCCTGGAGCCTGTTTTTGATTCTGTGTCTCCCTCTCTCTCTACCACTCATGCTTGCTCACTCTCTCTCTTTCTCTCTCTCCCTCAAAAACTAAATAAACATAAAACAATTAAAACAGAGTCTTGAACCCTTAAACTTCCTATTTCTGCTGCTTTTTTTTTTTTCCAAAAGAGAAATTTAGGTTTTTTTCTTCCAGAAAATTGGAGCAAGCAAAATCAAAGATATCATCTGTGATTTTTCATCTTGGCCAGTAGAAAAGGGTAATCCGTATGTAATTTTGTGAAACCTTTATGATGTGGTATATATAAAATTAAATAATGTTTACTGCACCCTCTCCCCCCACTTTGGAACTGAATAATTTCCTATCCAATTTTCCTCTCAGTCAATTCATTTTTAGGCTGGGTCCTCTTGAAGAAACAAAACATTAATTGGATTTGCCGTTGTGTCTTGGACTATTTTGGTGACAATTTTCTGTGACAGGGAAAAAGAGTTGCTAATTCATTGCTTCAGAAAATGAAGGACTGACTAATACACATCTGGTAAATTCCAGTCTTTCTGCTCATTGAGGTGCCAGCAGTACACACGGCATTATTTGGAATTAAGAAAAAGCAGAAAGGAAATCAATTTTTACCTTTGCAGTGGATTCAAAAAAAAGAAAAATCCAATAACATATTCTTTATAAAATCATACATTGTTGAAGACATAGAATTGAGTCAGCCACAGTGTAATTTGGGCAAGAACCCTTCCAGTATCCTAATGGAAACGCTGGCTGGCTGGTGGACTTAGATCACGTGGCTTAGCTTCTTTCTTGGCCCCGGAGGGTGGAGCCCTGTCTCGCCTCTGGAGGTGGGGCTATGTGTAAATTACCATGTTTGCACACACATAATAATACAGACTCTTTTTTTTTAAATTTTTTAACGTTTATTTTTGAGAGACAGAGCACAAGCAGGGAAGGGGCAGAGAGAGAGGGAGACATAGAATTCAAAGCAGGCTCCAGTCTCCAAGCTTTCAGCACAGAGCCAAACACGGGGCTTAATCTCATGAACTGCAATACCATGACCTAAGCCAAAGTCGGCCACTCAACCAATGGAGCCACCCAGGTGCCCATAATAATACAGCCTTAAAGGCCTGTGGGGGGAATGACAAGTAAAGATTGATTTTGCTTTGAGTGGGGATCATGTTGTATATTGGACAGGAAAGTCATTCGCACTTCTCCGTAACACCTGGACATCAATTTGCCAAAAAGAAGTAAAGAAAGGGGCGGGGGGGTGTAGGAAGAAATCTCCCAAAGTACATATACAGGATGTGGCAGCTTTCACTATGAATTACAAGAGTTCAGGAATAGAAATTGAAGAGTCTCACCCTAGTTATTGTCCCAATGGTGGGGTTGGGCGTGAATGTCTCTTATCACATCAATACCACATTGCACCGCTGACTTGTGAAATCACCACAATGACTCTCATATTTGTTCCTGTCCAGATCCAAGGGAAAATGAACTATGAGGAGCAAAGCGGTAAACTGGAGGACTTTAACTGTAGATATGAGGAGTTGGTGAAAACAAACCTAGCATCTGAGAAGGGCACTGGTGCTTAAAAATGGGACTCTTTCTGTCCTGACAGAGCAGTGACAGCCAGCACAGCATAGGTTTACTCCCTCCTAATCCTCTGCAGTCTCCAACTGGAACAATTAATTTCACAGGGGGTTATTCTCTCTTCCTATGTACTTCTACTGAAAGCTTTACACCGTGAATATGTGTCCATTATGATGCATTTTGACGGCTCCTTTCACCTAGAGCTGAGAATGTTCCTTGATTATGGTCAGTAAATTTTTGTGTTGTAAATGGAGTGTAGCTAAAGTGTTCCCTTGATCACAGATCACAGAAAACAGCATGTGCTTAGGAGGGAGAGAGAAAGGGAGAATAAGGCTGTGGATTTAGAAAACATTTTGCTTGTCTAAACCTGGGCCTGGTTCCATCCAGATGACACAAAAGGAAGTGAGAGGAGAAGCAGAGCGGGTTCAAGTCAGGATGTTAACCTAAGATGAGCCAGTTGCAGTCAGAACTAAGAGATGTAGGGGAAGTACCATATTTTAAGCTCAGAAATTGGAAAACAAAACAACAGTCTGCCTAGGCCTTCAAACACAGACACCTGGTGTGTCTGATGGTATTCTTTACTTGGTTTGACTGTCACTCACAAAATGACTCATGTTCAGATGATTGCTCACTTGAAGGTATTTAACTAATTGGCTTAAATAATTGACATATTATGTCTAACCTCGGCTCTTAAAACCAGAGAATTATCATTGTGATTTTTGGAAATATCCTACCAAAGCTTTGAAAATTAATTCAGTTCATTGGCTTCTGTCCAGAAACAAATTTAAGGATCTGAAATAAGTTAAACTTTTCCAGTTTGACTGCTTTCAATGAAAGGAATAATTCTTTTTTTAAGTTTTGGGAGAGATGGAGGAATGCAAGAAGATGTAAAATATATAACAATAAACATTATTCTCAAAGTTCAAATCTGTGATAATACATTTTTAAATAGTTTTCACATTTATTAACTCATTTTATCCTTCTGGCATCTTTGTGATTTTGCAGGTGCTGACATCCCCATTCTGCACTTAAGGAAATAGAGGCCAGGACTATGTAAGTCATTTTGCCAAGGTTCTTGACAAGGTCAGAACTAGAACATAGCATAGCCCTAGGATCTTCTCTATTAACTCCATTGCTGCTGAATCTCATCCCTTTGTAAGGGGACCAGGACTCTTTGTTTCAGAGACTCCTAATGTGTCCCAGACACCTTAAATGGTAGGAAGGGGTGTAGGTGGGGAGCTTACTATATGGCAGGCCTGTTCAAAGCACTTCTATATATATGATAATACCTTTAATCACTACAACAAGCTTCTAATATCCACACTAGTGTTTTGGGATATTTTACAGATGAGAAAACTGCTCAAAGAGGAATTTGCCAAATTCCACACAATTCATAATTGACGGAATTGGGGTTTGAACCCAGGGAGTCTGGTGCCCAAATCAGGGCTCTTGCCCCACCATTCTTTATTTCTTCTCTAACTTATGAAATTCCTTTTTGTCTCCTTTGATATTGGGCACAATCTTTGCCACATAAAAAGCACTTAGTAAGTGATTTGTGGATTGGAAAGAAGAGATGACACCCTGACATTTTGTCTACTTGCCTCTGGGCTTATGATTGGGTTTTTCAGCCTCTGCACTATTGATGTTGGGGATAAAACAATTCTTTGTTATGGAAACTGTTTTGTGTGTGATCAGGTGTTGAACAGCATCCTTAGCCTCTACTCACTAGATACCAATAGTGCCTCTCCTCACCCCTATCCCAGTTATGATTATTGAATGTGTCTCTAGACATTGCCAAATATCTGTGGAGGTGGTGGGGCCTGGCAGCCCTTGGAGTAAGTCGAGAGCATAAGAAGGAGGTACAGTCCTGAAAGGGGGTATGACTGGTAGGGCCTTTCCAGGAATCCCATGTCAAGAGTATTCTCACTTGGCTGCCTTTTCTCAATACAGCCTTGGGAAGGGAAGTAAGAGCCTGTGTGCCTTTACCTCCCCTCATGGCAGCTGGGATATACTGCTTGCTGGGCAATATTCCACCTGTAGTCAGGAGAGGACGGGGATGGAGGGCAATGAGGGGTGGATCCCTGAAAGAGACAGGATTGCATAGCATTACTGATGCTCCTCTATGACTACATGCCATACGTGTAGCATGCACATATACATGTAAAAAGGAATGAGGCTTTCTGTGAAGTTAGGGGTCTGATGCCCAAACAGACTGAAAAGTACACGCTGGGGAGTCAGGACCTGACTTGGAGATGACGTTGCTTTGATGTACAGCTGTAAGGGACACTAGATGGAGAAAATCCAGGACCCACTCATCTTTCAGCATGGGAGACATTTGTGTGTTTTCTGAGTCATTTGACACACAGAGTGTAGGACTTTCCTGATGGATAAGGAGACCTGATGTACTCATTTGTTATAACAATGAGGTCATTGGAAGACCCATAAAACTGAAGTCTGCTATCCAAGTTCGGATCTAGTTTGTTATTCTGATAGCAGTTCCAAGGTTATTTAACACGTCAGTTTTGACAAGTTGAATTTCTTTATAGGATGTTGGTTGAACTGTAGCATAGCCATCCTGTCATGAACAGTATTTTCAAATGTTTAGAGAAAACCAAAGTTGAGAGGATTTTTCGCAGTAAAATTTATACTTCCTTCAAATGGAGACTTTTTAATTCAGATTTTCATCAGAGATATAGAAAATGACTCCAAAATCTCCCTAGCCTTGTCTAAAACTCACATGAGACTCCCCCCAAAAAGACAAAGAAGAAATTACAGATAAGCTTGCACCTTAAAGAGAGCTCAAGATATTTGAAAACCTGGTTACAAACACGCCAAATATCTTAACTTTGGTCCCTGAGGTGAGGTGGCAGAAGAGAATGAATGCTATGGAGACAGATGATTCCCAAGGGAAGTCACCAACCATTTTTCAAAAGTTGATGAATGAATGTCCTTTTCATCACTCCCTACTGCAGTATGGAGTACGTAGGATTTAGGAAAATTCAGGCTGTCATCCAAGTCCCTTCTGGACCTTCACTGAGCCTCATAACTTTTCTGAGCCTCATTTCTACATGTAAACATGTAGATAATACCTATTACATAAGGCTTTTTGATGCCTAAAAAAGATATTTTTGAAACTTGGCAAAATACTTGAACTGGTCACTCAATAAATAAAAGCTATTATCATAATATTATTACCCCTAATATCTTTATGACAGCTTGTTTAGACAAGTGGACATCTTCTTTTCCAAGATTTGAAGCTGTAGTTTATTCTTTCTGTGAAACTACAATTTGTTCTATTTTCCTGAGATGTATACAGAAGGAGGATGAAGGGAAAATGACTAATTTTTTACAGTTATTGGAATCATGTTAAGAAGTTGCTAATTACTACCTTACATATTCTGAACAATGGATATGTTTAATCTCAGAATGGCACACAAGTTGGTTTCCATGGCATCAAATCACAAATAGTGACTGAACACCATCTATTCTCATATCCATCAACTTCTTGCCAACTTGAGAAAATCTCAATTTACCATTTTGAGGACCTTATGCAAAGGGATTCCAACACTTTAAAAAGTCAAATACTTACAAAGCAAATGAGAGTTTATTACTTAATTTTGCAGAAACTATCTAGTTTGAATTGAGGTGATATTCCACTAGGATCCCCTGATCAGGATGGGCCTGACAGTTTGGCTCATAGGACAAAAACCACATCCAGCATCTTTTCTTTTTGTCATGAAGCCAAATAACACCATCCTCCCCCCACCTTGAACCACCTTGGTCCCGAGTGTCAGTAAAAGAAGAAGAAGCAGAAACAGAAGAAGGAGGATGAGGAGAAGGGGTTGATGAAGGAGAAGTAGAGGAAGAAGAAAAGGAAGAAAAGGAGGAGGGGTGGAGGAAATTATTAGTTCATAAAGATAAAGAGAACCAGGGGAAAAAGACAATAATGGATAAAAGGTTTTGATACATTTTTAAAAACTGGAAAACAGTAGATGAATATGGAAAAGCAGAATGGAAAATCTAAGCACCTGTCATCCAGAAAAATAGGAAGTGAGCTAATTCACTTGGCAAAACCCCAGAAAAACTCAGAATTTGAATGATTTAGGTTCAGCAAAGGATGGATTCAGGGTAAGATATGGATCCCAGTCTCTGCCTGCACCGCATACAACCACGTAGCTACTATTAAACTACCCTGCCTACAACAACAATAACAACACACACACACACACACACACACACACACAGATGGAAGGAAGGAAGGAAGGAAGGAAGGAAGGAAGGAAGGAAGGAAGGAAGGAAGGGAGGAAGGAAGGAAGGATGGGTCGATGGATGGATGGATTGATGGGTGGATGGATGGATGGGACCAGAGGATTATACTCCGGAGAAGCCCAACAGGAGCACTTTACTTAATGGGGAGAACCAAGAAAAACAGAACACTGGGAATGGTCTTCCCTCAGCTCCTCTTTCTCCACCCACTTCTAGGGTCTATAAGTTTCTCCATTGTCAAACCCATTTTGCTCACTCTACACCTGCCCTCTCACTCCATTTTTGGAAGTTGATTTTTTTTCCTGGATAGTCATAGAAAAATGTTTCTAGGTAAGCATTCTGTGCTCCTCAATGAAGAGGATAGGTCACCCACTCACCAAGTCGCCCCTGTCAGTCACCACCTCCCCTCATGCACTCAGTACCAGCGTTGTTTGAGCAGCTTTCTCTTATATATAAATGAAGAGACAAGAACCAGAAATGGTTGAGGAAAATGTGCCCCATAGACGTAGAGACCAAAACCAACAAAATAAACAAATAAAACTCAAATAGACAAAGAGGACCTAAATGGATCAGAGTCAATGCAGAAATCAAAAGTAAACTTAAAAAATTATAATATATTAAAGATGTGCAAATAAAATTCAGCCCATAATATAGATACAGTTCATTTTTGAAAAAGGATCAGAGAACAAGAAAGAATTATTTATTAAATACAAAAACTGAAACAGAAAATTAAATAGAAGTTTGTAAGGGTCAAGGAACTCTCAAAAGTAGTTCAAAAAGAAAAGAAAAAGGGAAATGGGAGAGAAAAGACAAAAATAAGGAATCTGTCTCCAGAGTTTAGCAGCTAATAATGAAGAGTTCTACAAAGAGAAGAGAAAAAATTAAGGGAAGATATTATCAAAGAAGCAATTTTTTAAATTTTCAGAACTGAAACTTGTGTGTCCCCTACTGAAAAGACACAGGGAGTGCAACGAGTGAAGAAAGGCAAAACCTTGAGTAAGCCCTGGTCAAATTGAGGACCCTTGAAATTGGAAAGAAATTCTAGAAGCTTCCAAAAAGAGGAGGGAAACAGTCAAATATGCGAGAATGGTCTTTGGTTTCTTAATAGCAACTGAATCTTAGAAGACTGGAAAAAAGCCTGAAAAGTTATGAGTGATAATATGTTTCAACCTAGAATTCTACTTCCTTCCAAACTATCAATTTTAAGGATAAAACATTTGCTTTTTAAAATAATTTTGTCAGGAAATGTTAAAAACAAAATAAAATAACAACAACAAAAAAAACCACCACACTTTCTTTTGTATTCTTAGAAAGCTCTCACTGAAAACATTTCAGCAAAACCACAGGGTAAACCAAGAAAAAGAAGATGCCACAATTACTCCTTAGCATAGGACAGAGCTGCAGAGGGCAGCAGGGTGACTGTAGGGCACTGGCAAGTGACCCATGCGTAAGGGAAGGAGAGGAAGTGGAGCTCCAAGGAAGAGGTGAGCAGCGGGCAGATGGGACTGATCTGTTTCAGTGAATGGATTATGGCAGAGATGTTGGGATGATGGAGAATAATGAATACGATGTAGCACAAGGTCATAATTGCCCAATGTTACCTGTCTGGCAAATGACAGAGCTGGGATTATAACTGAGCAGTCCAGTTCCAGTGTCAGGTTCCAGGACCCAGTATGACACCACAAGGAAATGACAAGAGTGCATGCTCGTTGGCATGTCATAGTGCATTGCTCTGTTGATAATGATAATAAATTCATGCCTAACTTGGTTGGGACATAGTGTTAAGGAAAGCTAAGAGAGAGATCTGAATCCTCATAATCCATACCTAAAATCATCAATGGAAAAACGGCAGTGCATGCATTATTTTAGAACATGGAGTTAAAGACAAAGAAGAAACAGAGAAGTTGAGGATATTTATCTCTAGAAGCAGGACTCAGGTATAGAAAAGGAAAGTGAAAATATCCATTTTTATTGTTAGTTGTTTGGTGCTATTTGAATTTTAAATTCTACACTGATTACTCTAGTTAAAATAAAATTAATGATACAATAGTTCAAAACAAAACTCTTCTGAAAGAGTTTTTGTGGTGATTGACAATTGCCTTTTACAAGCCTTTGGGCTTATAGTTCAAAAGCATAATTCAAAATAGTTCAAAAACAAAACAAAACTCTTCTTTAAAATTTTTTTTAATGTTTTGTTTATTTTTGATAGAGAGACAGAGCATGAGAGGGGGAGGGGCAGAGAGAGAGAGACACATACAGAATCAGAAGCAGGCTCCAGGCTCTGAGCTGTCAGCACAGAGCCCGACACAGGGCTTAAACCCACAAACATGAGATCATGACCTGAGCTGAAGCTGGATGCTTAACCGACTGAGCCACCCAGGTGCCCCAAAACAAAACTCTTCTTAAAGAGTTTTTGTAGTGATTGACAATTGCCTTTGATAAGCCTTTGGGCAGAAGGGAGGCAAAAATGTTTATTGGAATGGTAGTCAGGTTCAACCTTCAAATTACCTTGCACCTCCCAGTATATTTTTAAGTAAAAGTTTATATTGCTGCATCTGTGAACTGTGGGTAATGACATAGTCATTGAGTACCAGCAGTCAAGATCAAGATCAATTTTATCTCATTATCTCATTCATAATATCAGAAAACATCTTGTCAGAAGGTAATATCTCATTCATAATATCAGAAGAATGACAATACAGGGGTAATATACATGCTGTATGTCTGGGCTCTAGTCAGATAATGGAAACTCAGAACAAAATTGCCCTCATGGCTGAATGAGCAGGAGGCCCCGTTATCAGAACCACTAGAGAGCAGATGACCCCAATGGACATGCTGCCTTCTTCATCCACTTCACAAAAATAAATAATAAGAACAATTATGCATGTACTAATTACCTATTCAGCACGGTGCTTAATGGTTTTTTAGACTTTAACTGATTTAGGATCACAACATTTCTGTAAGTCAGGGGCTGCTCTTATCCCCATTTTAAAGATAGGTAAACTGAGATCAAGGAGACATCAAAGGCCTTGCGTGGGCCTACTATTAGTACATAAGTGAGTAGATGTTGGAACCCAGACAGTCTGGTCTGGATTGGAAACCAGACAGCTAGTTGCTAAATGTAGTCAGCAACAAAAAGGAAATAAGTAATAATACCGACTGTAACATGAATGAGCCTTGAAAACATGCTAAGTGAAAGGAAACACACACACACACACACACACACACACACACACACAAAGGCCGTAGATTGTATAATTCCATTTATGTGAACTATGTAGAGTACACAAGTCCATCTGGACAGAAAGTAGTTTGGTAGTTTCTAGGGGAAGGGGAGAGAGTAAAATGGGCAGTGACTATCCATGGGGTTGAGGTTTTCTTTGGGGTGAAAAATTATTTTGGAGCTAGATAATGCTGGTGGTCATACAACATTGAGACTGAATGTACTAAATATCACTGACTTATGAACTTTAACATGGTCAATTTTATCATATGTGAATTTTATCTCCCTCGATAGATAGATAGATGATAGAGAGATAGATGATAGATCGATAGATAGATGATACATAGATATATAAGAGATATATAAGAGAGACAAAGAGATAGGCAGATACAGATAGATACAAACACACATATAAACCAACTGCAGAATGCATTTGGAAGACCGCAATTCCCACAAACAGCCAGGTAGCTGACGATCTGGCCGCCAGATGTCCGCCAGAGCAGGTTGTGAACTAGAGTGTCTATACTGCTCCCAGAAGCGTTGTCTCTGCGCCAGGGAGCAGGAAGGGGCCTGGTGTATGAGACCTGTAGCTAGTGGCATCACCTGAAGCTACAAATGGGGGATCCTAAGCCTGGAAGACACTTGAGGGGCTCGAAGCAGAATCTATACACCAAGGGGCAAGGACATAGTCTAATGTCTTCACAAGCTAATACCAGCGAAATTTCAGCTCTGATCAGAACCAAACTCTGTAAACTTTCAGAACAAGGGATATCCTCTCTTTGTTCATACGACATGTAAACAATCACAGTTTCATATCCCCGGCTTGCTAGGGTCCATCCGAGTGACTACAAGAAAACAAAGGAGTTTTTGCTTAAAATGCATTCTCTCTGAACTTTGCAGCTTCTCTCTGCACAATGCACTGTCCCCAACCCAGGCGTTTCTCTCTTGTGCGAGTGAAAACAAAGCCGCCAGACTTCATACAACACAGACCTGGGACACTGGCTCCTCAGCTTATTGGTCAGAATGAATCACGTGGCAATCCCCCCATCAGGAAGCAGAGTTCCATCATGAATTCAGAAAAGCGTCCATTACTTTGTCTGCTTAAGCGACATGCAGCTCCAGCAAATCACCTCCTGTCTTTTGCTCCATAAAGCCTTGCTTGTCCTTTGTGTGGTAACGGCTCTGTCTTTCCATCCGGATTTCCATGACTCTCCTCCCCGCTGCTTTTGAATACTTCCCTGTAGTGATTTCCTTCCGCCTTTTCCCCATTCACCTGCTTTGCTGAACAAACCTGCAAAAGAATTGAAGTTAGGAGTTGGTAAGGAGGGACACAAAATGAGAGAAAAACACATTTTATCATCTTTTTAGGAGAATGGCAGGATGCAACGGCAAAACACCTACCACACGTTTGCTCAGTGAAGCTCCATCACCATTTTGCTCTCTGATGTATAAGGCTCCGATGTCTGACTTTGGAACTTCTAGAGAGGGGCTATTGGCCTTAGCTTTTGTACCTGAGAACATCAGTAATCCTCTCTTCTCCTGGTTGTAGGGATAAAGATGAAGAATAATAAGCACCTAAGCACCTGCTTCCCACACCTTCCAGTCTCCCATGTCTTTAAATAATTTAACTGGTTTAGCAGAGAGCTAACTGGTCTGCAGAATAGTTTTGCAGAATTACTTCCATTGCTACCCCATGCTAAGGAGATGCCAGTGCAATTGGTTCCCAGATTAAGATTTTTAAAATCACATTCACTTTAATTTGTGAGAATTTTCATAAAATTGAGCCTTAAAATCAACATATGCTTTTAAAACACTGCATTCATTATAAAATGTCATTTCACACACCCTAATTGAACTCATGTTGCTTGCATTGGTGAGAAAATGTTAATGCCTTACAAAGTCTGGGTGATAAACTTAGGCCATTTTCCTTTGAGGGAGGGAGCAGGTGAGCTCGTTGGCACATGCTACCTCTTTGTTTTCTTTGGCTGTTTGAACCCTCTTTTGGAGGTACAGGACCCAAGGGTGTGAAAGTGAGATCCATTTCTGAGGGCACAAAGTTAGAGACACGAAGGAGGTGACAAAGGAAAATCGATAAGTATCAGAGTCCATGCTTAATGCTGAAACCTGATCATAACTAAGTCTGTCCAACACCCAGTCAGAGTGATCTGAGAAGCCAGAAAGCCCACGAGACGTGTGGTGAGAATAAATACGGTGATGCACATGAAAGTCATCTCTAAATTGTAAAGTGCAGGATTTAATGCTGAGAATTGTCAGGTGCCATGTATTTGTATTCTCATCACAGAATGCAGGCTCTGTGGGGAGAGATTTTATTAGGTACGATGGGAAGAGAAAATAAAAGAAATAGAATGCATAGTGCTTGTGCTTAAGGATTTTGTAGTTTAATAGAGAAAACATGACAAAGAAGATAGTTCCAGAAAATAATGTATCACATGCAAAAAAAAAAAAAAAGTAGAAGTGGTCAGAAAGAAGTTTTGTGCTGAGTGAAGAGTCTTTGGTTCAAGAACGAAGCACTCAATCCTGATTCACATTCTGTTTTAGCTGTTTTTCTTTCTCTCAAGTTCTTGGTGTTGTCAAGAGCTTTCAAGTGCATTGTTTTCCTTAATTCCCACAATAACTCATGTCATACTCATTTTACAAATGAAGAATCTGTGGTTCAGAAAAGTTAAATAAACATTCCCAAGATGACACGATTAAGTGACCAAACTTGGGTTTAAAGCCAAGTGAATCTCTCTGATACTGAAATCACTTGGCCACCCTGCTTTACTTTAGAGGAATCTGTCTATTCATCAACTCTTCTTTAAGGGAATGAGAAATAGCTTCTTGTGGCCAACCCTGCTGATCCCAAACCCTCCATGCCTCAGAATGCTGAGGTTCAGAGAGAGCTGTGGGTGAGCTTGGCTCAGCCTTGCTAATGCCAGATGCTTGAGAGACATCTACCAAGGAGAAGTAGCGGGTCACTTAGTTTTCTTGCTAGAACTCATCAAAATACTCAGGTGTGGTGCCTTGGTTCTCATGCTTGAAGAAGAAGGAGGAGGAGGAGGAAAGGCATGATGAGGAGGAAGAGAGGGGAAGGGAGGGGGAGAGGGAGAGGGGAAAGATTGAGCATTCTGTGGCTCTGTTGTACCATGTCATTTGTTCATATATTTTGTTTCTCCTTCTAGAGTGTTTGCTTCTAGAGCTTGCAGCTTACCTGTAATCATACCTGTGTGAGTTATTTTGTGTTCTTCAAAGCATCTTGCACACAGTAGGTACTGACAAAGTTTTGTTGGATTTGCTCTATCCACAGGGCAATATGATGTATGAGTTAAGCACATAGTGTGTACTAGAAAACATGACATCAAATTCCACATCCAATACTTACTGGCTATAAAATCAAGTTGCTTAATATCCTTTCATTTGTTACCTTATCTGTAATCTGGGGAATTAATAGCACCTACTGCATACAGTTGTAGACCAACTAAGTAAACTTGCATAAAATGCTTAAAATAGGACTGGTATATAGGAAGTGCTAGATAATTGTATTCAATATATTATTTAATACAATAAGATATGGTGTCAAAAAGACAAGAGAAAGGAAAATACTCAAATAATCTTTACATATTTAATAAATTCTCAGTTCCTTATATAATATAAGATCAAATGATCTCTAATCCAGATATTCCCATTTTGGATTTTAGTCTTCTGGGTACTTATTTTGGTTTATTTGTTTGTATTATTTGGAGATGAAAGAAGCAAAAGCATACAAGTATGTGAGGGTAAGTGCCAGCTCTCAATCTTCTCTACATTGTACTGTCGGCAACAATTATCATCTGATGTCCCTAATGATTCTTATAGGAGAATAGTAATAATGCTTCGTATGCTTTATGCGTTAAGACTAACCCACTTCTTCCCTAATATTCAGGCTTCACCAGGTCTCCTGATCCTTGATGAGATGGCGGTGAGGATGATGACAATATCACTGTAACCCGCTCTAAGATAAGAGCTCTTCCTTAGCCTCCTAGCTCTCCAACTAGGTTCCAACTTAAGCCAAGTCTTTTTCTCCTATATACTTAGATTATAAATTAAACATATCTGTTGCAGGGTTACAAATTTCCTCACATTCCATTTAGATGTGCAGGGGAAATGCAGCTTCTTTATTTTGTGACAGAATGCTCTCACTGTCATTAAAAAGCTCCATCCACTGGGAGCGGTATTGGAGAATAAAACCTTTCCCCAAAAGAAGTTTGTTTGGTTTTATTTTGCTTTGTTTTTTCAAGACTAGTTATAGTTTAGTACAGTAATTGGAATAGTTTACATATCCCAAATACTTATTTCCCATGGTCCTTGCTCTATGTCAGAAGGTGCCTGGGTGTGTGCTGAAGGCCTGCCAGGGCTCAGAAACCGACCTCTTGTCTCTTTGGTACTATAGCAATGCCCTTGTCTCTCCTGACACCACCTTCTGCTTCTGTTTCCCGATCCCCAAATTTGACCTCATTAGGGTCCATTTTCCTCCTTGCTAACTTCTTCATCTCTTCCAGCAGTGTTGGCCTCCTGAGGTCTTGGTGTGACTTTATTTTGGTCCCCCATCCAGGTAGTTTGTCCTGAAGTCTTCCACCATGGAATTCCCTTCTGGTGGTCCCAGATTCTCAACAGTGGCACATGCCCCATTGGGATCAAGTAGGAATTGCTGAGACCTCCCTGCTACTACTTGAAAACCAGTAAAATGGTTTAGGAAGAGCTGAATTTGAGCATTCTGTCTCGTGTCTGAGCAACAGATACTTTGGGCACTGTCCCTCCCTCCCCTGCTGGTGCCACAAAGTCTGTAGGGGACTCTTTTCTTATAGTCCCAAGACTGAAATTCAAACCAGGTCCCTCTACCCTCTTCATTTCCCCAGCATAGCACCTCTTTCACACCTTCTAACTCTCTTCTAGATGTATCCAGCTCAATTTTAAAACTAGATCTTTAGGAAATTCAGTGAGCACTCTAAGTGTTCTATACATCGCCAGACATGGTGACTATGATACTGAATGAGACACATCCTCTCTCTTCATCTACAGGGGCATTGGGATTACATAAAGAAGTTATTCTAAAAATATATATTTTATAGTTGTGTGCTGAGAAGAAAGACTTCCCGGGTACCCAATACTTGACCTAGACTGGTCGGTGGGGTTTCAGAGGAGGTTTCTTGGGGTAAGAGTCATCCAGTCTTCTCTGACCCCACTCAAAAGGCCTGAATTGTTAAGGTCTTGCTAATGTTCCAAGGGCCAGGGCATGGGACTTATTGAGAGCCTGGCCACTTTGGAGCTCTGGCCCCAAATAATTTTTATATCATAAATTCACCAATGAGAGTATTTAAGCCCATTGCCTCCGGCCATTTCTTTCTCAGACTAGCAAAAATATCAGTATTCTAGTTTACATCCAGGGTGGAACAGCTCACAGGAGATGAGTGCCTTTGGGAGATTCTGAGCATTTCCTCAGCAGAAGAGCCAGAAATGAGAACAGCTGTTGTTCACAGAGTTTTGACATTTTTGGTCTTAGCAAACTATACAAAGTTGAAAAAAAAAAAAAAAAAACCAAAAATGAAGGAGGTGGAAGAGAGCAAAAATAGGAAGGCATAGGATCCACTGAACAATGGTTTGATTCTGATATTACACAAAAGAGGTTGGAATAAAACAATTCTGTTATCCAAACTTACAATTTTAATTATTACACCCTGGTTCACAGTGAAAATGTAGTCTCTTTTCCCATCTTTCTCCCTTCCCCCAATTCTGCAATTTAGTGTGATCATATCATTGGAGTCATTGTTTTCCTCATCCATCACATGTTTTTGTTATTTTATTTAAATATGAATTCAGGAATTCATATTGAAATAAAACATCTTGTTTCCTATGGCTGAATGCCAGAAAGAGCTTGTCTTTGGAAGCCTGATTACAAAACACAAACAGCGTTTTTGTATAATGTCTGTCCTACTTGATTTCACCAAGTGATTAGTAACTGATCATAACTGTATGATAGACACATACATACGGAGAAACTAACAGCTTAGGCACCTTAATACTCCATATATCAGAATCAGTACCTATTGAAGAAGTTTGCATTTCAAATATGGCATCTGTAGTTAAGAAAAACCTAAGGTTAAAGCAGAGACTTTGCCCTCAGACCAAAGGATAAAAACTTGCCTTGCATTACAGAGGTCACAACTTTTCTGTTTTGTCTTCCAAGCTCGTCCCTTTTCATGTATGCCATTCCCATCACAGAGCAGTATGCTCTGTGGCGTCGATTTTTGGAAGAATACCCAAACGGCAGATCATCCACTAAGCTCAACTATTTTCTCAATGACTTCTTTTTTTCAACCACCATTAAAATGGAGAGTTTACTGGAGAAAGTTAATGAAGTAACATTTCATGAAAGAGAAGAATTTTGATGAACAGTTTGATAAGAGGAAGACGTCCTCAAACGCAGTCATTCACATCCACACTAACTTTACCATAAAGATATCCCAAAGAGGCCAAAGATGTAACATTTCTCCAGAAGGAAAGCTGCCTTTCTCCCTTTCACCCAGACTCATATCTTCTAAGTCTCCATGTCTTCTACTCTTTCCTGGCCCCCCTTAGCCAATTAGCCAAGAGCCCTTATGGGTTTTTAATATAAAATGTCACTCATATCTGCTTCTCATTCTATTCCATCTGTCCACAGATGCCTTATTCAATTTCTTAAAATAGCATTGACATCAGTATCCTGCTCCCCATCAAGAAGAGAACAAGAAGCTCCTGACTACAGCATCTGAGAAGCAGCCTGAGCCTAGTCCTCCATTACTTACCTCTAATGACAACACGAACCCCTATTCTTGTCAGACTGATCTAGTCATCGTTCTTCAAATATACTTTCTTTTTTCCCCCCATTATTCCTTGTGCCTGAAGCACCTAATTCTTGTGTTTCAAAATCTACCCTTCCTTCACATCTGGTAGAGGTTCTTTGGGATAACTCTTCTACTCCATGGCTTGGTGCTTAAGCACACATGCATTGGAGTCAAGCTTTCTCACAGTTCAGGTTCTCAGGACACAAAGAGGTTTATTGAACTGTTCTTAGGATAAGTACATTTGAGGGAGGGGAGCAAGTAATCTGCATGAATGGAGAAGTTGAACTACAACACAGTTGCCACAGAGGCTTCAGCCAATCCTTCTGGAAGCTCTGAAGCTGGGATGACTTCTTCAGTTTTCCAATTGAGACAACTGTACACCCCAGCCCCACCCCAGCCAGGCTGCACCTTAGATGAGGCAGCTCCTTTCAGCCAAGCACAAGGCCTGGAGATCCCTGCTTTAGGGGAAATTAGTGCCTACCTTGGTCCTGAGAGAAGCTCTGGGCAGCACCCCACAGGGTCCACCACACCTGTGTTCACACTGGCCCTTTCACTTATAGCTGTGTGGTTCAGGTGAGTTGCTTTCGTGTTTTGTTTGTTTTAAGAAGAGAATGAGAGCACAGGGAAAACAGGTAGAGGGAATGAGAGAAGGAGAATCCTAACCAGGCTGCATGCTCAGCACAGGCTCGATCTCACAACCCTGGGATCCTGACCTGAACTGAAATCAAGAGTCCAATACTCAACTGACTGAGCTACCCAGGTGCCCCTGCAAATAAGTTTCTTAATTTGCCTATGCCCTTTGCTTATTTCACAAGATTGAAGAAAACAGTACATTTTCTTTTTCCCAAGAATTACATGAGATAACCCATGAAATGCATAAATGAAAGAGTTCCAAAAATGTTAACTATCATTATAACATTTATCATCACTGTTACTAGACACTTACATATGCTGCCTTACATTGTCCTTTAGAAGTTTTTAATTGTGGCTCACATCACAATTGTTCACAGCACATAACCATTGAGAATCACTGAATTACTTTATGAAATCTCTGAGAGCAGAGATGGTATCTTTCCATCTTTACACTCCCTCCTACATCTCCCCTACAAGAATATCATTGTGAATTTGTTTGATTTGACATGATCTGTATTTAGCTTTGAGATCATGCGTTAGCACAGAGAGATATAGTTATAAACTCAATATTTAAAAGAAAGTCACAACCTCCCAGCTCTGGGATCCTCTGTTTTAATCAACATTCATTATCAGAAAATATGTCTGTCCCCAAAGAGGTGTGTCATGTGGTCATTTTTAGTTTAAGTTCCATTCTCTTTACCTTGTCTTCACTGCCTTAACTCAGGGCCTCCCCACTGCCTGGGCCTTTCTGCTGCTTTCTTTGTCCTCGGTCCATCCCTCATCTCTAGTTATTCCCCAAACTGACCTAACACTATCATTTCACATTACAAATTTCATCAGGTTCTTCTTTTAGTTCTCTTCTGTTTTTCAGAATCAAGTCCAAAACCCTTGGTATTTGGGAGATCTTTGCAATGGGTCTTTTCAGGACCCTCCCCACAATTCCCCAGCTTTCTAGTACCCAGTGATACCCCTTTTCTCCAGTGAATAGATGATGAGTTTCAGCCTCACTGACCTATTCATTTTCCTCACCATATCAGAAAGCCTTTCTTGCCTTTAAAGCTTCTTTTGCCTCTTTTTTAGTGTGCCATTGCCCTCATTTCTCCAGCTGGAATATAGTTGGTGAAGTCAATATATAATAAATAATGCATACATGCATTTAGAATTTGCTGAATTTTAAAATAGTTCAATGTCTTTGAGATACAAGGAGAGTGGCATCTGGCATTCTGAAAATATATGAATCAGTAATCATAAAGAAATAATAATTTCTAAGAATGCAGTCTACACAGAGGGCTGTTTCCAGATCAGCTGAGCTTCGGTAAGTTGGGCCAGGAAGATGCCTTTTGTGGCTAGGGTTTGTAGGTTTCTGGTTCACGTCCCAGTCATGATTCTGTGAAGAGCTCCTGGGAGGTTGCATGTGGGTAGTCTTCCATCTTGGCGTGATTGGGCACCCAGTTGGCAGTCATAACTGAAGAAAAGGGTAAGGAAGGTGACTGCCTTGGTACTTGGTAGTTGGTTACTTAACCAAAGGGTTAAGTACTCAGGATTCTAGAGACACCTGCAGGGAATTATCCATCAACCAGGCATATAAGTGAAGAGGACAAGCTCATGAAAGGAAAACATTGCTCTGAAGACGGGTAGCTTGGAGGAGGTGAGGGAAGCAAATCAAACACCCTTCCTTTATGAGTCACTTTCGAAGATCTTACTTAACTTTTTTGTTTAAAAAATATGATTTAAAAGGTTCAAACAGCCTAGAGAAGTAAATCCATGCATACTTCTAACATTAGTTAATATTTACTAAGAAATCATAGGTTACAACAAATTAAGCTTTTTGGCTTTCTTACTGAGTTTTTCTGGCCAACCATGTTAGTGACTGTTCCTACAGATAGTTTATAACACTATTTTTTACCTTTCTTGAACAACCAAAGTGCAAGGAATCTGAAGAGGTCTGGGTTCACGTGGTTCTTAAGCCAGGGTCTTAAGAAAATGGATTTGAGGTTGGGGAATGGATCATGGTGAATAGGCAGACACTAGACGTGCCCACTAATAACTGGGAAAAGTGAGTTAAATTTCTCCTTGTTTGAGGTGGAATTCCTTCATATAAACCTGGGCACCCTCAGAGAGAAATGCTTTATAGTCCAAACTGATGTTTATTTTGGACTCTGTTTCTCTTTCAGTTTTCAGTTGTGACCTTAGGAATGAGCTCACAATTGGAAGCAAATCTGTCTTCTGTTTCTACTGTTAAAGAATTACCTACCCACTGAAAAACCACATAGGATTAACAACGGCCTTGTCCCAAATATATGCTTTTTGGAATTGTACAAATTGTATTTATGATGCTAGCAAGTTTCAGTTCAACTGCTGAAATATTTCAATAGGAGTGATTAAATTCTTAGTAAATGGAATGCTTCCTCCATTCAATTTTGGTCTGTTCAAGCTGGAAGATTGGTAGGTCTGACCCATTCATTACACATATCTGGGTGATAGGAAAAGCAGGCCTTTTGGTTTTGATACCATGTATGTTTTTGGCAGTATCTCAGCCTGAAATTCTATGAATAAAAAATGGCCTTTAAAAGTTCTTTTTAGCCTCCTAGCCTTGAGAAATAGTTAGTGTCTCTGAATGCTTGCTCTAGTCATATAACTCATGATTTGGCATGTCTCTTTCATGGATTTTAGTTGGTATGGATTCAAAAACTATCTGATGGCTTCAATTTCCAGAATCCCTAAAGAGAGTGGGAGAGTTTTTTGTACCTCATTGATCAGATCATTGAGTAGACTCTGGGTTATCTACAGTGGTTAAGATCCCAAATTCTGTGGATGGGGTGGAGAAGGTAGAAGGAACTAATATTCATTTACTCATTTTTCTTTGATACTGACCAAATGCCAAGCTGGGAGATTTACATAGAACATCTAACTGATTCCTAAATATTCTATAAATGTTATAGGTATGGAGACGGAGGCTCAGAGAGTTTAAATAACTTGTAAATGGAGGATTAGTAAGCGAAGGACCTGAGGTTTAAATTTAGGTCTGCTTTTAAAATTAGCCAAGCCTTTTCCATTAAGCATGCTCCCTCATGAATGTGTCATGTACATGAAAATGCCAAGACAGCTAAAGGAGGGAGGAAGAGAGTGATTGGGAAAAACCAATCTCTCTAGCTACTAAGGGAATGAGAATATACCACCATATAAAAAACACATCCCTCCTCTTGGTCCAGTTGCTGAACATCTCTCTCCCCCATCTTCCTTCTGTCCTCCCTTTCCCCACCACCCAAGATGTGTCATGAACTCCCACAGCAGGCACATTAGGGAACATCATTTCAAGAGGGCTCCTCAAGCATGCCTCTGACATACTCTTGCTTTGAATAGCCTCAAAACATTTCAGAAGAGAGGATTCAAAAGGGAGTTTTAAAAAGAAGCAGACCTGGAGTTGCACAGAGGCAGCAAAGACACCCTTGAGGTCATTCTTCTCTTTTTTCTACACTGATGTATTCTCTCCAGAGTGATAATAATCTTTTTTGAAATGCAGGTCTAAGACGGAAGGAATTTTTATCTGGAAGAGTAATATAAATTAGCTTTGACTGCCAGTTTCCACTGATTATTACTTTCCAGGCGGAATTCCTACAAATTCTTGAGGCATGACCTCCAATGAAAAAATAAAACCCCTTTAAAAACTTGTTGAGAAATTCCAGATAACTTTCACAAGAGATTTAATTTTAGAGCATTAACACAATCTTGGTTGGAAAGATAAAACTACAATGCAGTTATTTGGTAAAAGTCATTACTTCACAATGAAGTCATTGAAGATTATTTTACTGTGCTTATCTGTCCCCTCTTTTTTTTTCTTTTAAACTTGGTTCCTTTCTCCCCAAAGTAACTTTATTATGCATTACTCAATGCACTCTGGATTCACCCTTATAAAAGCATAAAGTGTTTCAACAGATAGCCAGTTGGAGTCAGCCAACTTGAGATTCAACCTACCAGTATGAGCAAACGCGTGATTGGTTATTACATCTTAGTAATATGTTCTACGCAAATTGCATAAGTATGTTTTTGGAAACTATAAGGGAAGGTTTGGGGGGTGATTTTTTAAACATGATATGAAGTAATGGATTCAAAGGGATTTCTGTATATCATTGAAAGAGATGTAGATGTGAAGAAGTGAAAGCCTGGATGCTAGTATTTACTGCGGGTTTAATAGGCAACATTTGTGAAGGCGTGGGCGGGGTCTTATCCGTGTTGGACAGAGGGCGAGAGTGGGAATCGAAAAGGTGAAGTGATTTGTCCAAGGACTCTCGCCCTCTAAGCAGTGGAGCAGGAGGAACTCGAGCCCAGGAACATCTGACTGCAAGTTTGGCTCCCTTCCCAAGGCAGGGTGCTGCCCTTTCTTGAGCTGGACTGAATGCAGATGGGAAAGCATGGAGACTGGAGCTACATATGCAAAATGTATCGGTGGTCTCAAGTGGCCAAAGGGAAAAAGATGTCACCACTTCCATTTTCCCGGAAATTTTCATTTACTCCAATTCAAAATGTCACTTAAATTATATAATGTTATTATATACATAGTCAAGATAAATCAGCACCTAGTAAAGAAAACTACATACATATGAAACTTTATGTAGATGTATAATAATACCAGATAGATAGATACATAGACAGATACATAGATATAGTTTTATATACATCTATACCTTTCTCTTATAGTATATACATAAATCACAGGGGAAAAGTGAATTATGCTTTGTCTTGTGGAGCACCTAACATGAAGAAGTATGATTATCCTGTGACTATAATGGTCATTATTAACATAAAATTCCCCTTGCCTGTTTTAACATTTTAAAAAGAAAATGGTCACCTGTTATCCATGAATAGGTTGAAAACAGGTTTATACAATAAGAAAAAGTAATGATATTGTGAACCTTTATCCTGAAATGTTCTAATATCCCTGAGAATAAGCCAGTGGTGGAAATTATCTTTTAGATATTCAAAAATTTTTTAACTTTTTGTTAACACCTATTCACTTTTGAGAGATGGAGACAAAGCACAATCGAAGTTGGGACAGAGAGAGAGAGAAGAAGACACAGAATCCGAAGCAGGCTCCAGGCTCTGAGTTGTCGGCACAGAGCCCCATGGGGGGCTTGAACTCACAAACTGTGAGATCATGACCTGAGGCAAAGTTGGACACTTAACTGGCTGAGCCACCAAGGCTCCCCTTTAAATGCTTTTTAATTCCTTTCAAGAACATTCCCATTTTACCAGTTGTTACACAAGAAGTCAAAATGAGTGGCCTTTCCAAGAATAATTCAACATTATTAATTCTTGAGCAATGAAATTTCTTAGTATAATTTATATTACATAAGTCTATTCACCCATTAACCTGATTGATTGAGCATCTTACTTATTCAAGGTATCAGAGACACAAACATAAACAAACACATCCTCTTCTTCAATATTTGCATACCATATAATTATGGTACAGAATGGTGAGGATTATGTCCAATGTATAAACAAATGAGTGAGTAGAGCTGGCCTTTCTAACCTCCCAGATGTCCAGAACCAGAGCTAGATGGAATGAAAATGATGCCAGAATATGTAAGGAAGTTGTGGAGACAGAATGTGAGGGGGGAAAAATGCAAGCTTGTTTTTATCCCATTTAGACCAGGTTCCTTTCTTTTAAAAGGCACTTCAATAAATATTTCTCCAAAAGGAATCTAAAGTAGTTTTACACGCATTGTGTCTCTTAATCTTAGAGTATTTCAGAGATGTGGAAAAGGGCAGGTACTTGTATTATTTCTAATTCCTACATGAATGTCTATCATAACTTCAGTTACTTCCCAGGCAAGATAACAGAACCCTGTTCAGTAGAATTCTTTAAAGTTTTATAATTCTCCAGAAAGTTCTCTCTACCCTTCCTTTTTCATATGATAGAACATTCTATCTCAGATATATAATTTAAGTCTTTTTCATTTTCTATTCTCGATATGTTGTAAATGCCTCTTTACTTTTAATTATTTGCAAAAAGTGGCCAGTGATTATTTCTCCCTTTTAAATTTTCTTTTTTATTATTATTTAAAAAATTCAAGTTTCTTTATTTTGAGAGAGACAGAGAAATGGGGGAGGAGCAGAGAGAGGAAAGAGAGAATCTCTAACAGTTTCTGTGCTGCCAGCACAAAGCCTGATGTGGGGCTTGAACCCACAAGGCCATGAGATCATGACCTGAGCCAAAACCAAGAGTAGATACTTAACTGACTGGGCCACACAGGTGCCCCTTAAATTTCCTTTTATGTTTCACAATAATTCATATTTGTTTTGGAGAAAAAAAACTACAAAATACAGATAAGCAAAAACAAAAAAAGGACCGTGTGTGTGTGTGTGTGTGTGTGTGTGTGTGTGTGTGTGATATGAATGTGTGTGTTGAGAATAGGGACTCTAATCAGAAGCAGTTACCACAGATACGACAAAAAGGAGATGGGCACACCAGGGGACAGTGGACAGCAGTATGAAGGCTGCATGTTCCTCCTGACTTCACCCTATAATAATCCAATAAATCTCCCATTTTTAAACTACCATTATTCCTGTTCCTTCTTCCTTCATTTCCATTTATCACAGCTCAGAGATGTTATGATAATTGTTACATGCTCTCTTTATTTCTCTTTTTTCAATCTATTCAGATTCAATTTCCTAAATGAATACTTTTAAAGAGTCTCCTCCTGGGTAAGCACTTTTAATAAATTCACTCGTCTTATAGTATAGAATACCATCCGAGGTCATTAATATATTCTAACAACATATCATCTTCATTTTTTACCATTCTCCTTCATACATTCCCCTTCCCACAGATCAGAGGCCTCACTCCATCAGTGGAGAAGCATGGTCCTGAAAATCAGACTGATCTGGCCACAAATCCTGGCTCCATCACTAAGGTCTGGGAATCTGGGCAAGTTGATTCATCCATAGAGTAGAGATAATAGTCTCCTTTCAGGATGGTGCTGGAAGATCAATGAGAAAGATACCTGAACATACTATCTGATTCACCTTCTCTCCAATCAGATTGTCCCTTGCCCCTTCCTATCCCTGACTCACATCCTTGTATCCTCACTTGCTGTTTTTCTCCTCTTTGAAGATCTTCAAGGTCATTTCAACTCACAGGAATTTCTGCCCTTCCTTTGAATGCCTAACACATTATGTATTTCCCTGCTTTACAATTCACCATTTGTTGGTGAGATCTCTGAGATCTTCCTTGACATGCTATCCTATTTTATTTGTCTCCTGTTTGTAGTATTCCACACAGTCCTGCCTTGTTTCCCTAAATAGACTGTGAGCTCATGAAAGATAGGTCCTTCTGCTCTGTATTCTCAGTGCCTCACAAAATCGAAAGCAAGGAAGATAATCAGCTATATCTTTACTGAACTCACATTATGTCATCTTCCCCAGGCCTACCCTCTAAATCCTTATCCACAAAAGAGAATTAATTGATCAATTGATTTATTCACTCGTTCACTCATTTGTTTTCCACAAAGACGTATCAAATGTTTACTGTGTACCTAACAATGATTTAGTCACCCCAGATATGGCTATAAACAAGAGAGTCAAGTTCTTTGTTTTCATGGATCATCTTTCATTCTAGTAGGAAAAGCACGCAACTCAAAGGTAAGCAAATAAATAACTTAAGAGTCATAAATACTCTGAGGGACATAAAATAGGGTGACAGGAGGAAAGGTGACAGAGAAGCAGGGCTCTGCCAGGGGTTGTGCAGGTTAGCCAGGACTTTATGGCCATGGGACAGATGATTTGCATCTGGCAATTGACTGTCTTCTGTCACCCAGTGGCATTGGTGGCTTCTCCTCATCTATGTGTAGGTTGCAGAATGTGTGAGCTTGAAGGGGGCTCAGCAATTATAAAGTCCAGTGATTCTCAACTATTATTTTTAAAATGTTTATTATTTATTTTTTTAATAGTTTGTCAAATTGGTTTCCATATAACACCCAGTGCTCTTCCCAGAAGTGCCCTCCTCCGTTCCCCCTCCCCCTCCCCCTTCAACCCTCAGTTCGTTTTCAGTATTCAATAGTCTCTCAGGTTTTGCGTCCCTCTCTCTCCCCAACTCTCTTTCCCCCTTCCCCTCTCCCGATGGTCCTCCATTAGGTTTCTCCTGCTCTCCTGTTAGACCTATGAGTGCAAACATATGGTATCTGTCCTCTGCCTGACTTATTTCGCTTAGCATTTTTGAGAGAGAGAGAGAGAAAGAGAGAGACAGTGCGAGCAGGGGAGGGTCAGAGAGAGAGGGAGATCCAGAATCCGAAGCAGGCTCCAGCCTCTGAGCTGTTAGCACAGAGCCTGACGTGGGGTTCGAACCCACAAACTGTGAGATCATGACCTGAGCCAAAGCCAGATGCTTAACCAACTGAGCCACCCAGGCACCCCTCAACTATTTTATTGCCATGTGTTCATTCAAAGTGAAATTTCACAGGAAGGTCCATAACCTCTGCATATTTTCAGAGTAGCACTGGAAACCTTGGGTGTGGTCTATACTATTTATAGAAATGGAGATACAGATGGGGCATAGAGATGAATGGCCAAGAGTTAGATGTCAAGCAAATATACATCTTTTGATTATTGTTTGGCTCATTTGTCCATCACTGTCTTCTGAAGAACGTGTCCTTTACTACCATTTCTTATGGATATGATTAATTGCTATACTTCCATTTTAGAAAATGGGATTATCCAGTGTATTCACTTAGTTTATTCCCCATACTTAATTCCAAGTAGCTTTTAGTTGTTTACCAAGGCCAAACCAATGATAGAATAAGGGTATACAGCTGTTGGGGTCACACAAGACCCCGTAGCCTTGGCTCGAAATTACCTTGTCTTGTCTTTTTAGTCCTCAGGAATCCTTTGTGCCTCATTTGTAGGACTTGACACATTTTGCCTTGTATCATCATCATTTACAGCTTTTTTGTATCTTCTACAGAAGACTGCAAACTGTGAGCACAAACTGTGTTCTAATATTTGTGGTACCCACTGAAACAGTATCTTCTGTTAGAGTAGGTGCTAAATGTCTAACACGAAATGTCATATTCTGAGACACATGCAAAAAGAGAGGGGTATTGAAATATTATGTTGAGGGGCACCTGTGTGGCTCGGTTGGCTGAGCGTGTGACTTCAGCTCAGGTCATGATCTCACAGTTCCTGGGTTCAAGCCCCTCGTCGGGCTCTGTGCTGACAGCTCAGAGCCTGGAGCCTGCTTCAGAATCTGTGTCTTCTCTCTCTGTCCTTCCCCGACTCCACTCTGTCTCTCTCTCTCTCAAAAATAAACATTAAAAAAAAGAAATATTATTTTAAGAATGGATAACATCATTGGCATACATGGGCAGCCTCCCCAGGTGGTCAGCTTGCTAAGGAAAGCACTCATTTACATATTCAAGAGCTGGTGTGTCACCAGAAGTAATTAGCATGACTTCATCATCATGGCACTTGTTTAGTGAGTGACTGTTAAGTTATTCAGACAGGATAGTGGGGGCTTTGAGTGAGACTCAGAAGAAGCACAAAACAGAGCCCGTACCTTTAGCAAATTAGCAGTTTAGATTGTGAAGCAAGAGTCCAAAAATGTAAAGTCGTATGTAATTAAATTCTAAATTATGTAGTGACACTAAGTGAGGCAGAAATCCAAGAAACCACCACTAAGGGACAGCTGTGGAGCATAGGGAAGGGACAAGACCCTGGATTGCCATGAATGCACCCGGCACTGCACTGAGGGACCAGATCATCTGCATAGACCTCTCGGGGAAGTAAAGGCTAGCCCACACAAGCTCACAACACAAGAACCAGTTCGAAGAAGGAGGAGCCAACTGACTTTCATTTTCCCCCAGTGGCAGGTGCCTGGGTGGCTCAGTTAGTGAAGCATTTTTCCTTATCGGGAAGAGCCTTGGCTTGACACAGTACCTCAGGTTTCAGAAATCCTAGTGTCACACGTTGTTCCTAAAGGAGAAACATTCTGAGCAGTTTGGAGAATGCAAAATTGTCCTTAAACAGGAGGAAGTCAGCCAAAGAGTCCCCAGACATTACTCACGGGTTCGGCATATCCCACAACCTACAAGGCTGTCTTGTGCCATGTCACCGAGGGGACTGCAGTTTGTTCTTACGTGGACTCTGGCTCAGTAAATTCCGAGTGGAGAAAGGGTGGGATTTCTGATATGGAAATGCGAGATGCACGCCTTGTAGGGAGAGATTACAAAGGAAAAACTGTAAGAGGACCAGCAATGCCAGGTGAGAGCATTTGCCACGTGTCACACGTAATGGAGCAAACCATTGGGAGCTCTAGATGCAGACATGCTCCCTCTCTCCCTCCCTGTAGACTCCGAGGTATGCCGTGGTTCTCAGCTGGGATCAGAAACATATAGAGCGCTGTTCTCGTGGGCCTTTAGCCTAAGGCAAGAAGCTATGCAGAGGTTAGAAAAGAGATACACTCGGGTCCCTGTTTGGCTCAATTAAATGTCCACCTTCAGCTCAGGTTCATGAGCGCGAGCCTTGCATCCGGGTCTGTGCTAACAGCTCAGAGCCTGGAGCCTGCGTCGGATTCTGTCTTCCTCTCTCTCTCTGCCTCTCCCCTGCTCGCTATCACTCTCAAAAATAAACGTTAAAAATTAAAAAGAAAAAAGATTAAAAGTAGATACACTGATGAAATAGAATAAAGATGCCTCTTCCCCAAGCCTCTCCACTTATCTCAAAAAGATGTTCGGCAATGAAATTGGGTCATACCTGCAGAGACATCCCACAATTAGTGTGAAGGCCATAATTGCTGATGCAAAACACTAAAATAACTGTGCAATAGGGATTTGTTGAAAAAACCTAAACTTTACACATACAAGTTTATTGACTGTAATGTTGGGCTTTGAAAAGATGCTGTCAGGATATAAAAGAAACACAGGGCTGATTCCTCAGTGGAGAAGAACCTATAGTTGGAGTGACTACATGTGTTTGGTAACAATAAGCTCTTACCTTCAACATCACCACCAGCACCATTGCACTACCATGATTCCACCTTGTTTATACAGTATTATTTTAATTTACCCAAGGTTCTTTGTGGTATCTTCCTCCCATTTCCGGATTAGAGATCCTGTGGTAGATCAGATTATCTTTATACATGAAGAGTAACTTAATCTTTGGACACTTTGAGAGTCCCCACTATTACTGGTGCTTTCTAGAAGACCATCAGGTCTATACATGGAACTGACTTCACAGCAGTCATACACGCATAAAGATCCGTACACGTGAACATTATCTTCAATGTAGACCTTGAGAGTATAAAAAAACTTCTGAAAAACTTCTTGGAAAATCTCTTTGGAAATCGATTTCAGCAAGCGCATTGCATTCTTTGGATTTTTTAGCTCTGGCAAATATTTATCTTGTAAAAAAATAAACTTCATAAGTAGATAAAAGTTTTCGGATGCTGTAATAGGTAATTCTTCGTATCAACTTGACTAGGCCCCAAGGTAGCTACTGGTCAAATATTACTTGGCGTGTGTTTTCCAGAGTGTATCTAAACGAGATTAGCATTTGAGTCTGTAGACTGAATAAGGCACATTAAGCAGATTGACTTCCCTAATGTGAATGGGCCACATCCAATCAGTCAGAAGCCTGAATAGAATAAAGAGTCTGAGTGAAAGAGAATTCCTTTTGCTTGGCTCCTTCAAGCTGGGGCTTGTTTTTGGTTTTGTTTCTTTGTTTGTTTGTTTGTTTGTTTGTTTTTCTTTCTTTGGACTTGAATAGAAATATCAGCTCTTGCTGGATCTTGACTCTGTGGCATTTGGACTAGAAAAACATGACTTTCCTAGTTGTTAGGCTTCTGGACTGGGACTGTGGCTATACCATCAACTCTGCTAGGTCTCCAGCTGTCAGAGGCAGGTCTTGGGACTTATCAACCTCCTTAAGTACATGAGCCAATTTCTTGTAATAAGTCTCACTCTCTCTCCATGTATATACACACACACATATACACATGTACACACACAAAATCACACACACATATGTCTTATAAATATCTCTTCATATATATGGAATACAGGAGACAAGTCCTATTGGTTCTGTTTCTCTAGAGAGCCATTATGAACCTAGAGCCAGATGAACACATGAGTTGATAATCTGGAAGTGAAATTTTGTTTACATACATGCCAAAAGATGTATATATAATAATATATAATATAATATTTATAATAAAGACCCCTTATTTTTCATATAGGCTCAGTAACTGGTTTTGAAAATGATTTTAAAGTAGGAATTCCAAGTAGGTCTTGAACAATGGGACTACCTACCAACCACCAAATCCATTTATTACTCCTTCTGAGAATATAGCTTGACTATTTTTTCTGTGTGACTGGGTTCTGATATATACTACTTTTAGTTAGGGCCCATAAACACCCCACCCCACCCCACATACACAAGATTTCTCATGCTCTTTTCTCTTTTTCTTTCTTTTTTTTAATGATTATGTATTTATTTTTGAGAGAGAGAGCGCAAGTGGAGAAGGGGCAGAGACAGAGAGAGAAACATACAGAATCTGAAGCAGGCTCCAGGCTCCAAGCTTTCAGCACAGAGCCCAGGGCCTGGGCTTGAACTCACAGACTGTGAGATCATGATCTGAGTTAAGTCAGGCACTTAACTGACTGAGTCACCCAGGCACCCCCCTCATGCTCTTTCTGATCAGTTGTGACTTTAATCATGTATTGAAGATGGTGGAACATGAGATGGAAAAAACCTGAGTCCCTCCTTCCAACTGGCGGTTACTTAATCAGGAATATCCATTTTTTATTTTACATGAATGAAAAATAAACTTCAATTTGTTAAGCTACTGAGATTTCTAGTGTATGGTTGTTCTTTTTTTTTCAGTTTTTTAAAATTTTAATTCCAGCACCGTCAATACAGTGTTATATTAGTTTTAGGCTTACCATATATTGATTCAACTGGAATATGGTGGTTCTGTAATGTTAGCTGATAGCTAGTCTAACCAAAGTAATACACAGCGCCACTAGGGTAGGGGCAGAGGTGATAATGTTGATAGACGAGATCCTGTGCCGTGTCTGTTTAAAATATCCATCTCAAGGGCACCTGGGTGGCTCAGACGGTTAAGTGTCCAACTTCAGCTCAGGTCATGATCTCACTTTAGTGGGTTTGAGCCCTGTGTCGGGCTCTCTGCGTCAGGGTAGAGCTCGCTTCTGATCCTCTGTCCCCCACTCTCTCTGTCCCTCCCTGGATCATGCTCTCTCTCCCTCAAAACTAAACAAAGTTAAATAAATAAATAAATAAATAAATAAATAAATAAAATAAAATATCCGTCTCAATATACAGGAATCTTAACTTAGCATATTAGAATCTAGTTAGTCGCATTTGTTGTGTGCCATGTAGATAAATAATCAGAAGTCAAACAACAACAACAACAACTAATAATAATAATAATAATAATAATAAATGATTTGGCTTGGAAACCTAATCTTAGATTTGATCTACTTAAGTTGCCTAAAACTAAACTAATTACATTGCCAGTTTAATTCAAACAAAATTGATCTTTTAAACAGTAGTTATAGTGTGCTCAATCGGAAAAAATATTATTTGGGGCCAAAACACCAGAATTTGACCCCATCTTTATCGTTTGCTGGTGGAGTAAATTCTACAAGTCTCTAACCTCATCTGTAAACCAAGATGGGATAATAAGGTCCCTCAGTGCATTGTTGAGAAGATCAAAGTGCTGCACTTTGGGAGGGAGTAATTATTTTGTCTGTTTTCAAGGCAACTCCTTTTTGGGGTTGCTGAACAGTAAACCCGGAAGTTTTCACTCACTCATTTCCTGCTCCCTACCTGGGGTCCCAGCGTTTCCAAGAGGCTGTGAATCTTAACTTAGAAGGGCCCGAATCCATCCTTGAGAGTCTGGTAGCTGATTTGAGCTGGGAGACTTGTTGCCAGCAAGCACTCCTGCGTCCTGGAAGCAGGAACAAAGAGCCCGAAAGACCAAGCCCTGGGAAGAAAGTAAACACCACGGGAATGCTTGGAGGGTGAGGGAGCCTGCCCTTATCTGGCTCCACACAAGCTTAGACTTCAAAGCACATTTTGTGACTCACATCCACTAAATGACTAAAAGCAAAGGCCAAGTTATGAATTATGGAGTGGGGGCAGGGGGGGGGTGGAAGAAATGATGGCACAATCTTGAGAAGAAAGTGAAGTGAAGTGAAACTCATCTTCATGATTTTCATATTTGGACATTCCTGGACTCCACTGGGGAACATAATGACCACACAGGAAAGTGGTTAAGAGAATGGATTTTGGTGTCAGAAAATGCTGAGTCAGCCTCTCAGTTCAGTCACCTACTCTGAATGTTCCCTTGGGAAACTTACTTCCCAGCAGCCTTCATTTTCTCCTTAGAGGAAAAGTAATAGTTCTTATGTCTAAACATTGTTGAAAAATAAGAAATGCATTGATGCACATAGAGCATTTAGCACAGTTCCTGGCACACAGTGAGAGAGATTCATTAGCTCTGATTGTTTTTGGCTTATTTTTTAATATCATTTTGGCTTATACACCATATGTTATTCACTCTGCAGTCTTATTCATCTGATCAAATTATTGCAGAGAATGTGCCTTCTTAGTTTTCCGATCTAAGAGTTGTTTCTTCCTCCCTGGTCCTGAAGGTGGAGATGCCGCAAAGGCTTCTGTGCTTAACCACCATCTCTCCCTGTCATCAGAGGATGGAAGGGAGGGAGTGGGAACAGCAATATATTTCTTTAAATTTCAAAAATGATGAGAGGCAGCATTGCCTTCAAGTGGACACACATGAACCATGTTTGGTGCTCTAATCTGCAGACCCCGATGGACCGTCATTGTATTCCATTCCATTCCTGTATCCCATTACTTTTCTGGAATAACATGTGTCAGTAGCTCGAAAGTTCTGCTGTAAAACCAGGAGTCTGGCACAACCCAAATTCAGCACGGTGTCAGCATTTCTGCCCTCCCTGTCACACCAAACTTGATTTTTGGTACCATTGACCCATTTGACTTCCCTGCTCTGTCAGAAGGCCCTTTGACTGTGGGCACCATGCTTCTTTCATCTTTCCATCAGTCTCCTTCACTCAGAATCTGTGCTAGATTCTTGGAGATGGTAGACACTTGATACAGATTTTAAATAAGATAAAAGGCTTAAATGAATTTGATCTGACTCCCATTTAAGGAGACACATCACTATTATACCACCAGATGATTAGATATTAAAGGTGAGAGTCTGAATAAATACATGACCCAGTAAATGTTTTCTTGAGTGCCTATTTTGTGCCTGGTATTGGGCATTTTCCCTTTCCGGTATTTCATCTAACCTTCAACTAAAATTAGAATTGGTTAGGGATGCCTGGATGGCTCAGTTGGTTAAGCATCCACTCTGGATTTTGGCTCACGTCATGATTTCACGGTTCATGAGATCGAACCCTGCACTGGGCTCTGTGCTAATAGCTCAGAGCCTGCTTGGGATTCATTCTCTCTCTCTCTCTCTCTCTCTCTCTCTCTCTCTCTCTCTCTCTCCCCCACTGTTTCAGCCCTTCCCCTACTCTTTGTGTCTGTTGACTTTCTCTATAACTACATAAATAAATGAACTTAAAAAAATAGACTTGACTAAATAAATATTTAATACTAAGCAATTTTGCTATTCAAAAAAATAGACACACAAAGTCCTCCAACAATATTTTAAACCCTGTACAATAAAAATATGTATTTTGTGAACCAGGGAAACTTGGAGGCTATCATGGACTCATCAGTTGTTCTTAACTTTGTGCAAATTAGTCTCATCATCTTGTTTTCTGAACACTTGTCAAACTGCTGTAAATAAAGGTAGAGGCTTGTGAGGAGAGACGGGAGAGGAAGAATTTATGGTGGTGCTTTGAGAAGTTTGGGACCGCACCTGCCTGTGTTTGGTGACCTGGGAAGATGAGGGAAAAGACACATTGCAGTTGTCTCAGGAGGAAGGGGACACCAGGCTCCTGAGAGTGACAGGCAAGGACTGTTGAGGAAAAGAGTTGGGGAGCAAGAGAATGAGTGGGAGAACAACATGGATGACTTTCACTTTGAAATTTTGCCTGGGGCTCAAAGTATTCCTTTCCCTGCTTCTTTTGTACCCTTCACCCCAGATTGTTCATGCTTTCCCTACCACCTCCCTTCTCAGAGGAAAAACCAAAACAGAACAATGTGTACAACATCTGGAAGAGGTGGGGATGTAGAAGGTCCCAGTGAACGCTGTTTCCAGTGAGCAACTGCATGCTGTTGGAGGCAGACCCTTGGGGAGGCCACGCACAGGCAGGCCTCAAGCAGCAAGTGCCCACCAGAAACACGCTCTGTGACATGTCCCATGGGCACACCCTTGAGAGAACTGTCATGAAGGAGAGCAACAGGGGACTCTCCACACTCTCTTCTAAAGTTGTTTTTTTTTTTCTTCTGGCACCCTTTTCCTTTTTTCCAATACTCTTGGGGCTTTTGCTCCCATGTCTAACAGCAGACAAGTGCATGATTGCAGATGACATTGGGTGCAATTTGCACCTGAAATGAACAGGCTGGGTTAGGGAAGAGAGCAGTTCTTCTCATGGCTTCCTGCACACCCTCCAGAACTCTAGAAGGGAAGTCATAGAGTAATAATGTACTAACCCAAAAGCTTACCACTGAGACTTTACAACTAGTCTTGTCCTTAAAATGATTATTAAGGACAATAATAATAATACAGTCACGCTTGACTGATCTGCCCTTTCTTCCAGAATTTCATCTTCTAGCCAGTATTGCAGGTGACTGTGGCCATCACTCATCTTGCCTACCTGTCTGTAAATTTTGGAAGGCAGAGCTCACTGCACTGTCTCATTTGTGTTTATAATCCTTCATACCATATAGTGTAAGGCCTTACACTCTGACCTTTGGAAAATGGTGGCACATAAAAAATTACAAGTGAAAGAGTCTGGACTTTGGATTCATGAAAAGGAATTCTTTTTCTACCTCTTGAACTAAGTTGCGAGTCTCCAAGGACAAACTACTAACATCAGTTTATTAGTTAGGATTGTATTGGACTTTGTCTTAAACAAATAAGGGAGTTTATTCTTCTCACCTGACAAAAGCTATCCTTAACATAGGCCTTCCATCCTGTTGTTGGTTGCCATCCCAAGATGGCAGCTCCACTTTCAAACTCAATCAAGAAGAGGGTCAGCTAAGTGAAAAAGACTAGGACTAAAGAGAAATTATTTCTCTTAATCAGCTTTTCCAGAAGTCCCATCCAGGGTCTTCTTGCAGCCACCATCAAATTAACAAGAACCCTGTTACAGGGCCATGCTGACCAAAGAGGACAGCTAAGAAATGTCACCATTGTCGAGGGGGTCCATCACCACTGCAGAGAAAACTCATGCTCTGTTTATTACAAAAAGAGAATGAATACCAAGTAGGCCACTAATTCTCTTTGCCACACTTTCCCCATTTGCAAAATTGAAAAAATAATACCTACCCTATAATGATTTGAAAATTTAAGGGAGAATGTATAGTCAGTCCCCAGCTTATAGCAAGCATTTAGTAACGTGTGTTTCCTCCACTTTCTCATTCAGGTTTCCTCTGATATCTGAAAATAGAGGGCTCCTGAGAAGCCTTTCATGCCAAACTGGCATAAAGCAAAAAAGTAATTACCATTTATTTTATTGGAAAGTTTTTGAATGTGCCCAGACCCAAAGAACAACCTCTCGTAGGCTGTTCTGATATCTTGGGACACATCTTGCTAACAGATGCGCATAATAAATACAGAAAAAACACAGATGCTCACAGACACAGTAGAAACTCTGGAGGCTTGTTGTGGAGATGCTGCATGTGAATCTCGAGGAAAAAGCCGGGGAAGGAGCTGGTCGGCACCATTCTGCTGCTCAGAACACAAGGCCTCTGTACCACTCATTGCAAACCCCGTGCTGAAGGCTATTTTCTCACCTCTTACCTTTTTTCATAAAAGTAAAAATCTTCTTCAGTTATCTTTTCATTAGCAAAAACAGGTACTAATGTAGGTTTTTTGTAACAGCAGAGTGGTAGAATGCAAACTTTTGAAGAGCAAGAGATACCTGTATATAGTAGACACTCAGTAAATGTTAGTTAACAGGATGAACTTTTTTTAAAGTTTATTTATTTATTTTGAGAGAGACAGAGGCAGCATGAGTGCGGGAGGGGCAGAGACAGGAGTGAGAGAGAATCCAAAACAGTCTCTGGGCTGTCAGTGCAGAGCCTGCTGTGGGGCTCAAACTCTTAAAACCATAAGATCATGATCTTAGCTGAAACCAAGAGTCAGTCACTTAACCGACTGAGCTACCCAGGTGCCACAGCATAAACTTTTATAGCATCTTATTGTTAACCTTGGTCTAGTATAGTATATCTTTATTGTACATTAAAACAGAGATCTGGACTCAGGAGACCTGGAAAGAAATCTTGGACTCTTCATTTGTAATGAATACTATAGGTCATTCTGATGCAGGTGACTCCCTGAAAATTGTTTAAAGCTCAGTGCGTTAAGAGAAGTATCTGAGTAGTAGAAAGAACACTTACTACATTTTTGATAATGTATGTGTGTTTGTGTTTTGAGGAGGATCAATCCTTTGGTCTATATTAGTGGTAACACAAGCAAACCTTAGCATAATGAGAAACATAGAAATGTTGAATATTATTGGGAATCTCAAACTTAATTTAAACTGGAGAATGTTTTTTTTCTGTTTAAAGAGTGTGGCAATATTATTATAGAAATTATCACCTTGTGGGATGCCTGGGTGGCTCAGTCAGTTGAGCGTCTAACTTTGGCTCCGGGCATAATCTTGCAGTTTGTGGGTTTGAGCCCCACATTGGGCTCTGTGTTGACAGCTAGCTCACAACCTGGAGCCTGTCTTCGAATTCTGTGTCTCCCTCTCTCTCTGACCCTCCCCTGCTCACACTGTCTCTATCTCTCTAAAAAATAAATAAAACATTTAAAAAAAAGAAATTAGTATCCGTAACAAAAACAAAACAAAAAATATTAATGGTACCGTCACCAGGATTCACAGAAACTTTGATAAGTCAAAATTTTGTATAAAATTCAGGTCTTTTAGCTGATTAGGCAATTTACAGTTACCAAAAGGTGCACTGAAGTCAATTTTCACCTGACAAATTTGACTTCCTGTTTCCAAGAAAAAAAAAAGTCTTCCTAAAAAAAAACTCATAAAATAACTCCCAAGGCTTTTTGCACATCAAATAGCTCTTACAGAATCAAATTTTGATGAGGTAAGTGTAAGGAATTTAGTAACATATGGATTAAATTTCCCTTAAAATAGACATCATTTTAAAATTGAGGAGGAAACAAAGTTCTTGGTAAAATATGAAAATATGTTTTGGTTTGCCTTGAACCCCAAACACGATTTGAAAAATAGTTCAAGATGTTCGCCAAGCCCCCAAAACAGCTGGGTTCACCCATCTCTAGTTCCAAGATATAAACTGTTGGGAGTTCTGGTAATTACAAATATTACAAAAGTATTATAAAATATTGGCAAACAGTCAGAGAGAAATGAAGAAAGAGCAAAAATTTAGAAATAAACAAATCCAAACTTAGGGATTCTGTCTCCAAAAGCTTAGGGGTGGGCAATCCTTATCCCAGATAGCTGATGAAATTAACTTCAATTTCTTCTTGTATTTCAGAAGAAAATAATTAATGATTAATGTTGATGGATAAATATTTTAAGAATACTTCTGATAATAATAAAATGACAAAGAAAAAGCATTCCATTGCAGAAGACAATTTGGTAACAGGCTGCAACCAAAGTACCCATGAGGACAAGACTATCTCAAAGAGCCAATGAGATCATTCTTTAGGGGCAGATGCTCTTTCAAATTTTGGTCAAAACCAGATAGCTCAGTGGATGAAGCCTTGTCCTAACAAAATTAAGGTCATGATTCAATTGATTCTTAAATTTTTACAAGCTTGCCCTCTATAATCAGTCTCACTATTGTAGGGCAAACTTCCTCAAATTCAAATACATCAGGTCACCTTTTAAAATCCTTTCTGGATTGTCCACTGCTTTCAGAAGTCCAAACTCATGGCAACAAGGACTTCCTGTATACCTATTATGACTCATTTTTCACTAGCTCATGTTTTACTATCACCCCCTAGATAACTCTATAGTCTAATTATATGAACTACTTACAGCCCCTGCAATGTTTCTGTAGGGAAATATCCTGTTGGTGCTGTAACTTGGATTTGTTTTCCCTTTTTTCTTGCTGAAAGAGGTACTGTTACATCACTTGTGTCATCTTTAGAAGAGTAAAGGATCTTGAGGCACTGAATGCAGTGCTCTGAATCCAAAGAAGAATGCTGTGTGGAAGTTTGGGTGGCCATGAGCAGGTATGCACCTGTCTTGATTATTCAGGAAAGGATAGGTAAAAAGAATCTAGCTCTGGGACTGAAAAAGAAAAGCTGCCTGACCCCTGGTGGTACAAGTCCTTGGGAAGGAAAAAAGATCTGAAGTTTTCAGTCTGCAGGGGATAAATGTGTACGTAGTCCAGTCCTGCCATCTTGTTCCCGCAGTACCTATCATCTCTGAGAATGACTCTGTAGGGGACCTAGAGACCCAAGGGTTAAGGACCTGAGGACTCTCATTCCCCTGAGCTTGGTTCTAAGGGTGGATCTTCCAGCCTCTAAGATCCAGTCTCTTGGTCTAACGCCATCTTTTGTGGACTGTGTAAGTCCAGTTGTGAACAGTGTCACCAAGTGGCAGCAAGAGGCACAAGCAACAACAAACTGACTAAAGCCCAGGCTCTTCACTCTTGGGTGTTAAAAGCAGAGTGATAAACCTTTGGAGTTTTAGCAAACTCAGAAAACTGAGGAACTGAGAGGTGGAGAGCTGAATGTTTGACTGATAGTATGTGTATGTAAAAGAAAAAGTACCCCCCCCCGTCTTTGCCCAGTTCTGTGGAGCAATCACTATCTGATGTATTTGTCTGACTCCCCATCATCTGGAGGGGTCCTTGTCCCCCTTATCTTGCTGTCATCTCACATGCCCGTTACTCAAAAGTCATGCTTGCCTCACTGAGCCTGAAGTGTCCCCATGAAGACATTCGTGGTACTTTTCTCCTCCCCCAAACTGTGGTATTTCCTTCACAATGCAACCAGAACTCCCTATATCAAAATGCCCAATTTGCTCATTTTTCTTTCATTCTACCCTCTCTCCATTCAGCTGTGAGATTATCTAAAGCAAGAACTGCATGTTATTCACTGATTCATTTTCACTATCCTGCATATCCTAACTAGTAATAAGACATCCAAGTATTTGGTTAGGAAAGAGAAATGCCCATGCCAAATACGAGTCTCCAAAAGGATGACCAGCAATAGCTCTAGTTTTGTTTACTAGCCTTTGATTGAGTGAACAAAATAGATTGCAACTGGACCAAGGTCATCGGGGAATTGTATGTTTAGAGAAACACAAAGCTAATGAAGAAAGTCCTGGGATTGTTCATTCCCTAATGAAATCATCATGTCCTCAAACACTCACCAAGAGGAAGCAGAGAATTCCCAAAGCATCCCTGGAACACTAGGCAAGGAAATATTCTCAGAGGGCAGACTTGAAGGCTGACAGGTGGATTGGCCAAAGAACTCTCTCCACTGCCAGTGTAGAAAGGAAGCCCTGTTTTCCTACAAGGGAAATGAGATATACTTTGGACCAGTGACCTTTGCTTCCCTTAGTGTCTTTTTACAAACACAACACTTTATAATAGATCATTTGTTTCAAGCAAGTTCCAATCAGAAAACAGAATCAGAGGAGATAATATAATGCAAGGAATTGGTTAAACTGATGTTGGAGAAAAAGGGAAAAGTGAGGTAATAGAGACAGTAACAGGGAACTAAAGCCTGTGGAAATGAAGGACAAGATTAGTAGTTAACCTCTAGGAGTGCAGAGGAGGTCCCTGTGGGGCTGGGCTTGGACTCTGAGGGGAGTCTAGACTCTTCAGGAAGCAGACTGTCTTTTACTTTCTTTCTATCTCTCAAAGCTGAGATATAGACCCCCAAAGAGGGAGTGGCATGCATCTGGCCCTGGGGGAGAATGTCCATGGGACTAGAATCCAGACCTGTGAGATAGGAGGGTTACATTGGTACTATTGCGGGGACCTAATGAGACTGGCTCTGAGAGTTGCTGCAGGAGGAGGAAGGAAATCTCTCCTCCCTGGTCCCGTCCTCTGGTCTTCTTCTGACATCCCTTACTGGAAGAAGCCAGAGGACAAAGGAGAAACGTGTTTTGCAGAGTTGCAGCCCCAGAATCCCAGAAAAGAGCACAGAATGGTGGACCAGAGGGAGAGGCAGGAGCTTAGTAAGCACCATGTTCCAAGCCTTTGTTCACTCACTTTGACATATACCCTTCTGAATAGTTTTGAACTTTCATAAAGTAAGAACACCTTTATACCTTTCTCAGTAAGATTCAGCCATCTGTTATACAAGTGAAAACTTAGCTGCTGTCTCCCCAGAAAGAGAAGACACAAAATGCCAGCAGTCAATGATTTCCATCCGTGGGCAGTGGACATGGTACCCATCTCTGAGCAATGTTAACTATTTTTGTAGTCCAGTCACTGTCATACCAGAATATCTTGCAACACAAACACTAACCTTGAAAATAATCCAACAATATGACAATCTTTGCATAAAATAATAGGAAGGGAAAATAACACACATGCCATACAACACCGTAAGCAAAGTAGGAAATAGGCATGGAGGCTACGGTCTCTGTTTTTCCAAGTGTCATGAAGCCATTTATAATTTCTTCCCTCCACCCTCTATTCTGTGTTTTCTTTTCCCTTAGCCCCTCAGCTAATTTGGTTCTTTACCTGCTATGGTGACACAAACTTTTAGTCTTCATGGGCTCTGCCTCCTTTTGGTTGCTGCCATTTTCCATTACCCTTTGTTATTGGTATGAAAGCATGAGAAGGTGCCCAGAGAATCTCTTAAACTCTAGACAGAATCCTTCCTTTCCCCACTGTACAGAAGTAATCCAATTTCCCCCTGAGTCATCAGAATCAGTGACCCAAGCAAATAACAAGCTCTTTTTCTGCAGATTGGGTCAGTAACCTGAGGACACTAACATGACCAGTGGTACTTTCAAGATGTTGGGGTAGTGACAGCAAAAACCAGACTCATTCAAGAAGTTCTGGAGATTGGTAATTGGGCTACTCCTTGGGGTAGTAGATTATCATGGATAAAAGTTAGAATCCATTTAAAGAGATGCAGAAGAGTAAAGGAGAAATCCATAACGTGAGGTGAGAACAATAGAATGGTGTCACTAGTGTAAAGCAATGGTCCTCAAAACACTTGAAATGTTGGAAGCTAGAAGCACTGAATGAATGAATGATGAATCCGAATGCCTTGGATGAAATTGGACAGATGATACAGCCCCAAGAGTACAGAACCTGCCTGTAATATGTTCATCCTTAAAACACACCTTGTCTGAAATTCAACCTCGTAGCTCCCTCCTTAGCTCAGTTGATAAATTTATCCAGGCTGATTTAAAAAGGGCCAGGGACTCTGGCTGTACGATGAATATACTGGGCAGGATAGATAAACAGGTGTTTTTAGTAGAAAGCAAATTCATTCTTGAAGACAGTGAGAAAACAATGAAGTGAATCTTAGGTATAAAAAAAACCTCAGGCAGTGATTTAAGAATCTGATAACATTAGAATATAAGTGGGAGGCATTTTTCTTGAGAATTATTTTTGTCTTTCATACTTTCAAGCATGCTTCCAAACGTCAAGCAAAACAGGGAAAGTGTTTCCTTGAATCATCCAAGAAGTAAAGAAGGCGGTAGCTTACAGAGGGCTTCTCCAGGCTTGGATTCTATTGTTCTGAGAAAAATTAAATCAAAAGCCTTAGGACTCCTATCCTCTTCCTCACTTAGTCTGTTTTCTGTCCCAATTACTCAGAGCTCTGTTATTTCTGATCTCTCTGGATGTGTGTTGAAATTAAAAATCAAATGCATAAATACTGCAGTAAAGGAAAAATAGAAAATCTGGAGTTAGCCTCAATCTCAGATTTAAGGCTATGTTCTAAATGCTAGTTTGTCTAACTAATGCTTTCTTTTTTTGATCCTAGGTGTTAAAACAGGTAAGTTCTGCATGAAATTGGCTTCCTGGTGTGAATAGTAAGACTTGAAGTTCAAAGATACTTGTGAAATCCAGGTCTTGTTTTATTCGAGACCTAGCTTGGCTATTTAATGTATAAACAGAAGCCTGACTGTCCTGTCCTGCAGCAAGATTCAGGGAGAAAGTAACAAACTGTAAGGACAAAGCTGCAGGTGAGGGGCGCCTCGGTGGCTCAGTCAGTTAAGCGTCCACTTCTGCTCAGGTCATGATCTCACCATTTGTGAGTTCAGGCCCCGTGTCAGGCTCTGTACTGACAGCTCAGAGCCTGTAGCCTGCTTTGGATTCTCTCTCTCTCTCTCTCTCTCTCTCTCTCTCTCTCTCTTTCTCTCTCAAGAATAAATATTTTAGGGGTGCCTGGGTGGCTCAGTCGGTTAAGCGTCCAGCTTCAGCTCAGGTCATGATCTCACAGTTCGTGGGTTCGAGCCCCACATCAGGCTCTGTGCTGACAGCTAGCTCAGAGCCTGGAGCCTGCTTCAGATTCTGTTTCTCCCTCTCTCTCTGACCCTCCCCCTCCTCGTGCTCTCTCTGTCTCTCAAAAATAAATAAAAAACAAAAAAATTTTTTTAAAGAATAAATATTTTAAAAAGTGCATGTGCATGTGAAAACATAGGGATTAATGGTGTCAGTCATAGGATTGGAGGGGCACCAAAACAAAATTTCTAGGGTAGGTGACCTTGTGGAGAGGGGGAAAAAAAAGGATGATTGAGATTCAGACCCTTGTACTGATTGCCTGACAGTAGTCCTGCTCTGGAGAAGCCCTGGTCATGTCTGTCAATTAGGTGGCTTGGGAGAGGTCTGGGAGGAAGGGACTGAGCCAAATAGGCAAGCAGGGAAGTACCCCCTTGTCATCTGTCTGTGCCCCATGAAGCCAGTGATGGTCAAAATGGGTGGAGCCCCACCTTTGACAGGTGGGGGGTTGAAATCCCTGCTGCCTCTCTCGTGTGTGCACTACTACCTTGACTCTGGACTGGGTTATACTGCTCCAGACAAAGCAGGTACCAAAGTGGCCTGCAGACAGGCCTGTGGTTGCCGTAGGGCTGGCATTCACTCAACACTGTATAACAGAAGCTTCAATAATAACAGAGGCATTGTAGACAAATTGAGAGCAAAGGCAAAAACACAAATAAGAGCCCCAGAGACAAGTACAGTAGATTTCTGCAGTTGCATCTGCCTCTCTCACACAATAATATTTATGGAAATAGATTTCAACTTGGGGGAAGCAATCTACACATGCATGTGCACACACAAACACAATCATTTTCAAAGGCGGTGACTTAGCTTTCTGCACATCAGTCATGTTTTGATAAATCAGCAGAACTCCCAAAAACACAGTAACTGGCCAGTGAGACCATGATCTCTTTACTACCAACTCTAAATGTGTGTTTCTCTGGGATACATGTTCATTCCTAACCCTGCAAGAGAACAGAATGTGGCCATATGGTTGCTACTACGAAATAATTATCTTGTAAGGCAAATGGATGCAAGTTTCTAATACTTGATCCTCTCTCTGTTACCTGGGTCAAGGGCTGGGAATTCTGAACTACTTTCTCTCTGGGAGGGATGAATGTTACACTGTGGTTTCTTCTTCTTCCCTGAGACAAATGTACAGTTCTCTGATAGAATGTTTTGAGAGGCCAGGTGAACTGGGTCAGCTCACCAAACAAAGTCTTCTATTGTTTCATTCCACAGAAGGCTTGCCTTACCTTAACAATTCCACATCGACTCAAATAAAAAGAACAAAAGGTGGACTCAGAGCCCTCTCTAACAACCCCCCCATCCACTCCTGTTTTCTGCATTTAATAAAGGCAGCAGCTAAAATTTAATAGCATTTGGAAAACCATGAAGCCATCTCCTGGAGTTACATGGCATGTTTTCTATTATAGTAGTGGGATTAAGAAAGGAGTGAGGCTAGAAAGTGTCTCTTCCTCCAAAAATTGGTATCATGACATCAGATTGATATAGATGGTGACTGGAAGACAGGATGAAGCCAAAAGGAAGTGTGTGTGTGTGTGTGTGTGTGTGTGTGTGTGTGTGTGCGCGTGCGCACGCACGCGCATGTGCGTGCGTGCAGGGACAGGTTGGAGAGTTGCAAAGCAAAAATGTCAGTGAATATAATTTTTTATAATGGCAAAATTATTGGTTTAGCTGATATTTTACTGAGTTATCTAAAGGCACACATAGTAACCTTCCTAAACTTAAGCGAGTTCATTTCAGCAAAAGTACTTTAGCAAAGGTCTGTCTTGCATTTTTTTCAAACAAAGTCTTTTCCAGCTAACATGTCGTTCTGTGAGTTTGTTGGTGTACACAGATCTGTTCACAAATACACCAACCTTTTTAACCATCGCTGACTCAGGCTATTTCCTATGGGAAACACAATTTTTTTGGTTGCTTTCAATAAAACATTTGGGCCAAATTAGAAGGTAAATAAATGAATACTACTCAAGAATCCATGATAACACTTGCTGAGCAGTGGGTCGGCCAGATTTAATCTAAAATCTTTCTGCTGTGTGTAAAATGATGATGTCATAGCATTTGTCTTTAATTACTCACCTCTTTCCAAAGGCCTGACTCATAATGTGTTTCTCGGTTAACCACAAACACTTGAACTACAAGAGTCGTCATATAGATTCACTCACCCCCTTCCCCACCCCTCTGCTTTTACCCTTTGCAACAACATTGTTAAGTCACAGCTCCTGAAAAAGAAATTTTGAGACATTGTCTAAACCATCTCCTCCTTGATGCTTTGAAGACTTCCATGCTAAGAAAAATAACCCCATCTTCTCTCGACTCAAGAAGACCATGATAGCAAGCTTAATAGTAATGGAAAGAGCAATACTGTATCTTGGTTTTGTACTATATAGAGCTGTTCCTGTGAGAATTTCTAAGAATTCAAGAACATATGAAAAGAATTAAAACAAAGGATTGTAGCTCATAATTGAGTACAAGTCAATTAAGGAACCACATACATATTTTTTCCCTCATCACTTCACTTCTCACCTCACCTTCCCCTATGAGAAACAGAGTGAATTATAATTTAATTCAGAATAAATTAAATCAGCCACCTCCTCAGCCCACTTAACACATATTGTTAATCCTCGAAGTTTTAGCAGAGGTGTTGGCTCCCAGTGGTACTTGTTGCCATCTCTCCAGACTAATCCCGTGTGAAGTTTGGGATTATAGAATTTGGGGAAAATGTGGGATGTGATGCAATCCAAAAGATATGTTCATCCAGGCCTGTTTTTTTTTATAGGTAAAGTAGGACATGAATGATGTAATTTGGGCGCTTTAGAGGCATTCAGACTCCCAAATCTCCATCCTACTGACCTGAAATCCATCCTATGCTAGTTTAGTTCTCTTTTTGGAGGAGTTAGTTAAATCAAAAGGTCTTTGTTAAAAACAGAAATAGGCACATGAACTTTTCTTTAGGTAGTGAAAATTCCCCAGTTAAAATGCCAATACTGGTGGCGATTGGCAACACATTAATTATGCTCCAGGAAGAAGCTAGAGGGATGGCTGGGACCATTTTTGGGGGCTGCCTGTTGTCATCCCAGTAGTGGTTACTACTGTACGGTCTGGTCCCCAACTTCTTCTATGATTCTTTTTTCTTTATCCATAACATAGCTACAGGTGTGAGTGTAGATAACAGGTATAGGATATGCCTATATAGAGATAGAGAGATAGAGAGAGATAAAGAGATAGATATCTGTAGATATTGGTAAGACTTAGTAGCTGACCTACTTCTGGGGAAAGATTTTCTGTCTAGCTGATGGGCCATCCTTCGATCTGGACCCAGACCTCCTATATTCTGATTCCAAGCTTCTTTTCTCTTTATGCCTTGTCCTTACCCCTTTGACTCCGTGCTAGAAGAATGATCATTTTCTCCTCATCAACACTTTGATTTCTTTCCTCTCTTGCTTGGTAGAATCACCATTCAGAACATAACTGACATCTCAAAAAATCTTCCATTATATTTGATAAGGAAATAAATGATGATATAACAAACACACCCTAATAAGTGGAACTAGCTTTAATTTGGGGCACAAGTGCTATGCAAACAAGCACATTAAGAAATCCCACTCAGGGGTGTCTGGGTGGCTGAGTCAGGTTGAGTGTCCAACTCTTGATTTCGGCTCAGGTCATGATCCCAAGGTACTGGGACCAAGGCCTAAGTTAGGCTCTGCACTGAGCGTGGAGCCTGCTTAAGATTCTCTCTCTCCCTTTGCCCCTCTCCATGGATCGTGCCCTCTATAAACAAACAAGCAAATAAATAAATGAAACCTCAATCAAAATTGTACCCGACGTAGGCTCCAATTGTTAATGTCATCATTTACCAACACCAGAAGTGTTCTACTGCTTGTTATTGCTTTCTTGGCACCCTCCCAAGTTTAAGTATCTGCGATTGGCTGGAAACATTTCTGTCTAATGTTTTTATTCAGCAATAAGCATCTACTTTTCTATCCTTATGTATCATTCATTTTTCCCCTCTTTCTAATACATTTACTTTATTTCTTTACATTATATGCATTTTTGAGTTACCTTAAGTCCTTTTTGGAACAAGGTGAAAGTTATTTGGTAAACTTATTAATGTAATTTTTTAAATTTTCCTGTGTTTGCTCCTTTTCTCTTCATATGGCTCAATATTTTCTTAGTTTCGATTTCTTGATCTATCACTAAAACCTATAATTGGAATAAAAAAGAAAATCTAGGTAGTGGTTCCAACTCTACACTTAGCAGCTATAGAACCCAAAATGTCCTTAACTGAACCTGCTTTAAATGAAGACTATCCTTTACAACAAGGACAATATGACAGATAAAATAACAAATATGAAAGTCCACAATATAATGCCTGATATATACAATATACTCCATAAATTCTCCTTGATTCATAAATTATAAAACATAATTGTCACCATGCTGACTCGATTTCGTCAAGCATATAGCAATGACAATGCATGTCTTACACAGTAGGGATTCTGAGAAACCTCTTCTCTCTGGTTTGAACATTTCTCCTTGGTTCCACATGTGATGTCACTAGTCAAATAGGTATATACCAAATTTTAAATGGCGACTTCTTAAAATCCTTTTCTTCTTGAATTAATGTAGCATTCTAACCAGCCACCTCTATTTTGTCTTTTTGTTATATATTTTCCCAAGGGCATGACTTGTTTTTTTCTGGAATGTTCAGTCAGCTTTCATTGGTGAAGGCAACATGCCACCAATTTTTCCCCAGCCAACTCTGATACTGCTTAGTGGGAGTGGGAGGAAGACATTGGTGTCACAGGGAAATTCAATGTCCTATGTTCTCCCTCTCAGTCAGCTACATAGCACAGCACAAGAACTTGAGCTTCAACAGTTTTGACTACCTCAGAAAATCATAGAACCTGTGGCATTCAAGTGGGCTGTCTCCCCCAAAGCATTCCAGTAATCTCCTCTTCATCCTCACTCCCTCTAATTTATTATCATATCTTTTGACCTTCTTTATCTCTTTATAAAATCCATTAAGTTGCCAATTTATAGAGCAAAAGCTAGCAGATAGATGTTAAAATTTACTGTAGGCCTTTGCTTGGGAATAGACTTACAGATCTCTTGGGCACAAAATGCCATGAAAACATGTGGGTTTTGATATCCTTTGGTTGTGTGAGGCGGAATAATAAAAGGACAAAATCCTAAGAGAAAAATTAAGCTTTCCAAAGACAGAACATAGCTGCATTTTAAGTAACCACTTTAAAGACATGACTGCCGCTTTGGCAAAAGCCAGTAAGCCACACAAAATTAATTTCATGTTTCATTGACATTACTTTCAGGAATTTCATGTTGACATAACCTATAGAGTAAGGGTGAGATAGTGCAGACAATATATCTAATGCTGCTACACCAACACAACATATTTTAAATCTGAACAGAGAACCAACTTTGTAAAATAATCATGTTCTGTGTAAAAAAAAAGAACAAAACTGCAATTTTCACATCAGCTGTCCAAATGCTAATTGCTTCTGGTGCAAAAGTTTAAATCAAGCTGTGAACTCTTCCTGGCTTTTGTGTTGAATCTGAGATACATTTCTACCTATTTATGTTTTCGTCCTTCATCTAGATAGTGACCCTTTGTATGATTGCCGTGTTAAAAAATGTCAATGAAATGTGTGACTCCAAGCTGTATGTCAAGTTAAAGAGAAGGCATCTATGAACACTTACTTCTAAATACATTCAATATAAGAGTCCCCTTTCTACAAAACAAAATATTTTGTAGGTTGTTGGTTTGGTCACTGAGATGTTGGTGTGTCCTGTGATAGCTGTCTGACCCAGTTTTTACATTAGCATCTGTCACCATGGATCCCTGAGATCCATGCTGAGAAAACCATTGTGCGACCAAGGCTCTTTCTGGCTCTGAGGCAATAGGCATTGTTTTTATGATGCACAGTTTCTGTTTCTACCTCTTGGCTTTCAAAGTCACATACTAACAATTGGCAGGAGTCAGGCCAGAATTGGTTCTACTGTAAAGACTTCTCAGCTAGTTTCCTTCTTCTAAAGGTATGAATTTGTTAAGAGTTATTTTCATCCGGTTACCTTGTAATGTGCACCCTTTTAAGCTTACCAGAAAAATGGAATTTCATTTAGTCTGGCAGAATCTGGTGACCACTTGGTAATACAGGAACTTCAGTGTTGGCTAGGGGTTGGATTTCTTGACCTATGTGATTTCCAAATTTCAGAAGGACAATCATTGCTTGAAGTCATGGGAAATTTTTCCTCATGTGGTTTAGTCTTACCATGTGTATTAGCCAATCATTGCCAAAATAATGCTGCATCATATGTCACCCCAAACAACATGATTACTCTCACTCACACATCTGTGGATCAGCTGGGAATCAGCTGATCTAAATAGGCCTCCACTAAGCACTACTCCAATTTCCAGGTTGGATCTGGGTCTGCTCCACATGTTTCTCATCATCTTTGCACTGTGGACTAGCTGGGACATGTTTATCTCATGGCAAAGGCCAAGGCATAAAGAGGGACATGTGGAAACACACAATGTCTCTAAAGACCTGTTCCCAGGACTGGCAACTCTCACTTCTTCCCATATTCTAGTGGTTAAATCAAGGCAATTGTCTAAACCCAAAGTCAAGGACTGGAAAAGTACGTAATGTCTCTAGTGAGAAGAACTACAACTTCATATGCCAAAAGAGCAGGGCACAGTGAGAGGCTATGCACTTGGGACAACCATTCCTTCTTCCACATTGTCAAATGTCAAGGAAGGCATACAAGTCAGGTGTGGCCATAATGGTGGCACATTTGAGAGGTACAGATCCCTCAGCAAGGAAGAAGGTCATGCAACATCTTTTATTTGAATTGTACTTTTACCTTGTTGTCAAGCTAGTCTCACAGTCTCTAAGAGCACTTCATAGTGGAATTCTAATTATGCAAGTTACATAGAATGTTGATGGTTATAATCAGTACTATCTCTTGCCCAAGGTTGACTAATACAAAAAGGAAAGAGTTTTATAGAGATTTGTAAAATTTTTAGGAGAAAGATTTTAAGGCAGAAGTTCTGTGCTGGTAAGAAAATTGGCAGCTCTGATTTCTCTTTCTCAGAGCCCAGCTGCTCATTAAATAGTCAAGGTACCCTCCACCGCTCTAAACATCATATGGAAATACCACATTGGCTGGAATTGGGAGCAGAAGGGGGAGGATATAGAGGTGGGAAATGGGATAAGGGATATATGGAGGGTAGTGGAGGAACCTAGCCAACAGCAAGAGCTTAGATCCGAGACCTGTGAACCCAGCTGAGTTGTCTCAGCCAGGTCCCAGGTGTTCAAACTATCTTAGCTGCTTGCCATATATATGAGTAAAGAGGCCATCTTGGATAGTACCGTGCCAACAGACAACACATGAAGTAGAGAAGACTGATGCTTGCTGTGCCTCATCTGAATTCCTGATCCATAGAATTGTGATAAGCCATAAACTTGTCAGTGTTTTAACCCATTATGTTTGGGGGCAGTTTGTTAGCCAGCATAAGATCATTGAAACACTAACTTTTATGAGAATTTCTCCAAAAGATGAAAGTTTTGTTTGGTCTATATCATTTTGCCATTTTTTGGCATTCTTTCCAGAGAACATGACATTTTTATCATAGAGAATGTCAGTGATGATATACAATATTCTTGTTATTTGATGAGTTGGAGAGAGAAAAGCTAGTTTATTCTTTTCAACTAAGTATTATTTAGTTTTGAGGTCTACAATTTACAACTGGATTATCTAAAGGAGAGATTCAATAAATTAATGTATTAGTTGGTTTTCTGTCAGAAAATTAAGCGAGGTCAAAGGACCACTCTCTACTGGAAGCCCTAGGGGAGAAGCCATTTGGGCTGTTGGGCAGAATTCCATATTTTGCTGTTTTAAAATCAAGATCCAGATTTTCTTGTTGGCTGTAAGCTAAGGGCTATTCTCAGCTTCTGGAGGCCATTTAAATTCCTTGGTTCCTCCCCCCTCTCTTATAGCAATGGCAGGTCATGGCCTTCTTGCACTTTCTGTCTCTCCTTCTACTTCCTGCCTCCCTCTGCTTTTAAGAGCTCATCTGATTAGATTGCACCCAACTGGGTAATCCAGAAAATTATCCTTTCCTCAAGTGCAAAAAGTTCTTTTATATCATGGTATATACAAATATCACGCTCAGGAGTTGTGCAAGGTGTGTCCTATGTAGCTATATGTGACAGTTCTTAGAAGCATTTTAGAACAGAGGGGAGGCAGTTCACTCGTCCAAGGCCCCATTTCCGTGTCACTGACCCTCCCAATCAAGCTGGCAAGTTACCAACTCCCTCACATTTCAGAGCAAGCCTTCTCTTCCCACCCTCTCTCTCTATCCACCCAAGAAGATTTTTTCTCTCAGACACAAACAAACAAAAGAAAATTTTAAAGGAAATATTTATAATGGTAATATTATTTTTAATTACAGAAAGAAAAATCTTTGGGCAGAATATTTTCTTAAGAAAAGGGCCTCTGGACATCTGCACAGATCCTTTAGCCCATTCTCAAGCCTAGTTGTTCCCCTCTCGGTATCCTGAATGCCTTCTAGGTCTGCTCACTAAATTACCCTCAGTGTCCAGCTGAGTCAGCCTTTCTCATGTGTCACCAGCTATTACCTAGCCAGGAGACAGCTACCATCTTGTCCTCCCTCAGTTTATGTTAACATTACTCATGACTATTAATTACTTCACAATCTAATTACGAACGTGAGCTTGACCATGGGATGATTGATAGGGTGCCAGGCTTCTGAGCTTTATTTATGTAGTGAGGAACAGTGTTCAAAGATATCTAATGTAATAAACCTATTATTTTAAAAGCTCGAATGAAACTTTCATGTTTGTTAATTCAGATTCCCCTTCTCGTGCCTTTCTAATTCCTGAAACTCTATTATGTCCTAAGGCTTCTTTTGGCACAGCTTTGAAAACATTAGTATGGTGGGAAGAAAGGTCGGCTGGGAGGCAGAATAAGCTTCCCAATTTTTTCTGTCTGTGACATTGAACAGCCCTCTGATATTTCCTTCTAATCTAAGTGCAATAATGCCTTTTCCTACCAACTCACAGGACGGTTATGAGCACCAGTCTCATATCCTGCGATAATTCTTCCCATTTCCACCCCAATATTCTAATAACTCAGGATTGTTTGCTTCTTCCTAATACCCCACTCATGTTTATGACCTGGAGCCATTGACCAAGTTTTCTTTCCTATCTAGTATAAATTGTCTTTTTTTTTTTAATGTCAGTGAAACTTCCACTCTTTTGGCAGAAATGACAGCTCATCTGTGAAGCAGTAAGCCCAGTCACAATGGAGGGATTATGTGTGTGTGTGTTCTTTCTGATCTGTGTTTACATAGCATTTTATATAAAAACCTATTATACCATGTCTGAATTTCTATAAACTCAAAGGAATGTGGAACTTTATCTTTTATGTTGATATCTAATATAGTCCTTAGCACAAAGTAGGTTCCCAGTAATTGTTTTCTGAATGAATGAATAAAAAAACTAAACATATGGAGCATTTATTATGATTATGCTGGTTGTCGCTGTATGAAAACTGTATTTTCTCCTCCTAAACGCCTTGCCTTAGGCTCCCCAACTTCTCATCACAGTAACCTACCGATGCTCCACTAGGCCAAAAGCATTGATGGTAATGTGGAAGGCACAGAAAAGTTAATAAGAGAAAAGGAGAAATTGTCCATGTCGTGGTAAACTTGTTAGAAATTCCATTTTAGGGGCGCCTGGGTGGCTCAGTCGGTTAAGCCTCCGGCTTCGGCTCAGGTCAGATCTCACATTCATGGGTTCGAGTCCCGCGTCAGGCTCTGTGCTGACGGCTAGCTCAGAGCCTGGAGCCTGCTTCCGGTTCTGTGTCTCCTCTCTCTGCCCTCCCCCTCTCATGCTCTGTCTCTCTCTGTATCAGAAATAAATAAAATAGTAAAAAAAAAAAAAATTTAGAAATTCCACTACACTTGTCCGTTCTTCCAAATCCCCTCTTTTTCCTACTCTTGCAAGTGGTTCTGCTCTTGTATCCAAATCCACACATCACATTATCTCTTTTATATATAGAAAACTCTCTTAAGTCAAGTCTAATTTTCTCCATCAAATTACATTTTTACTTTTATAAAAAAAAAACTAATTCACAATCATATTTTATTAGGTTTGTTCATGCATTTTGTTTCTTTTTCAACTCTGCTGTCAGTTACTACCTTTGCCTTTATTTGTGAATCTGTACCTTAGAATAGTCTGAATTAATTCCATTGAGACCATTCCTTTCTGTTCACACCCTTTGGTTGAAGTTACCAGGCCTGTGCATCTCATACTCCTCAGGGTGATAAAAACTGAATTACTTTTAAGGTAACTATAAAAGTGAGAGATCCAGGGAACATTTCACAAGGACAGCATAGTCTATGTCTTAGAACATGACTTTTCCCATTCACATATAAGTCATTTTTCTGGGGTATAGCTTTCCTTTTAAAAACCACCAAGATTTATAAGAAATATAAAATGTGATATTTAATTGGAAGCAGTAATTTGGGGAATAGGAACAAAGTTATTTGAATCACAGTTCAGTTGATTTTTTTTGTATCAGATTACAAATTGATTGTTTCTTTATTATGCTTTGAATTCAACTAAGGCATTTAGATATTTGTTCTGTGGTGTAGGAGTTTCGAATAAACTGCACTAAGAACTGAAAACTGAGAACTCCCCCTCCCCATGCCAAAACAATTCATTAATTAGTCAGTTTACATATTTACTTATCCCACTTGTCCTTTTATCATTAAATATCCGATGAACATTTTGATGTGCCTGCAGCTGTGCTACCAGTGGACATACAATTGTCAGTAAGCAGGTTTCTTGATATCAGAAATCCTATATCCTAGTTGGGGAGACAGGTGCCCAGCAGATAAGCACAGCCAAATAAGCCGTTCACCCTACAACAGAAGAATATTCTACTTGAGTGGAGACACAGAAGAGTGAACGGTGAAGTCCAGAAGAGGTGACAATATCAAGAAAGGCTTCCCAGAGGGACACCTGGGTGGCTCAGTCACTTATGCATCTGACTCTTGATTTTTGGCTCAGGTCATGATCTCATGGTTCCTGAGTTTGAGCCCAGTATGGGATTCTCTCTCTTGCTCTCTTGCTCATTCACTCGCTCTCTTTTTCTCTACCCCTCCCCTGCTCTCCCTTTCTCAAGAATAAATAATTTTTTTTTAAAAAAAGATAGAAAGGCTTAACAGAGAAGATGATTTGTGACCATTACCTTGAAAGATGCATGGGTATTCTCTAGACTGAGGAATCGTAGGATATTCTTAGCAGAGGAAACCATGTTAGCAAAGGAACGTGCGCTCTTTGCTCAAGAGGTACATCATCTGAAGTGTGTCTTTGATGGCCCACAATACCTTTCTCACCAAGAATCCAATTCCTCTCAGACAAGAGGAATTGGATCTTCACCAGCTAATTTTAAGGTTAGTTAGAGACATGGAACCTTCAAACTGAGTTGCAAAAAGCTTGGATTTGTCAATAAACATACCAGCGTTTTATTGCTACTACTCACCAACTGTATCAGTCAAACAGTGTAATCTCCCAAAACATCACTGTCTTAGTCTGCTCTGGCTGCTGTGACAGAATGCCACAAACTGACTGGCTTGGAAACAAGATAAATTTATTTCTCACAGATCTGGCGGTTGATCTTTCTCAGGATGAAGGAACCAGCAGATTTTATGTTTAGTAAAGGTCTCCTTACTGGTTCATAAAGGGATGTCTTTGCTGTGTCCTTACATGTTGGTAGAGACAAAGAGGTCTCTCATATCTCTTTTATGAGGTTGCTAATTCCATACATGAGAGTTTCACCCTAATAATCTAATCACCCCAAAGATCCCACATCATAATACTATTATATCGGGGCTTAGGATTTCAACATATGGACTTGAGAGAGGGGAGAGGTGCAAATATTCATTCACTTTCATTCACTTTCATCATTCAAAATTTGAAAGTAATGATACCAACTTCCTTGTATTATATGAGGATTAAAATAGATAATTCATAGAAAATATTTAGCATAGTACCTAGCAATGGTATGTTACAAAAAAAAAGGTTAACGCTATTACTAGTACTGATACCAAAACTATCCTATTACTGTTACTAATACAACTACTGATAATAATAGCTACTAACTTGCTAGTCCAAGGCTCCAGCAACAGTGCTAAAGTCTTTTTCATGCATTAGCTAATTTACTTGCCTTTCTACTAATATTATTTCTACAATTACTATTTCTCTAAAATCATCATAATATCAGAGTGTCGGTAAATGTTAACTTCATCACAAGGCACAACCTACATAGAACAAATCAATTTGGGAAGTTGATAACAATGGTGTTGTTTTTTTCTTATTTACTTGTGCTTTTACAACTGAATCCAGGAGAAGAGAAAACTGCAAAAATAATACTGACCTTCTTATATAGAATTGGATTTGCTTTCTACCTCCACAAACTTAGTGACTTAAAACAATGCAAATTGATCCTCTTACATTTCTGGAGGTTGGGAGTTCAAAATGAGTTTTATGGAGTAGAATCAAGGTTTGAGCAGGACTGGTTCCTTCTGGAAGGTTCAAAGGAGAATCTTTCCTTTACTATGCTCATCTAGGTGCTGTTAGCATTCCTTGGCTTGTGGTTACAGTGCTCCAGCCTCCGCTTCCATCATTTCATTGCCTTCTCTATTCTGACCTCTAACTACTTGGGCTCTTCCTAAGCACCCTTGCGTTTACATGGAGCCCACTTAGATAATCCAGGATAATCTTTCTGTTTTAAGAGCCTTGACTTAGTCACATCTGCAAGGCTCCTTCTATCATATAAGGTAACATAGTCAGAGGCTCTGAAGAGTAGGACACGGATCTCTTTGGGAGTCTGTTACTCTGTCTACCACAAAGATTGCCAGAAATGATGTTAAATTATTCAGAGAGCAAGAATACCTGAAGAAAGCTTGTGGTAAGATGGTGATATAGAAAATATCAACATGGTGTAGAATATTGTCCAAACCATAAAATATTTCTGCTGAATGTTTTTGTTTCTTGTATTCATTTGATTAGAGTAGAGATGGGGGTGGGGGGGGTTCCAGGGAGTGGGTCATAAGCACCTGTGGCTCTCACCTTGACTAGCTATGTGACTGGTGCACCTACATACCTACATCTAGGCAATGTTTTTCACCTACTCACACTGCAGAGTCAGTTCCAATTCTGTTCTATACATGTGGACTGTGGCCCATCAAGATCATGAAACATGGCAGGGTGCCTGGATGACTCAGCTGATTAAGCATCCAACTTCAGCTCAGGTCATGATCTTATGGTTCATGGGTTCAAGCCCTGCATTGGGCTCTGTGCTGACAGTGTGGAGCCAGGTTGGGATTCTCTCTCTGCCCCTCTCCTACTCGCACTTTCTCTCTCTCTCAAAAACAAACAAATACACTTAAAGAAAATAAGAGCATAAGAAGTGAGGCACAGGGATCAGCAAACTATAGAATACAGACAAAATCTACCACTTCATCTTCTTTTTAGAGTTTATGAACACAGCTATGCCCATTTGTTTCTGTGCTGTTTATGATTGCATTTGCACAATGGTCAAGTTGAGTAGTTGTAACCAGCATCGTTTTGCCTGCAAAACCTAAAAATATTAACTCACTGTTTGCAGAAAATCACTAAAATAATGGACTTTTGAATGAAGAATACATGTATGTGAGTTTAACTCGGCCACACTCTAGTTCTTTGATCTTAGGATGCTACCAGCAGTGACATTTGTAGGTATCTGCCCTCCTAGTGTCTCTTTGCTCTTACTGATATTTTGGTTAATAGCACATCCACATTTTCTTGAGAAATCACTCATTCCTCACACTTATTTTATGTGGTTTGTTGAGAACTTGCACAACCCCCAGTCAAGGATGAGCATAAAACTCATGCCTGAGCCAGAGGGATCGTTTAGGAATTTGTTCAGGAACAAACACATGATTTGACACAGATCAGTATCAGCCAGGGACAGGTGCATGCCACGGAGGCAAGAAAGGATCTCCAGCTATTGGTTACCATCTTGCCCCCACATGAGACTTGGGAATAAAACCAACAATGGAGAAAAAAAAGAAATAAGAAATAAAGGAAATTATTATGATATTATTTGCAACCCAAAATAAAACCACACATGAAGCCCATGGAGTTTTCAGTGATAAGGATCAGGACATTCTGTCTCTGCTGAAGTCAGTTTAGGTTTGGTTATCTGTTGCTTGTTGCAAACAGACCCCTAACTAATGCAATTCCTAACTGTTTCAAGATGAAGAAACACTGGAGTAAAAATGTCTACCTCAATATTTTTTGTGACAAATAATTGAGATTATGTAGCTGGCACATGGCGAAACCCCAGACAGTGGTAATAACCACCATCATTATTTTCATCAACACCATCATTAATATGACCTAAAGTTGCTTCAACTCAGTAAATTATGTAAAATGCTATGCATGTTGTACTCAGCTCTTAAAATGGAAAGCTTAGTAATTGTGTATCTTAGATATTTTACTTGTAAGGTAAAGACAAATAATTTTTGGTCTTTCTTTTAGACAGTGTTTTGAGAATCAAATAATACATTGGATGCAATCATTTTTAATAGTATGACATGTCATATTTACCTTTGTAATAAATCGTTGCAATAATCTTCCCAATGAATATGCAAATAAACCAATTAGACCAAATTAGATCAAATAGGATTATAGGATTACATCAAATGTCTAGGTATGTGTAAATGCCTATGTATTAAATTCACCTAGCTGTTGGTAAGGCTGATCGACCATACATGAACGAGACTGGTACATTGTCATGTCCTGTCACTGACAGGACCCTTAGTCAGGCTCACATTGAGTTCCATACACTGGGATACCCAATCAAAATATTGTCTGTGTGAGCTACAGAGAGATATAGACACCACTTATTTGTCGGAAGAGAATTAGGAGTTTAGGACCAGGAAGACTGGGTTCCAGATCATCTTCTGCCATAACATCCTTGTGTGCTGTAGGGAAGGTTATCAGATTTCTCTGGGTGTCGGTTCACTCAAGTGTAAAGTGAGGATGGAAATAACGACTTTGTTTATCTCACAAGATTTTGGTGAGAAGCAAAGGTGAGAATAACTATGATAAAACTTTAAGAAAAATCAAAGCACAATGTTGTTCTATTTGCTGTCAATAAGAATTTAATCCCTTTCCACACATTTTTAGAAAACAATCTTTTTGCATCTAAAATTTGCACAAATAACAGCTAATTGTTGTTTCACTCTGAGTCAGCAGCTGAATGGTATCCCTAGTTTGCCAGGTTTAAAAATAGATGCTAGTCTTCTACTTAACACTGGGTTCAAGAGAATTTAGGTTTGGCACTGGGTACCCTTTGCATCTATTCCCATTTCTGTTTAGGGACCTTCTTGAGACTGTTTAGAAAAACTTTGGGCAAAGAATAGTCTTACAAAACAACATTTGATGAGTTGGAGTAAATGAATTAGAAACATATGGATCAAATTTCCTTGAAAATACATCAGGGTTGAAAAATTAAGGAGAAAAAAAGCACTTAGCTTTATCCAAATATGTAAAGGCTAGCTTGGGAAACTTGACCAACCCAAAACCCCACTGCATTTTTTGCACTGTGTATTGGCAGGATCTTGGGGTTCCTTTCCTTTGACTTTCTGGTTTACTAACATCTCTTTCTCCAGGATTCTCAAAAGTGTACACATAAGAAACCTAACCCACTTATCATGAATATTGTGGGTGTTGATGAAAAAGATGTAGTGTATAACTATCATGCAATTAAATTAAGATAATTCAGTGAACAAAATGCACAGCTTACAACAATGTATACAGAATATTATGTAACTAACAACTAGCATTTGGGGTATTAACAAAGGGATGGAAATAGTTACATGAATAGTGTTGAGTTCTGCTAGGTCTTTCTGTAGCAGCTTGAGTAGGCTTCACTACTTGTTTGAAAGTCCCAGAAGTAGATCAATTCAATATTCCAGCACCAGACTCTCTTCTGGATTTAACCTGAGCCTGAAACTACATAAACTGCCTAAATCTTTCCTCTGTTTTTATTCAGGAATCAATAAGAAGTTCCCCCCTTGTTTATACCCAATAAGAATGGTGAGCACAAGCTGCCAATTAAAAGGGTGTGAGGTGAGGGGCACCTGAGTCACCCAGTTGGTTGAGCATCTGACTGTATTTTGGTTCAGGTCATGATCTCATGGTCATGGGATCAAGCCCTGCATCAGGTTCCACACTGGGTATGGAGTTTACTTAAGATTCTCCCTCTCTCCCTCTCTCCCTCTCTCTCTCTCTCTCTCTCTCTCTCTCTCTCTCTCTCTCTCTCTCCCCCCCCTTCTCTCTCTCTCTCTCCCCCCCTTCTCTCTCTCTCTCCTTTTGCCTCTTCCCATTCCCTTTCTAAAAAAAAAAAAAAATTAAAGAGTGTGGGAGATGACATTAACTTCTATTTCAGTCCCCTTTCCTGTTTTTCCCACTCAAGTTCAGTTTCCTCATTTGACCTAAATCCTTCCTTGGTCTTTGAGAAATCGAGTCAATGGCCACATTTTCCGTCTATTCCTCTCAGTAATTTTAATGAGTTTCCCATTTACACAAAGAGTACCTGGGCGTGGCTAAGCTCAGATAAGGGCATAAAAAGGATTGCCATTGATCACTGGTCTGAAATTCATCACTGAAACTGCAACTAAAACTTAGATCTTCCTACCTGCACCTTTATTTAGATTAATGGGAACCTTTATTGTGTAACAGGATGAGGTAATGAGTTCATTTGACTTACCACCTGGTAAAGCATTCTCTATCCCCTCCAGATCCCAGGGATTTCTCCGAACTGCAGTAGCTCTTGTGTGACTCATTCTGCATTTATCTCAACCTGCAGAGCGCTATTCACTAATGTTCCATATGCATGGATCTGCCCAATCTGGCCAACAAGTTGGATATTCCAAGGACAGGAACTGTATGTGCATCACAAAATCCACAAACAATGAGCATGCAGTGCATTTGGGACTCGGCTTTTTAAATTACCATTATTCCATTGGTTTTTGGATAACCAGCATGTCTGATATATTTTCCACCAAATAGATTCAACACTTCATAGAGACTTTAAAGTTAATAATTTGAATATACATTCCCAAATTCCACAATGTTTTAAATAATATATGATTGTTCTATACAATTTATTAATTTTATTACATTATGTTATGTTATATTTTCATCTTCGGATGTTTGAAGGACCTAACAGATGCAATTTCCCTGGTCACTTTGCTATAACTTTTTATTCATTTATGTAATCCTTTGGGTTTTTGTCTCTTTTATATTTTCTCTTCCTTATGATTTTTAAAACGTATTTTTAATTGAAGTATAGTTGATATATAGTATTATATTAGTTTCAAGTATACTACATAGTGATTTGATAAATATATACATTTCAAAATGCTCACTGCAATATGTGTAGTGGACTTCTTGCCTCTATCTGTCACCATACAAATTTATTACAATATTATTGACTGAAGTCCCTATGCTATCCAGATTCTACTTCTTTTAACAACATATTATATATGCTAATTCTATAATGCACATGCCTGAGGTTGGTCCTCAGTCAGAAATGCCTTCAACTCTGAATTTTTACAAATTTTCTTCTTCCTTGGATTATATTGATGTGGCGTGCCCCATAGGTGACATGGCTTCCTTTTCAGAAAGGGTCCAATTTTATTTCTTTTTTTTTTTTCTGAAAGTAAGGTTTATTATTTTGGGTCGATGTGATAAATTGTCAGATTCAGTATTAGACAGTTGGGTAATGTATGTTTTATTTTGTTTTAATGTGCTGCATTTATTATACCCTTCTGTCCTGAACCAAGTGGCCTTTATATTATTAAAAATCTAATGAAAACAAAGTTCACAAAGAGCCATTGTTAGAGAATACACTTATCATTTCATTTTTTTTCTATTAGGCAGACTTACAAGAGCCTGTTTTTATAGGTCTGAGCATGAATGACAAGCTGTTTGCTTTAGATTTATGTAGAATTTATAATAAAAATGAATAAAATTTATTTTAAAACAAAATCTAAATTAAGTAGATTCATAAACCATTGCAATAAAAAGTTGATTGAATCTGAACCTTGACAATTTCTCTGTGAGGTATATTTGACATCTTTCTAGTAGATTTGATTTACTGAAACAAAGTTTTAAATTAAGGTCAGGCAGGGGAAAAATAACAGTGCCATTTTTGATACTTTTTGTTAGAAAATTCTTTATGTCTACATTATACTTGTCCCAATTTACTCAATGCATTTTTTAAAATCAGTACAGTCAATACTCACAAATCATCCACCCTCTCTTCTACTTCAACAAATTCGGTGCTATTTACTAGTTCCCAGTCTTCTCTGTGAGTCTGGAGGTCAGTAATGAACCATCTTAAACATCACCTTGCTCCTGTTATAGAGCTCGCTCATCTTCCTCCTCTCTGACCTTTCCCTCAAAATACCTCCCCATTCAGCCATTCTCTGTTCCATCTATGACAGAAAAAGAATCAACCCCTCTTCTTTTCTAACACTGATAACTCCACAAGTAATTTTGTTTACAGTCACATTTACCTTTCTATGCTTTTTCATTACCAGTGACTCTTTCCGAATTCTGCAGCATCTCACATTCTCTCTTTCTGCGGAAAGCTTACCCTCTACTTAAAATTTGCTCCTTTCAGTCTGGAACAAAAGCAGTTTTTGAAATCTTCTACCCCCTCAAAAATCACACCCATTCCTTCCCTCCTCCTAATGATCACATTTCTAAAAGGATGGACTCTCTCGCCACTGCACTTCCTTACTCATGAGCGAATCCGCTTCCATCTTCTCCTATACTTGCCTGAAGCTATTCACTCAAAGGGAACGAGTAGACCCTTATTTCTTTTCTCAACCCACATCCAGTTTTACTCTTTTTATGGTACTTGCAACTGTAAACAGATCTCCCTTTCTAGAAATGACTCCTCTTTTCCCTCTGTAATAATGCTGTTCTGGTCCTTCATCGGTTCTACCCATTCAGCCTCTCCTTCACTGGCTGTGAGCCCTCTTCCATTCACTAACTGGGCGTCTAACCCTAGGTTTTGTCTTTTTACACTTTACATCTATTTTAAATGCACTTTAATGAAATTCTTACTCTTATGGGCTTTAAAGAGGTCCATTGCATAGATGGTCCTCTGCTGAATACGGGCAGCGTTAACATCTTGGTACTCCAAGTCCCAAACTCCACTCTCTCCTGAATATTACCCCCTCAATTCTCCATCCTACTCTTCACCTCTCTATGACTAGGACCAAAGTTATCATGTTTCTCCCCTACACCAGCTCTCCTTTTTCTTTTTGCCAGACTTCCCAATGGTAACATACCTTCCAGAATAAAAGCCTTAGGGTCCTCTTTGACTCCTATTTGACCTGCTCTGATAAATAAACTACAAATAAACTAATGACCCCAATCAGTCCTTCCTTTGACATGTTTCTGTCTTTTCTTTCAGGTCCCCCTGTGTCCTTGCCAGTGAAATTCTCCCTCAGTGTCTTTTACCGCTGGACTTCTTCCTGAGACACTCTCTTCATAACATCCCCTACACATGGTGATCCAATCCGTGTTCATCTTTTCCTTGCTTCAAAGCTCTACTCACATACTATTTTTTCCATGGTATTTTTCTTTTTATCTTTTTTAAAATAAATGTTTTAATATTTATTTATTTTGGGGGGAGAGAGAAAGCAAGGGAGGGGCCATGAGAGGGAAACAGAGGATCCCAAGCTGGCTCCATGCTGACAGCACAGAGCCCAATGCAAGATTGGATCTCACAAACCATGAGATTATGACCTGAGCCGAAGTCAGACACTTAACCCACTGAGCCAACGAAGTGCCCCTCCATAGTATTTTTCTTCATCACAACCGTCAGAAGTGACAACCTTCTTTACAACACTCAATCGTAAAATACAACTTCAATTACTGAATAGGAATACAGTAAAACCATGGATTGTGAGCATAATTCATTCCAGAAAGAGGCTAGCCATCCAAAGCACTTGTATATCAAAGTGAATTTCAAGAACCATTGGCTCAGTTGCGATCATGTGACATTAGGTGTCAGGTACTACTTGTATAAAGACATTGCTCATTTATTAAGTTAAAATTTACTAGAAATGATTGCTCATCTTCCAGAACACCTCCAGAACAAGTTACTTGCAATCCAAGATTTTACTGTATTTCCTTTTATATTTATAGCAGAATAGATGACCAAGCGTCTTCACATAAAGTGCATCAGGTAACCCTTCCTTGTTGGTCGCCATTAGCTATTTCTATGCATATTTAGTCCCCTCTAGTATAAACCCTCATGAGGACTAGTACCTTCCAATTCTCCCTACAGTAGCACATGATGTCTTCCACCAGGTAGGTGTCCTAAAGATTAAGCCAATGTGTGACTGCATGAAGAAAACAGCAGGGAGCCTTGTGCTGAAAAGCTGGTGGCATGAGGCTGGCTCTGTTTTTCCCTCTCTTGTACCCAGACTGTTTCTGCTGCCCATGACCAGTTGAGTTTTGTTTGTTTGGTTTTGGTTTTAACTCATAAATCAACTTGCAGTCTAAAATACAATTGAAGGTGGGGTGCATGCATGTCTCATTGGGTTAAGCATCCAAATTCGGCTCAGGTCATGATCTCACAGTTTGTGAGTTCGAGCGCCGTGTCAGGCTCTGTGCTAACAGCTCAAGTCTAGAGCCTCCTTCGGATTCTGTGTCTCCCTCTCTTTCTGCCCCTCCCTGCTCGTGTTCTGTCCCTTTTTCTGTCTCTGTCTCTGTCTCTGTCTCTCTCAAAAATAAACAAACATTAAAACAATTAAAAATAAAATAAGATACAATTGAAGAATTCTAAACTATAATTAAATGTCAAGAGAAATTAGGTACATATGTGCTGTTGAAAACGTGTTTCTATTTTTAATTAAAGAAATTTATTTTTAATTATTTTACAATTTTATTTATTAATTTTTTATTGAAGTATAGTTGACCCACATGCTACATTAGAGTCTGGTACACAACACAGTGATTCAACAAGTTTATAGGTTATGTTATGCTCAGCATAAGGGTAACTACTATTTGTCACCACCCAACACAATTCCAACACTACTGACCATATTCCCTATGCTGTACCTTTCATCTCATCATTTCTTCATTCCATAACCAGAAGCCTGTATCTCCCACTCCCCTTCACCAGTTCTGTCCATGCTCCCCACTCCTCACCCCCATTCCACTCCCCTCTGGAGGCCATCAGTTTATTCTTTGAATTTATGGGTCTGTTTCAACTTGAAAACACATTCCTAAGGAGTTGACATGAGAACACCAAGAGAGACTTCTGCTTGCCACCCTCCCGCATTAGGTTAGGAGGGGCACGAGATGGAAAGGAACGGAGAGAGATCCTATCCATTTCCCTTCACCTGCCTTCTTGTCTTGCAAACACACTGTTGTTTAGAGGCATGAAAAAAGGGAAAGTAAAAGAAACACGACATTCAAGGGGCAGGGCTCCGGCAGGCCACAAAGACAAATTTAGACTGCTTCATGACTTCACTGTCCCTTGGGCCCAAACCCCTAGGGTGTGTTCTTACACACATGCTATTTGTTTCACTTCAGCACTGTGAGGATTTGTGCAACTTGGTCAGTTCCTCCAGCCCATGGGACCAAGAAGAACCCAGGTGGGGTAGGAAGCAAAGCCTGGAACACAGTATGTGCAAGGCAAGGCTGCTCCTTCCAGGGAAATTACAGAAGAGAGTCCAGGAAGGGTGTGGTTTGGAGCAGCCACTGGGTACACAAACAGGTACACAAGAAATGAGTGAGAACAGATAAGGCTGGCATCAGGAAGACCTCTTCTGGGACATCCCCCCAGGAGCCCCTGGGACTCGGGGGGAGGACCTGTAAAAGCAAGCAAGCAAGCAGGGACAGGAGCCCTGAGATTAAAGCGTGTGGCCCTATTGGTGCCCCTGGGCCATCAGGTAGAGGAAGGCCAGAAAGGAAAAGTTGTGAACTAGGAAATAAAGGTTGACTATAAGCAGCAGACCCAAGACATCAATCCAGAGAAGCTTGATGAGGAGGGAAACTGAGAGCAAACAGGCCTGAGGAAGCAGCAGCCTGGGCCTGGAGAAGTCTGCAGGCAACAGAGGCAATATGTCTTAGCAAACACCAGGGCTTCTGCTTCATTTCTCTTACTTTGGGTTTGACAAGCTGTATTTATTTTACCAAAGACGTGTTCATAAACCCCCAAAACACCTCAGATAATCCTTCAATTTTGCTTCTTGTTAATCATTTTCCCTCTTTCATCCTCCTTTATATCACTCATTAACATTTCTCTTAAATTGACATCATTGTTTTCATTTTTATGAGTTCTGCTTTTTCAAAAGTCTTTCCTGGTATGGGAGCTTGTTTCCACCCTTTCTCTCATCTTTATTTCTGGACACACTTGTAGGCCTGGGTGATTACTTAATCCACTTTTTGGCCATTCTTAAAGGCAAAACAAAATCCAATACAGATACGCAAGTCAGCATCCCTGATACTCCACTCTTGGTCACTGACATCTACAGAGAAGTGAGTACGGACTCTGATACTTCTACAATCACCAGGGCCTCCCTGAGAAATGGACACAGGCTCAACTTCTGCTCCTCATTGGAGCTGACATAAATACCCACCCCTGGGATTCTGCCAGGGCTCCTCCCCCCTTTATTCACAATAAAAAAAAAAAGAGAGTCTGGCTGCCAAATAGATGTGATTCACAAAACTTTTGCACAATGTAATTTATCTTTTTCTAATTAAGAGATGTGGCTAGAATGATCCAAAGACCCCATTACCTTCTCTCAGATGTCCTGCTGCCCCAACCAAGACATTAATGGATTCAATTTTCCCCTGAGGTCTAGTTCACTGGAGGAGAAAGGTCATCTAGGTGCATGAGGCATATTTTCCCTTGCTTCTTTTCTTTTTTTCATGAAAGGGTCCAGCTTTCCTTTAATGCATAGCTTAAAAAAAAATCATCAAGCCCTTGAACTCCCTTCCCCCGGGAACAGCCAAAAGAAAATCCTAAAATATGTTCTTTGGCAGAGAAGTGTTCTTATTCCCATGGAAGAGGAAAAAAGAAAATAAGAAATCTGGATTATTGTACATCTGAGGACTATATGGGTCTCCCCAAAGACTTTGAGGCAAATACGTGCTTCCTGTAATCCGGGGGTGACCACTGTTAAACTGGCCAAGTCAGCAAAGAGGGGAAAGTCAAATTTCATACAGGAGGCCTGTCCGTAAAATAAACTTGGCTTTGCTCGGATTGGATGTGCTCTCCAGCTGTTGCCTTGATGTACAAGTCGGGCACATCCCACCTCCATGGCCAGCCAGTGCCTCCAGGCCATAGGCCAGGGGTAATTGCCAGCAGCAAAGGAATGGGGGAAGGTTGGGTTTGGAAAGAGCTGCCATAGTGAATGGAGTGAGAAGATTGGCCAAAATGAGGGGAAAGCAGTGAGCCAAGGCTAGGTTGGGGTCAATTCCTGTGGACCTGTAAATCTCCTTCATAGATCGTTAGTGTTGAAAGGAGTCTCTGGAGGTCACTCAGTATATCCCTCTTCTTCCCCTGGGTCACTTCAACACATGGTTTTCCTTCTGGGTCTGATAAATTTTCAAGAAAGAACATAATTTTTGCCTTCTTTTTTTTTATCTCTGAAATTCTCCATTTAATTCTTCTTCTGAGTACTGATATACTCTACTAATCAGGTCAATAAGCCAAAACTTTCAGAGAATAAAGTAATAAGCTTTGGTTATTGTGCATGGTATTGTGTTAAATATCCATCCAGCTGTCTTAGCAATATTGAGAGGAGCCAGAGGGTATGCACAAAGCTGTAATATCCATTTACCAGTCCTGGGAAAACAACCAGTATTCACAAATTTATTCGGCAAATATTGATTGAGGTCCTGTGATATGCCAAGCCCTTTCTAGGCGCTGCCTGTCATGGCTGAGAATGAAAAAAAATATAAAAACCTTCCTCTGTCAAATTTACACATTTTTGTGGATGGAGAGAAGCACCATCTCTAAGAATAAGAATGGTCTCTACTATTATCAGGTCAACTATTGTTGAATGCTACTATATCTGAATTATTTCATTTTAGCCTCACAACAACTTATTTGGGAGATAACATTTTCTAAATGAAAGAAACTCATGTTTAAAGAAATTAACTTGTCTAAGATTGTACAAAGGTGAAAAGAGGTCTGCCTAGTTCATGACCACTAGACGGAATATACACACATCAGGAACCTAGAGAGTCCTTCAGTTTTGACCTTTAGTTCTCTTTAAAGTGATCCCAAAGAAGTGCTTCTTAGAATATTGTAATTTTGTAGTTTTTTTGGTGCTGCACTGACTGAAAACCTACTGCATGTTAGGAGCTAAGCTAGGGGTTGAGAAGGCAGTAAGGTGTGGCCCTTGGCTTCACAAAACTTTTATTATAACAAGAAGAGACATGGACAGTATGATGGTGTAAGTGCTGTGAGACAGGTGAGAACAGAATGCTAACAAAGCATAAAATAGGAAAAACTAAGCCCATCTTGTGACATTCAAGGAGAGCTCCTCAAACATGACACCACTAGTGAAGAAGTGTGTGTGTGTGTGTGTGTGTGTGTGTGTGTGTGTGTGTGTGTGTGGTGAGGGAGAGAGTAACATGATAGCCAAGTGGACAGAATGGGAAACACCAGGAATAACCCAGAGATCTGGAACAATATGACATGTCTGAACAACTTTGAGTAGCATCTTTTTTTTTAAGTTTACTTATTTATTTGGAGAAAGAGAGACAGCATGGGAGGGGCAGAGAGAGAGGAAAAGAGTCCCCGGCAGGCTCCACACTCTCCACACAGAGCCCAATGTGAGGATCACACTCAGGAACTGTGAGATCATGACCTGAGCCAAAATCAAGAGTTGGACACTTACCCAACTGAGCCACCCAGGTGTCCCATGAGTGGCATCTTTTAAATCTAGACTAGGAAAAGCCCTCCATCTATGTTTTTACTTTTATTGTTTTTATTCAAACCTACCACTGTGTAGGTTTGTTTCGCTTTAATCTCTAAACCAACATGGAAAAAAATTGTAACATGATTCTAGAACATCTCCATTCTATTCAGGCAACAGCTGGAGTTTCACTGGAGAAGACTAAAATTGATGATTTCATTTTCCACTGATGCCTTCAATGTCACGGCATGACTCCCAAGGCCAGAGTTAGAGTCAGATTCCATTGTATATCAAAAATGAATAACTTTCCATAGCAGAATTTTTATATGCCTAGCAACATTCCTTCAAGCTAATCTGTGCATATAGAGACACCTTCTGCATGCTGCTGTAGAAGAATTAAAAGAGGTGTCTATTTTTTACATAATTAGTTTGTAGCACCAGATGCTGATGTTTTCTGTTCAAATTTGTGAAGCCACAGGCTGAGATCCACAGGCATGCTCTGCCACACTGTAAATGTTTTCAATCAGTTCTACAAGGTTGTTCTTTTTTTTTTTTTCAATGTCAAAACTTAACCCACACACGGTCTCACGAGGCATAGAGATGCCTAAGCCACAATGCTGGGTTGTAGGACCTAATATCCGTGTAATGATGGGATTGGCTGCAGGGCACATTTGGAAATAATCTTCAGCCTTTGGGATTAAGACTGAGGGCAGGAAATAATAAAACTGTGTGAAGCTACACTGCCTCCTCCTTCTGCTCCCATCATTCTGCATTCTGAGTACAGAATATCAGCATTCCACCAGGCTCAAAAAAACGATAAGACTTGCAGAAAGATAGGGAAGTATAGAGCTGAGCGCAGAGAGTGAGCACCTTGAAGGACAGAGTAGAGCCAAGAGAAGGGCATTTGGCAGCAGTGGAACAGGGAAAGACAGGCTGCAACTGAAATGCAGATGTTGGAGGTCTCCAAACATCTCATCAAACAAATAGATGAAGAAAATGCTTTTCTAAGTAGCATGCACTTAACCCAGGCCACTCGATGACACATGATTTTTATTGAGCCAAGGAACTCTGTAACGTTTGTCAAAGGGCTGGACATTGTGATGAATATGAATAACATCTGTAGCTCTGCTAAGAGGGGTGAAAGGGATGAGCCTGACCCATCTTCTGGCATTGGCTATGGAAACTGACTCCTGGCAGGGCGTTTTCAAGAGGGTGAAAAGCCCAGTGGGTCAAGGGCCATTTTCTGAAGTAATTGGCCATTTTGTTCTGAACCATCAACAAACTATAAGTAGAAAAGAAAGAGATCAGGAGCCTTGTCCATACTTCACAGTATCTACATAAGGCCTTCAAGACCTCCCTGGTACATGTGTTCGTAAAGCCTCTGAAATATCATAACCACTGATTTGTATTGTTATTTAGTATTTGCTAAATTCTTCCAGTCATAACTTTCCAACAGACTAGGCTTGACAGTTATTGGTTTAGAGGAGGCATATGTAGTAGACCGACTTACACATAGATATATTTTCCCTCAAGGCCTTTTCATTTGTGGGTCTCTAGCTGTTGAACGTACCTACCAGTAGCAAACTCTTGGGATGAGAATGTCCATTCTTATCCAGCAGTACAAGTGGAATGGAAGAAAGGAAAAGGAATAATGAAGAAGAGAGAGAGCAAAAGAGTAGTTGAAGATATAAAGCCAGAGGGAAGTCTCTTTTTACAGTGTATCACGTAGCCACCCAGGTGAAGGTCAGTCTAATTACTGGTCATGTGTTAAAATGGCAGAGTCTATGCCATGAAAGCCACTGGGTTACATCTGATAATAACCAACTGCTCTACAGAGAACACCCACACTGGTCCCTTTATCCTCAGCCTAGCCACATCAGTGAGGGTTAATGTTCTTGTTGCTATTGAATCTAGCAAAATAGCAATCATGCCTCTATTTTTCTCTTTTATTCCCAAAGTCATTCTGAGGCATTTAAAACAAAACAGAAGATGATTTTTATGTATTATTGTGAAAGAATCTCTCATATAGTTGGCAGGAGTCACCTCCAAATTCCAGCTAGGTGGAGAATTTTAGTTTTTAATTTTTTTGAAACTCAAACAAAACTTTATAATTTTTATGTTACAAACACCTAAGAAACTGCTTCCTTTACCGTATACCTTTTTTGCCATATACCTTTTTTATTTCCATATACCATATTGCCATATACCTTTGTAGCTTGTATACAATTTCACATAACTGAGAAGTTTGTGTTTCTCAGGGATTTGTAATTTTTACTTTTATTTAACTTGGGTAGAAAACTTTAGGTATTAGTAAATTTTAATCCTAATGCTACTAGTATTTCTTGATTAATATAAATATAGCTTCTAAAAGCTATATCTCTTTCACTTTATAGAAGAAGTATGACTGAGGAAAGAGCTTGCTTTCCACAACTAGAAAACTGGACCAAATACATGAAACAGCAGTTCTAAGAGATTGAAAAGTCATCAGCACAAGGATATATTGTCTAAGAGAAGTGAACAAAGAGTATAAGCCTTTTTATTATCCCAGATTTTCTTTTCTGGAGACATTTACTAGGTCCCGGCACCAAAGGGGGAGCCCAGGTAGATCACTGTGGGCCTCCTGAGTTGAAGAGACCAAGATCAGAGTTCAGACAAGCTGAAGCCCCTAGAGTTTGTGGAGCAGCGTACCAGTTAGGAGCCAGCGAAGCAGAGACAGACCCCCTGAAATCCACAGAGAGCCTTTCAACGTTTGTTTCAATACTACGCTTGACTGTCACGTACAAGATGAGACTCCATGGGTCCCGGCAAAGGTCTACTGCTAAAGAAAAAGAAGCTGTTGGAAAGCTGAGCAACCTCTAAAAGTGGCATGGTGTTGGGAAATAATTATGTTCTAACAAACCCCAGGAGAGGTATTTTCTTGACGCATCTGGTAGGAACTCCAGAAAGATCATGCCTCAAAGTAAGCTAAACTAGCTCTAGAAAAAAGGCTCTACTGGATGTACCCCACCAAAGCCTGAAAGTATGCATCAAAAGGATAAACTGGCCTCCCCCAGGTGACTTAACTTCCTGCCAAAATAAAATCCAATCTCTTTAGAGGAAGAAAATGAAATCTAAACTCTCAACAAAAATCACTATATCAAGCACCTAATCAGAGATTACTAGACATTTGAAGAAATAAGAAAATAGGACCCATAAACAAGAGAAACATCACCCAATAGAAACAGAACAAGATTACAGAGAGAAAATAAAACTATCAAATAAAAACTTTAAAGCCAGTATTATAAATATGTTTAAGGGTTTAAAGGAAAGCATAAATAAACAGAAAACAGAAATGATAAAAGTCTGTAGAGTAAAAATAAACACCATTTAAAACTTTTTAAATCAATATGTAGGCCCAAGAGTAGATTAGATGCTGAAGAAGAACCACTTGTGAATTTGTAGATAGGGCAGAAGAAACCATCTAAACTGAAAAAAGAAAGAAAGAAGACTTAAAAGAAATAAATGGGGCAATAAAGTGACCCATGGAATAATATCAAGCAGTCTATCATACAGTTTCAGAAACAGAGAAGTGAAGAGGAAAATATTTGAAAAAAAGAATGGCAAGAAATTTCCAAATTCAATGAAAGCAATAAACCAGAGATCCAAGAATATCAATGTATCCAAAGAAAGATAAAAACCAGAGCAAACTATACCGAGGCATATCATAATCAAGTAACAATAAACAAGTATCAAGGAAAAATTTATAAGATAGCCAGAGGAAAATGACACATTATATTCTGCGTAACAAGGAGAGGAATAAACACATATTATTTAGACTAACCAGATCTGAGATCATTTGAGGCCAGTAGACACAGACTACAAGAAATGTTAAAGGATGGTTTTCAGGCTGAAGGAAACAATTACAGAAAGAATTCAGATGTCCACAAAGAAGCGAAGAATGTTAGATATGGCAAATGTAGATTAAATAGAATATTTTTTTCTCACTTATTAGTTGTTAAAAAAGAGAGTTGACCAATTCAAGTCACAATATTTGTTGTTGAGGATTGAGATGCATGCAAAAGTAAAAGCTGTAACAAAAGCACAAAAGACATGGCCTGTGGCTACTGCACTGGACAGCACAACATACAATAACCATGAAAAACAAAACAAAGCAAACATACAAATATCTATTAGCTAATAAGTCATAAGGAGATAAAAGGGAATAATAGCAAATAATCTAGTAGTCCCAAAGGAAAGAAAATACAGAATTAAAAAAGAACAACAAACAGGGTAATAGAAAGCACATAAAGCCATCATGTTGACAATTATTTAAATATAAATGGATTAAACACTCCATTAAAAGGCAGAGATTGTTAGACTCTTAAAAAAGTGAAAAATCAAGACCTGGCTGAACTGGCTATATTATTTTGAAAAAAGTAGACATCAGAGAATGGAATATTGCCAGAGATAAGGAAGGACATTAAATAATAATAAAAGGGTCAATCAGGAAGAAGTGTAGAACACTACACACAAAACAGCAGAACATAACTTCTTATAGGAGCACGTGGAACATTCACCAAGACAGACCATATGGTGTGCCATAAAATATGTCTCAATAAATTTAAAAGGATTGAAACCAGAGTATGTTTTTTGACCACAGTGGTATTAAATTAGAAATCAAAAACAGAAAGATATCTGGAAAATCCCTGGATATTTGGAAGTTAAACTGCATACTTCTAAATCAACGTAGGACAAAGAAGAAATCAGAAAAAAAAAACTTAAAAATATGTTAAACTGAATGAAAATGAGAATTAAAATATACGGAATGACATTAAAGTAGCGTTTAGAACAACGATTCTCAAACTTCTTCTCAAGATTCCTTTGCACTCTTAAAGAATTATTGACGGTGATAGCAAGTTTTGCTTATGTGTATTATATCTATTACTACTTGCCTCATAAGAAATTAAAACTGAATTTTAAAAAGATATTATTACTTGTAAAATTAAATAATATATCTGTTGCATACTAACATAACTGAAATTATTTTATAAAAATAACTATATCTTCCAAAAATTAAGGAGAATGGCATTATTTTACTTCTCACACATTTCTTTAATGTCTTGTTTATTCAAAGACATCAGTTCCCACATCTGCTTCTGCATTCCGTCTGTTGCCATTGGCCATTTTAATTGAAGTATATAAAGAAAATTCAGCCTTACAAAGACCTGCAGTTATTAAATGAAGGGCTATTTTAATAGCTTTTACAGATAATTGTGGATATGTTTTTGACCGTATGCCAGAACTTGAAAGGTGGCAGCTTGAACTTTTCTTACACTAACTTCCTTAAAACCCATTAACCTGCTTTGCACTTTGAATGGATATCTTACCCATACATAATTTTGTTAAATTATACATTGGTCAGTTGAAAATATTCACTACACTGAATTAAGCAGCTCTTCTGAATGTTGATACATTATATGCTATCAAAAATCCCTTGTTAATATCACGATCAATGTCATCACAAGAGAGAAGTTGGAAGCCCTGCATGACAGATAAAACTGTCCAAAATTCTAAGGTTCACTTGCAAATTCAAATGTTTTTATTGGCAACAAAAAAATAGCAGTTCATGTTTTTAAATTTTAAATTTAAATTAGTAAATATACAGTTTTGACTTCAGGAATAGAACCCAGTGATTCACTTCTTACATATAACACCCAGTGCTCATCCGAAAAAGTGCCCTCCTTAATGCTCATCACCCATTTAGTCCATCCCCTCACTCACCTCCCTCCATCAACCCTCAGTTTGTTCTCTGTATTGAAGAGTCTCTTATGGTTTGCCTCCCTCTCTGTTTTTATTTTTCCTTCCTTTCCCCTATGTTCATCTGTTGTGCTTCTCAAACTCCATACATGAGTGAAGTCATATATTTGTCCTTTTCTGACTGACTTATTTCACTTAGCAAATACCCTCTAGATCCATCCACATTGTTGCAAATGGCAAGAGTTCATTCTTTTTCATCCCTGAGTAGTATTCCATTGTATGTATATGTATACACATATATATTCCATTGTATGTATATATATATACCACATCTTCTTTATCCATTGATCAGTCAATGGCTATTTGGACTCTTTTCATCATTTAGTTATTATTAATAGCTCTGCTATAAACATTGGGGTACATGTGCTCCTTTGAATCAGCATCTTTTTATCCTTTGGATACATACCTAGTAGTGAGACTGCTGGACAGCAGCTGATTTCTCGAAGTTACAGGTTCTCTCCATTAATTTCTGAGATAATGACTGCCAATTGAGCACATTTTTTTAATCAGTCATTTTTCCCCAAGTGAAGCTGGTATTCTCTGAAAAAAGCAGCTAGTTCTGCTTGCAACTCAAACAACTGCACAAGTGCTTTGCCTTGAGATGGCTATTGTGCTTCAATATTCAGCAACTGTGTTTGCATGCATGCATTCCATTGCCCTCAAAGAACATTAAAAAGACTTGAACTACACACTAAGAGAACAAGCAACCCAGTTTAGAAAAGGACAAAGAATTTGAACTGACATCTCACTTAAGAAGATCTGCAGATGGCAAATAAAGCCTCTTAAACATGTTTAGCGTTATATGTCATCAGAGAAAAGCAAATTAAAACAACCTGAGATACCACTGTCCACTATTGGAATGGCTAATTGTCAAAAGTTGGCAACGATATGGAGCAACAGAAACTGGTATGTGGCTTATTACTGATGGGGATGAAAAATGCTACAGCCACTTCAGAGACAGTTTGACAAGTTTCTTACAAAGCTGGCCAGTTTTATCATATGATCCAGCCATCACATTTCTAGCTTTTTCCCCAAGTAATTTGAAAACTTATGTCTACACAAAGACCTGATTATAAATGTTTATTATAACCTTATTGATAATCATCCAAACCTGAAAGCATCCAAGATATCCTTTGATAGGTGAATGAATAAAAAAAACTTGGGACATGATATGATCATCTCAATAGACACATTAAAAGATGTATGACAGAATACAACACAAATTCATGTTTAAAATCCCTTGCAGCAAATTAGGAATAGAGGTAAAACCTACATCTAACATTTCCTAGAAAAAGACGGAATGTTTCAATCTAAGATCAAGAGCAAATCAAGGATGTCTGCTCTGGGGGCGCCTGGGTGGCTTAGTTGGTTAAGTCTCCAACTTCGTCTCAGGTCAGATCTCACATTCGTGGGTTCGAGCCCCGCGTCAGGCTCTGTGCTGACAACTAGCTCAGAGCCTGGAGCCTGCTTCCAGTCCTGTGTCTCTTTCTCTCTCTGCCCCTCCCCCTCTCATGCTCTGTCTCTCTCTGTATAAAAAATAAATAAAACATTAAAAAAAAATTTAAAAAAAAAAAAGGATGTCTGCTCTCACTGACTTCACCTCAACATTGTCCTTGACAATGTAATGGTGCAGGTAAAAAGAAGTAAAAAGTATCCATATTGAAAAAGAATAAGCAAAACTGTCTTCATTTGAAGAAGACCTGGATATACACATAGAAAATCTGTAGGTATTCATAAAAAACTATGATAATTTATAATATCACAGACTATAAGGTGAAAATACAAAAATCCCCAGTATTCCTGTTTTCAATCTTTTCCTCAGTAACTGAATTTCTACAAAACTTCGAGTCCACATGAGCCACAGCCAAAACCACTTCTCTGTACCTTGCTGGTTGCGATTACTCTCTGCGTGTGACTGGCATGCGTGGCCCCCTCCTTCCTCCAAGACCTGAGCCCTCACGCGTCCAGCAGGTGGGTGTCTTAGCTCTCGGCCAAGTTTCTCTCTGAGACTTCTTTTGGCTGAAGAAGCTTGCCTTGCCCAAGGTCAGGACCTTTTCTGGAAACAACTTGGCCCAGAGACTGCCTTGATTTGCAAGTATGAAGCTTTGGTCCTCTCTCTCTCGTCCCCAGTATGCGACCCCTTGCATGGCCATCTCAGCCGCAGTGCTCCTCAAGCTACTGCCACTTGGCTGAAGAATGTATTGCAACTCATATCGATTTGTCCCCTCCCTCTTTCCTATTCTCATCCTGCTTTCTACTCTTCTGCAAAGCTGGTATACTCCAGGGCTCTCTCTGGTAAACTTCCTTCTTGCCCACATCTCAGATTCTGTCTCCCAGGCAATCCAAATTAGACAGCACGCCAGTCTAAGGCAAAGAATACTAATTATGTGGCTTCCAAACCCCTTAAAATTTGCATTAAGCCCCAAGCGAACACTTAGAGTCACTAAGAATCCTGAGCAGAGCGCATGTCCACTGGTTGTGCCCTGGGTCAGGAGTTACGCCAAAGGCAGTGCTTGAGGAGACACCATAAATTTGGTTCCTCCTGATCTCTGCCCACCCCCACAGGATCTAGTGCCCTAGACGGATGCATGGGTTGCACCTTTGGCTAAGTTGTTCATGACCTGAGTTTATTTTTATGGGCCTTCCCATCCCTTTAGAGCCAGTGCAAACCCAGGGAGAGTGGAGGCGATGGGAATTTTCAGCAGCAAAACTAAGGTGGTTCACTCTTGCCCATTCATTTTTTTTCTCTCCTGCTGCACTTTTAAACTAGTTTGCTTTTTTCATGTCTTCTTGCACTGACACTTATATGTCTTTCACTTTTATGGGGACTTGGTGGCATCAAATAGATTGTAAGAGTTTTGTGGGATTTTTAGCATTCTTTCATACACATGCGTGCTCATGTTTGATTTCACACACAGTGAGCATTTCCTGAGTGATGTATTTCAATACGTATTTTCCAAGTTGGTTTGTGAATCATGAACGTCATGGTTGTTTGGAGATTCCCCAGGGCCTCTTTAGGGTGAACCTCACTCTGTACACCCAGAAAGATGTGCTTGTTTCTTGACTGGGAATAGCATGCTGTTTCTCTCCTCCTGAGTACCTAGGGGCATGGGCTCCCAAAGCAAACAGTTAACAACCAGCTTACTGTCCCAAAGAAAATCACATTCCTACAGATGAGAAAGGCTTATCCTGGATGTGAAGAGACCAGAAAGTGCAAATTTTATCCAGAGATTTGACCGGTCATGATAGCTTTTAATTTTTAAAATGGCCTTCTACTAATTCCACTTGTGTAGCTGGACAGAGGGAATGAAATAACTTATTAGAAGGAGGAGAAATTCGTACTGTTAAACCCTGATGGTGAAGCAGCAGCCATTGTATTAGTGTCCACAGCTTCTCAAGAGAACGGCAGAGAACAGTCATCCGCCACCAGATTTTTCGCGTCCTGTGAGATGTTGACAGTCATCCAGGTGACCCTATTTCAGCTATACCAAGAGGGACCACGCTGGATCTTCTCAGTAGGTAGAAAATGAGGACTTTATTGATAAAGTCCAAATGGACTTAGTGGCACTAAACTAAGGTAAGAAACAAAGCCAAAGCCCAGGCTACATTACCTCCATACAAATCAGCAAATAAGGGATTTTTCCAGCTGGAGAAACCTTACATCATACTTAAGAAAGAAAAAAAAAAGCAAAGTAAACTCCTGGCAAGTAAACTCACGTTTAATATAATAAGGAGATTTGCTGAGCTACCATGTACATTTGTGACTAATTAGTAATCGTGCCATGGGTGTCACAGGATCATTGTGCTTACCTCAGCAGCGTGGCAAGTACCTCTGAGCATCACCATGGTCTTAACCTCTGAAAAGATATTCAAAGTGAACTGTGTTTTCTTACAGTGGGATCTATCCCCTTTTGACTGGCCCCAGAGTTACATCAGCCTCATTATTTGGGGGATTGGGCTCTCGTAGAGCATAAAACAACCAATGCTTTGGAGATCAGACGAGCATTAGTATTCTTGTGAACAATAGAAAGAACAGCAGCAGATACCCAGTATGGGCTACACAAAGCTCTCCTTTCTTCTTGAAAATAACACCCCTCACCTCATTTTATACTTGAAGGTCATTTGCTAAAACATGGGATGTGGATTTAATGATCCAGTTTCTTAAAATAAACACGGAGTGCATAACAAATAACATCCCGTGTACTTATGGAGAGGGGGGAAACCTACAAACAGACACACAAAAGTAATGAAAATGTCACCAAAGGGATATAAACTGATTGTAAAGAAAAAATGCGAGTCCAAATGTTCTATTACCTGACTCACCTGGAATCAAAACCACCGTTTCTGTAGCGTGGTGGTCAAAGACGGCTTTATTTCAAACTTCACACAAAACACATGAAAGGGCTGGTTATGGAAAGGCCACAGGCTGGAGCGGCGTGATACCCGGTTGTATAAGGCACGGAAAGGTACGTGTGTGGGCACCTCCCCAGAGCAACTGCATCAAGATTTCCTCCTCCGAGACTGGACAACCCCATTGGCCCAGAGCCTGGCAAGCCTCAGTCAGAACTGCCATGGCGTCCAAAACCACGCGAAACAATCGCTTTGGAAAAGCCAGTCAGGGTTGTCAACCTGTCTCTCCACACGTAAGAAATTCCAAGAGAGCATTGCTGATAATGGACTGTTGCCAGCAAGAGGTTTGCATAGCGACAGGGAAACTGCAAACCCTACCAGGGTCAAGTTCAGAATCTCGAAAGCTTATCTAAAGCCCTTCCCAACTTAGTGAACTTTCAGAATCAAGATGGAAGACCTGCATGACAAGACTCTCTTGGTGATAAATTTTAGTTATCCCTGCTTCTTATTAGTGCTAAGTATCTTGATTAGACCATCTCTCCTTAGAGCTTGTCATGTTTCTCTTTAGATTCATAGCACTGTAACGCTTGCCTTCAAAACATTTATTGCATTCTGTACCAATGCACATTAGCATAGTCATTTGGCGAACTTTGCCCCCATGTAGAAACATGAGCTCCATGAGAGACAAGATTGTAATTATTCTCATTCTTCCCCACAGTCCAGCCCCCAGAAAAGTCCCAGGCAGAGAATGAACTCTCAAGTGTGTTTGTTAAAAAAAAAAAAATGCCAGTGATAAGAAAAGAATCTGTGTATGCACGTTCATACATGTGCACAGGCAGACACACATGCTGCTCATGCAATGTATGTTTCAGAATCAGAAAAGGAAACCCAAGAAGACATTTTCCACACAGATTCATATCACATCTAATAAAAGAAGATCCACGGACTCCTTATGTCCACATTAGGGCATGATAAGCCAGTTTTCCAGAGCATGTTCTGTGGTAGCTGGAGGAGAGGGCTTTCCAGAGAAAGAGCACAGCATCACCATGTCTGGGCTGGCTTCCCCACTGGGGATCAGCACTGCTTACCTTGTTCTTTCTGTCTTATGAGTGGGAAAGAATCAAAAGATGATGAAATAGAAACTGAGAATTTTTGATAAAAGAAAAGGGAAGTGTTCTAATAATAAGACTCCTGAAAAACTAAAATCCACATTTCTTCCCTTTCTGCCCCGTCCACAAAATACTCAAAAAGAACATTTGTCTCATCACAGCTGAACTTGGGTTAGGTGCAAAGTGTGTGTGCCCGTGTGTGAGTGCCCAGCTGTCCTATCGATCCTAATTCCCTGATACGGATGTCAGCTAGCAAAAGATCCATATTGCACTGGCTTACAGCTGTCAGCCCTCCAGTCTCTAGGTTGGAGAACAAGTTGATAGGAATCCAACACCCTCTCTCCTTCCATATGAGACTGAGGAGGTTTGAGCCAATATGGGAGAATGGACCAGCTGACCCTTTACCTCGCCTAGGTGTCTACAGTATGACTTATTTCTTCTTTCGCTGCAAAAGCCTAACTGGAAAGAAATGTTAAAACTGACTTTTTTTTTTCAAATGACCTATCAAAATGTCTTTATTTGTTAGGGAGTATATGCATCTTCATATTTCCAGTTGCTATACATCTCAAGCCCTTTCTAGGTGTTGAGAGCTCAGAGAAGGCAGGAATGTGCTTTGCCACACACTTTTTCTTCAATGTTTAAATCCAGGCTTTGAGTCCTTTCACACTCAACTTAGCAGCAAGCTTGTAAAACACACGCACAAAACAGGTTGGGTTGACATCTCAGAAGTCCAGGGAGCTTTCTCAGTAAAGCCTCATTTCTTAGAAAAAGGGAAAGTCGCTCTTCCAATAGTAACATGCAACGGCTCCAGAAAAAAAAGAAGGTGTTATTACAAGAAAATTGTTATTCACATTATTTACGACAACGGTGAGGGGAAATGAGAAACTCGAATCTTAGAGGGATTGAGCTTGGCGAGAATCTTGGATTTTAAAAGCATTCTATTTTGGCAAATGCGATCTTTTGGTGTCAATTTTTATATTTCTGAGAAGTAAATCATATCTTCCTTAAAACAGTTAATTCTCCTTCATTTAGAGAGATAAGCATGCACACTTTGTCCCTCTACTTCGGCCAGTTTTCTCAAACCAGTAACATACTGAGGTGTACCAAAATGAAATGTTAACCCTCTTGAAACCTGTCCACTTCTCTGTTTTGGTAGATGAATAGAATCACATAGTAAGAGGAGGACTCTGAGATCTTTTCCTTCAATCTCCTCATTCTGATACCCAGAGTGGTGGAGTGATTTGTCCAAGATCCCACAGCAAGGAAATAGTGTGTATACTTCTAATCCAAGTCACTTGCTCCTTCTAACTTAGTCAGGCTCCCCACCCCATGCCACAGGCACTTAATAGTCAATTGCTACACAACAAACCAAACTAGACATGTAGACAACCAACCTAGATACAATTGTTAAAGTCTTTGGTGTTCAAAGGGAAAAGTTCCAATGACCTAAAGATGAACATGTATAGAGAATTGATTTCCCAACAGTGCAGAATAAATCTTATTTTTAATCATTTTTGTGCATTTAATACTTGTGTTGCATATGTATATTTTGTTAGCTTGTGTAGCCTTTAACTTTTGAAAACAGTGAAGAACTTGGTGTTATATAAACAAATTGGAATTCTACAAAGAAGTTTGGACAAAGGAATAAAAAAGCAACATAGCAATAGAATGTTTATCTGTAATACTTTTTGCATTCAGCTCTCCACCCCATTCTGGTACTGTCATCTCGTGCCTGGACAATCACAGCACCATCTTGGTTAATTCTTCTGTGTCTACTGTTTCCTTTCTGGAACATCTCCTGGCCACAAATAAACTTGATGATGTTATTAAAATATCATTCTGATGTCACTCCTCTGATTAAAATAAAACAAAGCTCACTACTGATAAAATAAAATATAACTTCTTACCCGAGATTCTAAATATTCTACACCATATCACTCTTCAACCATAACTTCCACTGTTCCCTTGTACCCACCCTTCATTCTGTCCAAATCTTACTACCTGCCATTTCCTACGCCTACCTTGAGATTTGCTACCTCGGTACCTCCTTCTAGGGCCCCTACTTCTATCACATCTGTCTGGTTCAAGTTTACTTATTCTTCAAGGATCTGATTAAAAGTGACTTTCTTTGTTCTGGTTTCATAAATACATATTGGCGATTGCCAAGGTGAGAGGTGGGGAGTGGGCAAAATAGGTAACATGGGTCAAAAGGTATAAATTAATTTTTTAAAAAGTGAATGTTGAGGAAAATGGAAAATAAATATGACTTCAATATATTAAAAGAAAAATAACTTTGATTACTCCCTTCAGAAATACTCTCTGCCTCCTTGGAGGTCTTACAGCTTTTCATTTACACCACCTGTGTGTTTTAAAGAGCTGACTCTGTTCCAGGAACCGTGATAAGAGCTTTCCATGGATTACATCATCCCATTCCCTCGACTGTAGAGGAAGGGTGCTATATTATTCTTACTTGACAAAAGAGTGAACTGGTGTTCAAGAGGTTATTTGTCTAAGGTTGCACAGCTAAAAAATGGCAGAAGTCATAGCTAGCCTAATCACTTTTATGTCCAAATGTATATATATCAAAGTCATTGACTTCACTTCATATTCATCGATGCTGCCACAGTCCAAGACACCACTGTCTCTGCCTGGGAATATTGCCAGGATTATCTACTCCCTGCTTCCCCTCTTACCTCTTCATATTTCATTATCTCCACTTGTGCTTTCCAATACAGTAGCCACTAGTCATATGTAGTTATTAAGCATTTGAAATGTAGCTAGTGCACACTAGATTTTGAAGACTTATCACCAAAAATAGTATGTAAGATATTTAATTGGTAATTTTTTCTGCATTATTTTTTTTAGTTCATTAACAAATATAAAGATATTTAAAGTGTACATTGTGGTGATTTGACACATGAATAACATCTATCATCTCACAGATTTATTTATTTATTTTTATTTTTTGGTGATGACATTTAAGCTCTACTAGCTTAGTGTATTTCAATGAGAAACTACAATGTACCAACCATAGTCACCATTATGTCCTGGGACTTTACTCATCTTATAAGTGAAAGTTTATACTCTTTTCTTTTTCCTTTTGAGAGAGAGAGGGAACACGCGAGCAGGGGAGGGACAGAGGGAGATGGAGAAAAGGAATCTTAAGCAAGCTCCACACCCAGTGCAGAGCCCAACTTGGGGCTCAACCTCACGACTATGAGATCATGACCTGACTGAAATCAAGAAAGAGTTGTGTGCTCAACTGACTGAGCCTCCCAGATGCCCCACAATCGGTATACTCTTTCCCAATCTCACCTAATTTCTTTTATTCCCAAGTCCCTGGGAACCACTTTTCTACTCTCTGTTTCTAAGAGTTTGACTTGTTATATATATTTTTTAGATTCCACATTTAAATGATAGCTATGAATTATTTGTCTTTCTCCTGCCAGCCTATTTCATTTAGCCCACAGAGAAGCCCTGCTGAAGAACAAAGATGGTAGACTTACTTAGGTTCTTGATCATATCATTGAACGACTGAGTAACTCAACTTTAGTTCTATCTTCTCCGGTGTGATATAAAATACTCCTTAGTGTTTGAATTGAGTATCATTACTTGTATCGAAAACACCTCAGCTCCATAATATGTCTACTCTCTACTCCCTAATACATGCTCATTCCCACTTTTTGACCTTTGCACTCTGGCCTCTGCTCTTGGCTCTCCATAGCTAGCTCTCTTGTATCATTCTAGGATCGACTATGTCTTCCCTGATCAGTCTGTCTGAAGTAGCTACAGCTTCCCAGATGGTCTTTACCTTATCTTGCTCTTTGTATTTTCTTCAGAGATCTTTCTAGCACCTGATCTTGATTTTGTGATTAATTTTTAGTTTGTTTTCCCTCAATAAAAGGTAAGCCCCATAACTTTCCATGCATAGAAAAGAAATTCATTAATATTTGCTGAAAAAACGAACAAACTGGAATTTAAATATAAGAAAGCACTTTTGCAGAAGAATCATTCTTACCTTTCATGGACAAACGTAATCAAATAACCTCTATTTAGATTTGTTCATATACAAATTTGCATTAGAACCATATAGAATATGTTGAGTTTTTAAACTTAGATATCTGGGCTAATCAGGGTATCATTTTTGCAAATTCTGCCAAGAGTCAAGTTGCCTATTTAAGCCACATCTATATGAAACCACCACGACCAAATGACAAGAAGTTGAAAAATTCACTTAAACTATGTGTTTCTGTACTCAAAGTGTGTTTGAAAAACAAATTTGGGGGGACAGTTGGGAGGCTCAGTCAGTTAAGCAGCTGACTTTGGCTCAGATCATGAAGTCATGGCTCATGGGTTCGAGCCCTGCATTGGGCTCTGTGCTGGCAGCTCAAAGCCTGGAGCCTGCTTTGGTTTCTGTGTCTCTCTGTCTTTTCCTTTCCTCTGCTCATGCTCTGTCTCCCAAAAATAAATTCATGTTAAATTTTTTTTTTTAAAAATTGGGTTCTTTTCTATTTGTTCAGTGAAAAATCTAATAGTTGCTTCAGATATCTGATTTATTTTTATTATTTTGCCACAGTACTGTTATATCCTATATTTGAAAACAGGCATCAAACTACAACAGTGCTATAGAAAAAGTATGATGAAGGAATACACAAGGTCCCAAAATAACCCAAAATAAGGATCCCTAAATTTGCCAAGAATTTGGAAAGGATTCACAGAAAGGTGATCATGGAATCTTGTCTTAAAGGATGAGTAAGAGACCATCCATTGAACTAAGTGGAAAGAGGCCAGTTGGATCTCTATATAAATGATTGTCAGTCACTTCTTAATGATCAGCACACTTTCATGCATGAAAATAGTTGATTAATTTATACCTTTCAGATCTCAGTGATTTACAATCCATTATGCTAATGTGTAGCCCGAGTTATTTGGCAACTGGGCATACACTTTCTGCTTTTCTGATGAAAGTGCTAATAAAGAGAAAATGACAAAAGAGTAGCATTGAATAAGAGGAAGAAGAGAACCTGAGTTGCCTGGGACTTGAATAAACCACCTTGGATCACCAGGAGCTGACCTGTTTCATTTGACTGTCAATGTCAATTAATAACAACTCTTCCCTGGATGCCTCCACAGAGTTTAGACCTGGGAATGGTGCCCAAACAGGCCCCCTCTTCTCTTTTCTTGACAGTACTTCACGAAACCAAAATTCTTTCCATGTTTAGTCATAAAAGAAGGGTTATCAAATAAGTCAGAAGCACAAATGTGGCCATGGTAAATGGGACTCACAGCCAGCACCTTCCAGGACAGCAGTGAAATTTGATTTAAATTTTTCTCTCTATTCTTAAAAAATTGTTATTTTTGTCTTGATAGCATCTCTGGAAGCCTCAGCTTTGATCTAGTGAAGCTGTAAACTTTCAACCATGTGGCTTAGACCATCCGTGATGATAAGTTTAGACTTCAGTATCTGGAGGTTGAGTGTGTTGACAATAAAAAAAAATTAGGGTGATTGACTATATTTTAAATTTTAATCCAGATTTTTAATTCTATGCATATGGCTTTCTCTCAATTCTGGTTAGTTTTTCCTCCACCTGAAAAGGCCTCATCTAGACATTTTGGCTTCATGCTGAGTCCCTATCAGGTTTCTGTAGTGGGAGTGACCTATCTAACAGTGTAACTACTCACTCATATCCTATCTACTAAAGGCAATACCTGCACAACTCATCAACTTCCAGCAAGAAGAAAAGGAAATCTTACCAAAAAAATTTGCAAATGATAATGAATGCATAAATGTTCACCATGTGTTGTAGTTTGAGAAACAATAAATCTGATATTAAAAAGGAATTATAAATATGACAAAGTTTCAAATATAATAGAAAAGAGGACAACTGTAAAGAAATCAGAAAGATTCCCCATAAACATCAACTTGTATTAATTACTTTTCATGAAGTTTTGTTTTGGCAATAACTCTGAAATCTAAGTGATTTACAACTACAAAGAGGGTATTTCTTGCTCATGTGATCTTCCCTTTGTGGGCCAGTTTCTGTTCCATGTGTCTTCATCATTCTAGGACCCAGGGTAAAGCAGCAATGCCATGTGGCACATCACATTCTCACGACAGAGGATAAAATGACAGTGTAACCATGATAGTCTAAAGCATCAGCTGAGAGATGGTAGACATCACTTCTGCTCATATTCTGTTGGTCATATCAAGTCATATGACCAAGCTTGATATCACTGAGCAAGAAGTACAACCTTACCACAGAAAGGGGACCAGGGAAGAAACCTGCATGGATGGGTCTCATGAATAGAGGAGGAGAGATAGCATATACTTGGAACCAATAATACACACTCCACAGAGCTCTTTCAGTTAAAGTGGAGGGTAGCACCCTTCCTTTGTGGATGTATTTGTATCCACAAAAATGGGAAAATAAAATAACAACTTTGTATCACTTAGTGAGGGCTTGAAATTCAGTTAATTTTTTAAGTTTATTTGTTTTGAGAGAGAGAGAGCTACAGAGAGAGAGAGAGAGAGTATGAGTAGGAGAGGAGCAAGGAGAGAGGAAGAAAGTGATTCCCAAGCAGGTTCCATGCTGTCAGAGTAGAACCTGTTGCAGGGCTCAAACCCACGAACCATGAGATCATGACCTGAGCCAAAGTCAGGCACTTAACCAACCAAGCCACCCACAGCTCTTTTTTTTTTTTAAGTTTAACCTATTATAAGGTTGAAATACAAGATCATTGGTTTGACTGAACTTTTAGCCATTGAAAAAGTTGGCACTGGGCTTGAGTACATAAGACATGCTGATTCTGAGAACCTAATTCCATGAAAAAGAATGCTAAGTGTCATATTTAATTCTACATCCTTCTAGGGTTCTGAATCTGAAGAACTTTTAAAATATAATATTTTGGGGAGCCTATTATTTTATTTATTTAAAAATATTTGTCTGAAAAGGACATAGACTTCACCAGACTGACAAAGATGGACAAAAATAGTTAAGATCCTCTACTTAATCTATGACTTCATGTTTTTTCTTCTTTCATTTCCTTTTTGGATTTACTCTCTTATTAAATTATAAGTTGAAATATGAACTATATCTTTCTTCTTCTTCTATATCCTTCTTTTTCTAGGTCAGTTAACATCCCTTTGGCAGTAAATAATAGAAACATAAAAAGCCTATCTGTCTTAGACAATAAAGTATGTTCTTCATCTCACCTAGCATTAAGTGCTAAGGTGGGACAACGCTAGGACTGTGTAATTTGGTGCTCAAAGACAATACCAAAGATGTAATTTCTTTCCATATTTTTGTTCTGAAATCCTCAGCATGTCAGCTTTATTCTTTGGCTGTTCCAAATGTCAAAACCAGGCACTATAATGTGTAGAGATATATTCTACCTTTAACTTAGAAGCAAAGAAAACCTTTCCCAGAGCCCTCTGGAATACTATCTCTGTGTTTCCTTGGCCAGAGTTATATCTCTGACCCACACCCTTATTGAGGTCAATTATTATTGGCATATCAATTTAGCTTTACCCCTTGACTTGGAGAGAGCCACTCATTGTAAGTCTCATGGGAGAGGGGTAGATTTCCAAGTAAAAACATGGGGTGGGGATGGGGCGTTGGAAGGCTTTGTCAGCAAAAATAAGTGGGATTAAGGTTGCTGGCTAAACCACCATATCTGCTGTCATCCCAAAGACGAGATTTTCCATCATTTCAAATAAAGAGTAGAATTGAAGCAATCATGTGTGTAATTCAAACTGTAAAAATCCTGAAGTATTTGCATTATTAAAGCAAAAGCAGAGTTTGGATAGCTGTAACTATAATGATCTGGTGATGCACTTCAGTTTACTATCGCAAACCTGGTACCACACAAATATTTTTTCCAAGCAAGAACAGAGAGTGTGCTCTTTCTTTATTTATATTCCATTTAAGCCCCAAAAGAATTTGATCAGGCTCATTTAACTTTAAACAAGGGTGGGCAGACAAATCTCCTTAATAATGAAACCAAATAAAATGGGACAATATTGACAATATTTTTTAAACATTCTTTGTGTTTCTTTTATATAACCTTCCCAATAACAGATTCAGATATGTATGAAACAGAGACAATAAACAGACTGCTTCAGACTTACAAATTGTCACATCAGCATTCTGTCTTATTGTGCGTAGAATGAAAAAATAAAAGTAGAATTCTACTACACTTTTTATTCTAGTTGTATAAAATGTTTTAAACCTTGTATGTGAATGTTAGTACATCAAAACCAGTGTACAGGACAAACTTGAATATTTGCATTGATTGGGACCAGACCAAATGTCAACTGATTTAATTCAGTGAAATATTTCCTGGTCTTATGCGACATTAACAGCACCTTGCAAGGTAATAAGGAATACTAGTCTGATCAAACTAAAGCATAAGAAGTAGCCAAATATACCCCCCACATATAACCAAATTGCAATAAGTACTATATTGGAGGTACTTTAGAAAGTACTTCTTAGGGCACCTGGGTGGCTCAGTCAGTTAAGCATCCAACTTTGGCTCAGGTCATCATCTTGGGGGTTGGGGAGCTCAGCTCCCATCGGGCTCTCCACTCTCAAAGCAGAGCCATTGGGATCCTGTCTCCCTCTCTTTCTGCCCTTCCCCCACTTGCTCATGCACAGACATGCATACAATCTCTCTGTCAAAAAAAATTTTTTTAAAGTGCTTCCAGCATGCTCAGGAAGGAGGGATTGCTTGGAATGAGGAAAAACAATGCAATGTGAACTACTCCATGAAGATAATGAACATTTCATTGAAGGGAAAGTATATTATTGTGTGGCCAAAAAAAAGTATTTCCTGCCAAGCAAAGGCATAAGCAATGGCAAGTGTGATTCTATTGCAGCTATGACTCAGTGGGTTGGTCCTGAGGTGAGTCACAGTCAGAGGAGTACTCTAGAAGTAGCAATTTTCATCTTGACTTGCAGCTCTAAATGAACCTTAAAGGAGATCAAAGTGCTTGTCCACAGCAGCAATCCTTGGGTTGCCCAGTTGTCCGGCTCCCTACAACTTGAAGAAGCGTCCATTCTCCTCCTGAGAAGCATTCTGTCTCCCTCATCCATTCCGTCCTATCCTCTCTTTTTCATTTTCTCCATTTCATCTCACTCGAAGGCCTGTGAATGTTGACTTTCTTTAGCTCTGGTTCCTTTTCTCCTGGGACCTGACTCGGTGACTTGGACTTTCTCTCCACCTCCCACACCCCTTTCTTCCAACTACTTTGATGCCATTGTTTATTGCTCCATATCCTAATTCTGCATTCCACAAACTCAGAACCAGAATAATCCTCCAAAATTGGGGAAAGGAACTGATATTAAGTATCCTCTTTGAAGGAAAGCTGTGGATTCCCACAAATTAAAGCTTTGTGTCCCATCACATAAAGAAGCTTGAAAATACCAAGCACCAACAAAGAGTACAGAGACAGAAAAACCTGGAAATGAGATTTGGAAATTGTCTTGGGGTCACATTGTGAAGAGCCTTGAGTCTAAAGCTGTTAACACACTTCTGAGAAAGTGAACAGCCTCAGATCTGCGCTTTAAAGAAATAATGCCATGGTTGTATGGAGTTCAGGGAAGCAATAATTTCCGACACCCATCCTTCTGGGCTTCTCCATAGGGAATAATTCCCAGCAGATGGACTTCTTCACTAATGAAGGATGTCCTTGCTAACTTTTCCAAGCACTTAAAATAAAGGGCCAACAAATTAGATTTCAACTAAGACAGTTGTCCACTGTAATGTCTTGGCCTCTCTCGCTCTCTCTCAGGCTTCTAGTAATGAGAAGTATAGAATACAATTCCTCCCATTAATCTTACTTTCATATGAATAAGTAACAACAGGGTCAATTAATGATTCTATCAACTCCTGGCTCTATCACCCTCGGCAGATTACTTAATTTTTCTTGACTTTAAATACATACTGCAAAACACCTAGAATGCTCTGGGCAGAAAAGTGTTGGTCGACTAACATGTGTTCTTTTACCTCTGTCTTTTCTTGCAGGACTGCACGGCAGATATGCATTACCTGGAGCCACAACTCGAGGGCACCAATATGAGGCAGGATTCATGAATTCTCACTGTTTGTCTCCTACCAGTTTTTGGTCTCCACCAAGCACCTATCCTTGGCATCCCTTAGGGAAGAATAGCCTTCTTCAGATAGTACAGAAATCATCATATTGAAGGAAGGACTGCTGTCCTGGAGGTATGAAGTATGTAAATTACTACTGCTTTACCTGAGAACAAAACAAAGTCACCTACTAATGAAAAACCTTCGTGCACCTTTGGATGGATACTATTTAATTCACAATAAATTTCTCAATAATAATAAAAATAATAATAAAAAATCTTAATGTGTTCCCACTTTCCCTTTGTCTGAAGCTAACTCTCTGGTCTTCTCATCAATATCCCTGTTCTTTGAATACCCCTACACGTGGTTTTTAGTTCCAGTCTCTGAGGATCCAGTTCCATATTAATATACTTGTAGGAGATAATGATTCTGCTACCCCAATTGTGCATAGTACAATTGCATTTCCAATCAAAACTTTTGAAGACACAACACCTATTTTATTCCAAAAGACTACTATCCTGACCAAAGTTCAGGCAACACAACAGGTCAAATGGTAAAAGCATAAATGTTCTGAGACAGGAAAACTTTGTAATCATATTTATAAAAGAAACACTTCTTATACAGAGAGTTTTCGCTGATTTGAGGATGTTAGAAACATAAAATATTAGATGAGAACTTAGAAACCTTGTCCAGCTTCTTTACTTTCTGAATAAGGAAAGTTCAATCCCCTGGTGAAGTCATCAGGATCTCAACAGAAATCTCTCAGCTCAGAAGGCCACCTTCCTTGACCATTAGTAGAATTCATCATCTTCTGTTTCCAATAGGAATTCTCAATTCTGAGATATCCAAAGCATAGATATCCTATGCAGCAGTGGTTGCATAGTAAATGTCCTTTGATGATGCCTGAAAATATAAAATGGCCAAAATGAGTTCTACCCATATTTTTAAGATAAGTAATTAGCTCTACTCTTCACAGACTGATCACCAAGAATTAACAAGCAGTGCCTCCAACATTGTCCTGAATGCAAAAATAATTAGGCAATTTGTGCCATGCAAACATTTACATAGGCTGTACTTCTGGTTCATTTATTGTTTAACCATCAGGCATTTCTGATAGCTGAAAAAGGGAGTCACTCATTCTGACATGACAGTTGGGTGTTGTTGACCATTGGTATGTGTGCACAGACATCACCTAACATGGATATGAAACCAAAACATACGCCAGCGTCCCAAGGATAAATGAAATGATAGGGTGCGAGGCTTTGAGAGCTCACCTGCACACCTTGTAGGACATGTGAGAAAAAATAGGAAACCTCCCTCATCACTTCACTGGGAAGTAAAGATAAGTTACAGTAGCTGACAGCATCTTGAGTTGTGGGGACTTAGTTTCACCTCATAATGGGAATTCCATGAATTCCATGAGAGGAGAAACCTGGCTCTCGCTTGCTGAATTATTCTAGCTCTCTCAGTAGGAGTCTCCTGGTCTCTCTTGCTGTTAATTATATACACTGTGCAGCCTTTAATCTAATTATGACTCTCCAGTGATTGCATGATAAGACATCCCCGGGCCCCCTTTTTAAGTACCTTTTTCCTAGGCTTCTCTGCCTCAACTTTCCTGCAGAAGTTGCACTCAAAAAGCTTAGTAACAATTGGAATCTAACTACATTCTAACATAACACTTACATTCATGCTTCTGTTCACACTGTAAAAGGTAATCTTTGAATGGTTTAAGCATCTGGATTCTATTATGGCAAAGTATAGCACTTAAAATGGAAGAGACTTTTTACATTTGCGTGGAATTCAGGCAGCTGCCTGAGCCACCCTTGGGCCTAGTTGTTTCAAAGAGATTTGCAACAGGCTTAAGTCAGAAATGATAAAATTGTCAAAAAAAAAAACCTCTGGAATTCCTTTTGGAAGGCAGCTAAAAAAATAAAACCAAACCAAACCTCCAAAAGGAAAAAGGAAGAGATTTCTGCCTGCAAATTTTTAATAATGCAGTTTATTGGGTCAAATACTGAAACTCCAAATAGTAGCTGCTATGCATATCCAAGAAAAGTTTCCACTTTTTCCCTCTCAAATATAACACTGGTTTTACAGTCCTGCAGATTACAAATCACATGGATTTTTTTTGTTGTTGTTGTTTGGGTTTTTTTGTTTTTTGTTTTTCATTTTTTGAGGGTTTTTTTTTTTGGTAGGGATATTAGATTTTTCTTTCATTTGTCCTATTTTATTTAAATAGTCCAAACCTTTGTGGTTTGGTCATTAAAATCCAGTTGGCAGAAAAAGGCTGAATCTTTATGTTTTCCAGCTGCATTTCTACCAGCTACACATAAGCATTATTAGCCATATGACCATGTTTACATGAGCCATGAGAAGGAATTTCTCATGACCCATCCAGCAGCATACAGAAAAGTAGGGGGGATCCTCCGCACAGGGAGAAGGCAAAAACTTCCAAAGAGTAATATTGCCCCAACTAAGTAGCTGCCCAAGGTAAGTGATGTCAACCTTATTTCTTGTGTGGACTCCTCTAATATAGACAAGGCACAGGGAATACAATGTAGGCAACTAAAAAGATCTTTACTTTGGTAGGGCAAGAGTGAAGCAGAGCAAAAGAAAACATTCATGTTACAACAGTAGGCAAGAAGGGAGGAAAGATTTTAGTTTGTGTAGTAGATGTTCTCTCAGAAAAGTACATTTGGCCCAAAGACATTTTTTTACAGAAATAGAAAAATCCATCCTAAAATTCATAGGGAATCTCCAGACACCCCAAACACCCAAAACCATCTTTAAGAAGAAGAACCAAATTGCAGGTCTCACACTTCTTGATTTCAAAACTCACTATAAACTAAAGTAAGGAAAAAATAGTGTCATATTGGTGTAAAGACAGCCATATGAACCAATGGAATTGAATGCAGGACCCAGAAATAAACTTTCACATATATAGTTAAATGATTTTTGATAAGGGTGCCAAGAGAGTCTTGACATACAATGAGGAAAGGACAGTCTTTTCAACAAATTGCACTGGGAAAACTATATACCCACTTGGAAAAAGAATGAATTTGGACTCTTTCCTTATATCATATACAAAAATTAACTCAAACTGGGTTAAAGACCGAAATGTAAGAGCAAAAACTATAAAACTCTTACAAAGAAACAGAGGGAGAAAGTTTTATGACATTGGATTTGGTGACTATTTGGAAATGACACCAAAAGCTCAGGCTACAAAATAAATAAATAAATAAACTGAACTACATCAAAATTAAGAGCTTTTGTGCATCAATGGAGACTATCAAGAAAATGATAAAGCAGCCCTCAGCATAAGAAAGAAGATTTGCAAGTCATATATCTGATAAGGAACTGTTGTCCAGAATATATAAAGAACTTCCCAACTCAACAACAACAAACCAGATAAAAAATGGGCAAAGGACGTGAATAAACAAAGAAGATAAACAAATGGCCAATAGGCATATGAAAAGATGTTCATTACCGATCATTGGGAAAATGCATTTTAAAACCACAACAACATACCACTTCATACCCATTAGGGTGACTTTTATGGTGGGGGGGGGGAGAAGAAAGTTAGTGCTGGCAAGGACGTGGAGAAATTGGAAAACTTATGCACTGTTGGTGGGAATGTAAAATCATGCAGCCATTATGGAAAATAGTATGGAACTTCCTAAAAAATTAATAATGGAATTACCCCATGAATCAGCAATTCTGCTTCTGGGCAACTACTAAAGACAATTGGACAGACACAAACATCTGTACACCCATTTTCATAGTGGCATCATTCACAACTGCCTGAAGGTGTAAGCAAGCAAAGTGTTCATTGGTGGATTAACAGATAAGAAAATGTGGTATTTACAGATGATGGAATATTATTCAGCATAAAAAGGGAAGGAAATTCTATCATAGTCTATGACATGAGTGAAACTTGAGGGCATTATGGTAAATGAAATAAGTTAGTCGTAAAGGGGAAAATGCTGATTCTACTCAAATGAAGTATCTAGAATAGTGAAATTCATAAACACAGAAAGTAGAATGATAATTGCCAGGGATTGAGTAAAGGGTTTCAATTTTAAGGAAGAAGAAAGTTCTGAATATTGATGGTAGTAATAGCTGCACAAATATGTGAAAATACTTAATGTCACTGAACTGTACATTTAAAAATAGTTAAAATGACAAATTTTATATATGTTATGTACATATTATCACAATAAGAATGTACAGATTCATATTTTTGCATATGTTTCCAAACTCGAAGACACCTAGTTTTCAAAAGGTAGGAACCACAGATTGGCAACCATTTTCTGTAAAGGGCCAGAGAATGACTATTTCAGCTTTGCTAACCATATGATCTCTGTCTTAACTATTCCACTCGTCATTGTAGCCAAAAAGCAGAAATAAACAATACATAAACTAATGGTGATAGCTGTGTTCTAATAAAACTCTCTTAACAAAAACAAGGGGCAAATGGGATTTAGTCAGAGTTTTCTGACCAAGTAAACTCTCTGATTCATTCTAGAGGGTTGAAAAAAGCTGCTCAAGGGAAGTGATAACTGAATAGAGTCAGGAAGGACAAGGAAATGAGGAAATGTTATTCAGGCAGAGGTGGTAGAGAGGTGTGGGGATAAGAGTGAACAAGGATGGGGAAGAAACCTCTGTCTCTCCCAGCAAAGAAAGCTTCACATGTGAAGACCCACATGTAAAGTGGTGCCTGGCATGTTTGATGCAGCCTACTGCCGTTCCTGGAACTCACGGAGGACGTCGTGAGAGATAAGATGATGGAGTTGGAACATTTAAGAGTATATGCAAAGACCTTTCAGCCAACTGAGATCCAAAGGGATGTAAGGGCTAAGGGAGTCTGGGGGCGGTGGGGCTGGGCAATCTGTTTTAAATTAAAACTCTAAAAGAGGTTTTGAATCTTAAACAAATGTAATAAGCAGTTCCAACAAACAAATGTCTGGTGAACCACCTTACCAAAGACAAGGTCTACCATTTAATACTGATCTGTTGAAGGGAAACATCAACACAAATTCTTAATTATGACCATTTCTATTTTTGCTTAGAGGCCAGCTAAAAACATAGAATCCATTTCATTTTAATATCTCAGTATATACAGTCTGTATTGTACAGTTGATATGCCTCTTCTACACTATAAGCCTGACTATAACATTTGCCAATTAATGACATAAGTTCTTCTGTAAAAAACTGTCATGAGGAATATTTTGGTGACTTGCTTTAACCTCTAAGCCACTATTTGTCAAATATTTAATCAGTTCTCAGCAATGCTACTGCCCCAACTTGATTGCTGAGTTACCATCAGCAAAGGGTAAGGTAGTAAGGCATAATCCTTGGGTTCTATTCCAACCTGAGTGTGAGGGAGGGAAAATGGGGCAGGGCAGAGACTCCTGGAGCAGACTGCCTCTCCACCTCGGACCAGATGGACGTTGTCCTGGTGTGGAGAAAAGCAACTTTTCCCTTCACTTACCTGGGATATTAAATTACCCTTTGGCAAGGCTTCAAACTTTTTTTCTGTGATGAACTGTAAAGAGGGCATAGGACTTCATAGTTTAAAACTACATGGTTAAGGATGTTCTTAGTAGGCTCAAGAGTGTCTCTGTTGGGTCTCAGGAAATGTGTCATCAAAGTTACTGTCAAGAGTTCCAGGACAGGACTGCTTTTTCAGTCCTAAAGTGTTCCACCCTCCATGTTGTTAGTTCTACTGCTTAAAATGGAAAAAGTAATTTATATACATGTGTGTGTATATATATGTGTGTGTGTGTGTGTGTATGTATACACACACACACACACACACACACACACATAGAGTGGGTGGAGGGAGAACTGTCTTTGAATTCCTATCTATTGTTTATTTAGACACATAAGCATCTGAGACCAGATTAATGGAGGTGTGTGCCGTGTAAGTCAGAAAACATTTCATGTGTGTCAGTTGTGCTAGCATGCTGTGCTCACTGAAAAGTCTCATTGTTAATTCTGAAAGGAGTTTGGGAGAGAGGAAAGAATGTTCATGCCCACAAAGTGCAGAGAGCAGTCATCACATGGTAGAAAAGAGGCAAGGAGGGTCTAGGCTGCCAGTAACTGGCTGGTGGCCATCCCATGGCAGTAGAAGGTATGTGTGGGTGGGTGCCAGGAACTGCACCAAAACCGTGTCCAAAATGTTGCTTACATTATTATTTATTCTTTATAAAAATTCTATAATGTAGTTATCATTTTTAGCCTTCATTTATAAATGAGGACATTAAATCCTAGGGGAGTTTATGTTTCTGTTTGGGTCCTCCAAGAAGCAAAAACTGAGATACGTTTAGATATGCAAATGATTTATTGAGGGAATGCCTGTGAAAAATAACAAGAAAAGAGCAGGTACAGGCATGGTGAATCTTCAGATCATAATGCAGGCTGGACACTGAGAAAGAAGAGAAGGAAGATAATATTGAGTAGGAAGAAACTAGCATAGTTTTGAAAGCCTCTACCAGGCCAGTGGAGTGCTCCCAAGTAAACATGCTCACTGGAAGACTCCTCGGTCAGTCACCATTGACCCTATCATGTACAGTTATTGACTGGGAGCAACATGAGGGAAGTGTGTCCTCAGTACCAGTGTGGTACTGGATCCAAGGGTGCAGTAGCTGGAGGGGGCCGGTCAGCCATGCTCCCTGCAGCAGCCTCTCTCAGAAGAGGTCTGAGCAGACACTGATATCTGTGTGAAGCCATACAGATTACAAGAAGTGGGATTAAGATTTGATCATGGGCTACCTGAGGCTTCACTCAATAAACATTACACTTCGGTGTGAAACTCTCCTTGAAAAGATCAAAGACAGTATCAACAATAGCCAAATTGTGGAAAGAGTCCAAATGTCCATCAACTGACAAATGGATAAAGAAGATGTGGTTTATATACACAATGGAATACTACTTGGCAACGAGAAATCCTGAAATTAGCAACAACATGGATGGAACTAGACGGTATTATGCTAAGTGAAATTAAGTTAGTTCGAGCAAGATAGATACCGTATTTTTTCATTCATAGGTGAAAGTTGAGAAACTTAACAGAAGACCATAGGGAAGGGAAGGAGAGACATAGTTTTAAACAGATATGAAGGCAAACCATAAGACTCTTTTTAAATTTTTTTAATGTTTATTTATTTTTAAGAGAGAGAGAGAGAGAGAGAGAGAGAGAGAGAGAGAGAGCATGAGCAGTGGAGAACAGAGAGAGAGAGGGAGACACAGAATCCAAAGCAGGCTCCAGCTCCAAGCTGCCAGCACAGAACCCGAGGCGGTGCTTGAACTCAACCCTATGATCATGACCCTAACCGAAGTCAGATGCTTAACTAACTGAGCCACCCAGGCACCCCCAAACCATAAGAGACTCAAATACAGAGAACAAACTGAGGGTGATGGAAGGGGGCAAGAGGAAGGAGAAAATGGGTGCTAGGCATTGAGGAGAGCACTCTGTATTGTATGTAAGCAAAGAATCACCAGAATGTACACCCAAAGCCAAGAGCACACTGTACACACTACATGTTAGCTAATGACAATAAATTATATTTAAAAAAATAATTTACAAAATAAGATGCAGCATATACACTATATACAATGGAATATTACTCAACTATAAAAAGGAATAAAATCTTGTTATTCTCACTATCGTGGATGGAGCTATCAGGTATTATGAGGAGGGAAGTAAGTCAGTCAGAGAAAGGGAAATACCATATGTTTTCACTCATATGTGGAATTTAAGAAACAAAACAAGTGAACATAGGGTGGAAAATGAGAGACAAAGCAGAAAACAGACAGTTTTTTTAAATTTTTTAATGTTTTATTATTATTATTTATTTTTGAGAGAGAGAGGGAGAGCATGAGCAGGGGAGGGTCAGAGAGAGAGGGAGACACAGAATCCAAAGATAGGCTCCAGGTTCTGTGCTAGCTGTCAGCACAGAGCCCGATGCAGGGCTCAAACCCACGAACCATGAGATCATGACCTGAGCCAAAGTCGAACGCTTAACTGACTGAGCCACCCAGGCGCCCTGGAAAACAGACTTTTAACTATTAGAAAATAAACTGATGTTTATTAGAGGGGAAGTGGGTGGGAGTATGTGTTGGAGAGCTAATGAGTTAAGGCAGGAACTTGTGATGAACACAAAGTACTGTATGTAAGAACTAAATCACTAAATTGTACACCTGAAACTATTACACTGTATTGTAACCAACTGGAATTTAAATTAAAAGTTGAGAAAAAAGAGAAAAGATCAAAGAAATAAAAAAATCAATAGTTTCCTATGGCACTTGACACTGTATTTACAATACATCAGCATTGGCAAATACTTCTTATAAAGGGCCAAATAGTAAATATTTTAGGTTCCGAAGGCCTACAGGATCTCCATCATAACTACCCAACTTTGCTATTATTGGGAAAAAACAAATGGAATTGGTTGTGTTCCAATAAAACTTTATTGACAAACAGACACCAAGTTAGATTTGACTCACTGGCCATAATTTGCCAACTTCTACTTTATATGACAAAGAAAAAGTCAAATTAAAAAGAAAACAAAGGGTAGTAAGATGAAGAAGATGAAGACAGAAACTCATAAATATATCAGCTTGTTTCCTTCACAACATTTTTTTGGCTGTTATGTAGATTCATGTACAGTCTCTGTTTCCTTTCCAAAAAGAAACTAGGATGTATACTCCTAATGACCACAAAATAGAAAACATCCTTTTCACAGTCCTGAACATATTCTTTCCCAGCCAGGAAAATAGCCAAAGTGGCCCTTAGTGGTGACTTAGTGTGACTTAGTGATACGGACTCTGCTGACTTAGTGATACAGATTCTGGTGACTTAGTGATACGGATTCTGCTGAGCACGCACACTGGGGTGACAGTAAGGAGTGGATGCAAAACAGGAAATAAGAAGGTAGCATTCCTAAGAAGATCTCTGTCTGAAATTGGTATAGAGATCATTCATCCATTCATTTAGTTAAATACCAATGAAGCCCCACTTTAATTTTGACCCTGTGCCTCTACTAGAAATGCCAAGAAGATTAAGCATGGGCCCTGCCAGTGGTGAAATCATAGCCCACTGGGAGAAGATGGTACAGTACAACAGGAGCTGTAATATAAGAAGGCACATGGACTCTATGAATCCATGTATTGGATAGCCTGCTCTTAGAAAGCTCTTATTCCCTCTGGGAATAGACAGATCTAGCCTCCACCAGCTTGTCTAGGAATGGATTTTGAGATCACCTTTCCTCTCAAACTATACTATAGTAGCACATGAGGAGCCTGGGGCTCAGCTGGTGTTGATGTACAGAAGACACTGGAAAGAAGGTGGGCAGTCTCAAGGCATGTGACCTGCTTCACAATTTTGCAGAAGGTCGCCTTAGCTGGCTGGAGAACCTGACTTTACATCACCTGTATTCCCTTCAAACAGAAAACAAGATTCGGTAAAGGATCTAGGGAAACATAACCTGTTGTAAGACCCCCTTGGGATGGATGGCCACTTCTTGTGTTGGGCCCAGGTTGTGCTGAAAGCAAGTTCTTTCTCATTTCAGACTGTATCAAGTTGCCTTCTGTAAAAACAAGAAAATATGTTTTTAAAACTACTAACTGCCTCACTCCACATAATGCTTAAATAACCAGTCAGACATAAAACTGTATATGCAACTAAATTTCATTTTTAAAACATGATTATGTGACTAGATGTTTACACCCAGTTGCACATCAGAGAAATACAAGACGTTTACATGCAGGAAATAGAATTTTTTAATGTGGCCAACTCTAAACAAACATGGCACAAAAATGCCTTATTCAGTACAATATTTTTCTCACCAGATCACATGCTGCATCTAGATGATGGCGTTGTGAAACATTGGTTTAAAAAAATAGCAAATCACATACGTTTCCTAAGTCTTGTATCTTGGAAGACCATCTGGACTACTGACTAAATTAAACAACAGTTCTTTGTCTCATATAAACCGAGTCTCAATCTCAACTATCATACTATTGCTTTCTAGTCAAGGAAAATTTTGAATTACAAATTATTCCCACTAAAGTGTATTCACTTGTCATTAAAGAATATATACTTCCTCACTTTATACTGTACCCAAAATTCACGTCACCCCTTTGAGTTCTGAAATATGAAAAGAATCAAATCCATAGGTAGTTTGAGCTGGGATTTCAAAGTTCTAAAAGTGGAAGGTAAGAAATTGTATTTGAAATTGTGATAAATGAGAAATATGGCTGTATATTTATGACATTTTAATGTGGGCGACTGGTCATTGTGTTCCCCAGTTCAGATGCATTACTGTACATAGTACTGTAGGTCAGTATGCTTTAGGTAGTGTTCTCAACTCAGAAAAATGCACAGGACACATCTCTGATGGAGTTCTTGGCAAATCACTTGATTACATTCCCTGATATTCAACAGATGGCTTTATCCCACGTGGCAAACACATCTACTCAGTCAGTAGTTCCCCATAACATTGAACTGAAACCAACATTAGGACCCATGCATAATATTTAATAGAAACACAAAGAATTATAAATGGTGTAATTCCAGAGTTTATTACTAACCAATTTGTCTCAATTTTTGTGGTAGCATATATTCCACTGACCAAATCAATGTGTACTTATTGTCAGACTCTCTCTTACTCTTTGGCAGAGAAAGCCAGTGGAATATTCCACATGAGCTTGATTTAGAATAGATACAGCAGCAGACAGATCCTGTGGCTTTGGGTATTAGTAAGAAGAGACATGATTTATGATGTCATTCCTGTTTACATATGATTCATTTTCTGTTAGGACTACAGCATTTTTTTCAAGTAGAAAAGCTTCTTGGGTTGGTATCTTGCCACCCCCTCCTCATTCCTGCCAACTTTCCTCTCTCCTTCCCCACTGGTTCCCTCTTTCGTTCACAGCCTACACATCATACACAAACAAATTTCACTTGAAAACCAACAAAAACTCTGTGAAGAAGTGAGACCAGGGTTATAAATGAAAACATCTATCTTCATCTTTACCAGTGATTCTGGAACTTGTTTGTGATTAATTGATGGAAAAGATAGAAGAAAATAAAACAGATGAGAGAGTGCAGAGAAATCTTCTTTAGAGTGCCTTTATTCCAATGGCGAAGTTTTTAATATTTAAGACATGATGCTCTTGCCAATTTTTAAAATTCTCTTTTTGTACTATAATTAGCAAAGGATATCCACCTGCTGTTACAATTACACAAAATATTCTTCTCCTTGGTGTTTCTCAAACTGGGTCAATAGTACTTCTATTAACAATCAAGAAGCATTTGGAAGGTATTCCAGCAGTGGCTTTTTGGAGAAGATATTTGATTCAGGTAAAAGGTGATGTCAAATGATAATGGCAAAATGTAGAGTTAAATTCACAAATCAGGTAAACTGCCTGATTATGATCCTTGGTCAAAATATTATTTGAAATACAGTATATAAACTTTATTTTTCCCTCCATTAAATTCCCTCTTTTTTTAATTTATATTTATTGTCAAGTTGGTTTCCGTATAACACCCAGTGCTCTCCCCCACAAGTGCCCTCCTCCATGACCATTACCCCCCTTCCCTTTTCCCCCTCCCCCTTCAGCCCTCAGTTTGGTTTCAGTATTCAAGAGTCTCTCATGACTTGCCTTCCTCCCTCTTCTTAACTCTTTCCCCCCACCCCCTTCTCATGGTCCTCTGTTAGGTTTCTCCTGTTAGACTTATTGGTGAAAATGTATGGTATTTGTCCTTTTCCACCTGACTTATTTCGCTTAGCGTGACACCCTCAAGGTCCATCCATGTTGCTATGAATGGACAGATTTCCATGTAGTACTCCATTGTATAGAAAAACCAGAGCTTCCTTATCGATTCATCAGGTGATGGACATTTAGGCGCTTTCCATGATTTGGCTATTGTTGACAGTGCTGCTATGAACATTGGGGTACACGTGCCCCTATGCATCAGCACTTCTGTATCCCTTGGGTAAATCCCCAGGAGTGCTATTGCTGGGTCATAGGGGAGTTCTAGTGTTAATTTTTTGAGGAACCTCCACACTGTTTTCCAGAGTGGCTGCACCAGTTTACATTCTCACCAACAGTGTAGGAGGGTGCCCGTTTCTCCACATCCTCGCCAGCATCTATAGTCTCCTGATTTGTTCATTTTAGCCACTCTGACCGGCCTGAGGTGATATCTCAGTGTGGTTTTGATATGGATTTCCCTGATGATAAGTGATGCTGAGCATCTTTTTATGTGTCTGTAGGCCATCTGGATGTCCTCTTTGGAGAAGTGTCTATTCATGTCTTCTGCCCATTTCTTCACTGGATTATTCATTTTTGGGGTGTGGAATTTGGTGAGTTCCTTGTAGATTTTGGATACTAGCCCTTTATCCAATATATCATTTGCAACTATCTTTTCCCATTCCGCCGGGTTGCCTGTTAGTTTTCTTGATTGTTTCCTTTGCAGTGAAGAAGCTTTTTATCTTGATGAGGTCCCAATAGTTCATGTTTGCTCTTGATTTCCTTGCCTTTGGGATGTGTCTAGTAGGAAATTGCTGCGGTTGAGGTCAAGTAAGTTGTTTCCTACTTTCTCCTGGAGGGTTTTGATGGTTTCCTGTCTCCCATTCAGGTTCTTCATCCATTTTGAGTTTATTTTTGTTTATGATGTAAGAAAGAGGTCTAGTTTCATTCTTCTGCATGTTGCTGTCCAGTTCTCCCAGCATCACCTGTTAAAGAAGCAGTATTTTTTCCATTGGATACACTTTCCTACTTTGTCAAAGATTAATTGGCCATACATTTGTGGGTTCAGTTCTGGGTTCTCTATTCTATTCCATTGGTCTGTGTGTCTGTTTTTGTGCCAATACCATACTGTCTTGATGATGACAGCTTTGTATTAGAGGCTAAAGTCTGGGATTGTGATACCTCCTATTTTGGTTTTCTTCTTCAATATTACTTTGGCTATTCAGGGTTTTTTTTATAAACTTTAAATGGCTCCAGATGTGGTGTAATACCATGTTTACTGAGGAGCTTAATATAATTAATCAGTTCAAACCCTGCAATATATTCATTTGTATTTATGATTTGTTTTTCTACCATAAAATATGTACAAAAATAGCACATATGGAAGCCCTTCATGATACTCTTAACTGACCTGGCATTGATAAAATAAGGAGAAATCCATCAGATAGGAGTATGTTACCTTGAACGGTGAACTCATTCTTCGATGTAATTCCTTGAAGAAAAAAGGGTCAGTGAAGCTGTGAGTTGATACTGACTACACTCTCTGGAGGTCTGCTGAGGATCTTAAACACTCTTGCCCCAAAGTAGAACCAACTCATTTTGAAAGAAAGCAGAAAAAAACTCTCCTCTCACTCTATGTCTAGAGAACCCACCTTTCTTAGAGCAAAGGTCATGCAGCCAGACTCAAACTTCTATACCCAGGAATCCCGTGGTGTAGGGCTAAGAAGCATAGTCAGAGATGGAGTGGAAAGGGCTGCTGTCACAGTTCCTGAAGTTCCACTCCTGAGTTTGCCCCAAGGCCATTCAAAAAATTATTTGAAAGCCTACTATAGAAGAATTCTAAATCTAGTGCATTCTGAGGTGGTTGGCCTCTCCTTGAGGAATTTAGGGGCAATGTATGGTGACATACTTCTCACTTTAAAGAGTAGTGATCCATTATTAAAGAATGAGTCCTAATTGGGACTCTGAAAATAACTTTACACTATGATTATATTTATTAAGAGGCATTTGGGAAAGTGTTTGTGGTGGACTAATAGGACAGAGTTGGAAAAGTGCAGAATTTTCCATATTCCACTTTAGCTTCATTTCTTTTTTCTCTTTGCAAACTTCATTAGAAGGAAAGATAAAATTGTTCACAAGAACAAGAGAATAAAGAAACAAAGACAAACAGAATTAAGAAGTAACTGAACCCTGTAATTTGCTAACAAAGAATTTTGTAGGTTGTCAACCTATGTAAATTATATGCATTTAGGAAAAGACCTCCAAGCAGAGGGAAATATAATCACTTCATCTATTTTTTCCCCTCAGTCGGTGTTTCTAACACTAACTCTATTGTATGACTGAAATGTACAAAAATACATTAGTTTCATGGATACCCTTTGAACACACTGTTGTGAGCCCTGGGAACTCTACAACAATCACCTGTGTGGTTGGAGCCCTCTAGTGGCCAGGTGGACTCCAGGCATATGGTTTCCCGAATTCAATTCCTGTAGTAATTTAACCTTCCATTCCCATTGGGCAACCACGAGAATGATTGTAGAGCCTCCTGGATAAACGTCTACAGCACAAACATAAATTGGGAAATCTGAAGCCTACCTTCTCTGCCAACTGGCATTTAGCATTTCCATTCCTCCAAAGTGGTATCCTCTTTCATGGACTTTGACAGAGTTTTGAGTAGAACCACGAAAGAGTGGCTCACACATTATTGTGGAGAAGAAAGAGCTCCCCACTGAGAGAAAGCAGACCCATGTTCTAACACAACCCTTCTATAAAGTTAGCTGGGTGGATGACCGGTAGCTGATTTGTCACAATCCGTGTATTCCCCTGTAGTTGGAAGAGAAACTTGAGATTCCTCAAAAGCTCTCAAGGATTATTTGGAAATTTGTTTCACAAAATATTTTTGGACATAACAACCAGGGTTCTCCCGCTAGGTCTTTCCCCATTCTTTGGTTACTTCTGTTTTGAGCTCCTTTATTAGCTTCCTTCTATACTGGATCCTTAAAACTTGGAGCAACTTGGGACTGTATTTCAGACCTCCTCTCTTCTGACTTTGTACAATCTCAAGAATCTGAAATATAACAATTATTTCAAGCATCATGTATGTAACAATAAACATTAAATTTAAAAATTGTACCCAGATACATTTTTTGAGTTCCAGACCTGCCTACTCAGCCCCTCCTTTTGGATGTCTCAGAAGAACTGCAAGCTCAATATGAACAAAGGTGAACTTGACCCAAACCTGCTCCCTCTCCAGTGTTTCCTATCAAAGAAAATGGTACAACCTACAAATATGACCATCCTTCTTGAATTTTCCTCTTTTCTTGGGACGCAGTAATCACCAAACCAATAAATTATACCTCTTAAATCTCCTTCAAATCCATTCCCCTTCTCTCTATTTTAACCACCATGGCTAGCTTAGTCCAAGCCATATTCACTAACACAATTACTTTCTAACAACTTTCATATCTGCTCCATCTTATTTGTGGTCTTACAATGCACATCTGACTGTATCATTTCCCTGCTTTAAGCCTTTTGACGGCTTTTATGATAAATTTCCAGAGTCTTATTATGGCCCCCAAGCCCTACATAATCTGGCCTCTGCTTATCTCTCCAATTTCTCTTCCCATTCTCCTCCTCATGTACCTCTGTCCAAACATAACAACCTTTGACATTCCTTCTTGCCTTAGCTCCTTCTCTGAGCTATTCCTGCCTGACATAATCTCTGCCTGCACTTACCTAGCTAGTTATAATACTTACTTAGCATTTTAAAATGTGTCTGTTTCATTAAAATATTGTGTGCATATGTTTTTTAGCTGAGCCATAATTAAAGAGAGAAAATTAAGCAAAGTCTCACGCACAGAGACGAGGCTGTCTCCCCTCACCTACAGCTGCTCTGTTTACACAGATGGTGTCCTCTTTGAGTTGATAAGGAAACTAAAATTAAACAAAGACATTTGATTAGTTGATTAATCAAGTTGAAGCCAATTCCCTTAAAGACAAAATTTATCTAGTTCTAACTCCACGTGGCGAGCTTCAGTTTTCCGTAATTTCCTTTCATCCTACATAGAGAGATAACAACTCTCCTGAGGTCAAATTGCTTTTGCTAAATACGTTGTCTTTAACACCTTAAATACCTTACATGTTACTTTAACCTCTAGGTTTGTAAAAAAATTCTTGGATGCCTGGAATCATGAATCATTGGAAGAGGAGGTGGAAAATATGTCAAATGCTCTTTGCTTTCATTGTAAATGATATTTCCACATATAGTGTTCTTTCTTTGTTCTTCAGACTGTACAAATTACCTGTGAAATTTTCTGAGTGAGGAAAAACAGTTTAATAAGCTTCCTTCCCAAAAGTATTTGGTATTTTTATTGGGAAGCAAGGTTGGCTGGTTTCTAATTCACACACAGGGTAAGCCTGTTACTTCCATGCTTTTCACCCAACAGCTTCAGCCTAAATATCACTTTCTCATGGAATGCTTCCCCAAAACCTTTAGACCAGGTCAGGTGTTTCATTATGCTCATAGCAAGTGTTGTGTATCCTCTACTCACCCATCATTAATTTCTGTCTTTCAGATGATGAGCCCCACATCATGTCTACCTTGTTCATTTATTTATATCTTGCACAAAACACAGTACTCTGCGCAGAGGAAGCATTCCGAAAATATTTGTTGGGTGAAAAAAATGCAGTGTTTCCTCATATGGACAGTGATCTCCTAACAAGACCATGCAATAAGGGAAGAAAATTACCACAAGAATGTAATAATCCATGTTTCTCACAGATTCCAAACACTGGGAGTGTTGTTGAGCCTGAGAAAGGGCAGGAAAAGTAACAGAAATATACCACCAGGAATCATGGCAAGGCCTCTCTGAGACTCTCCTTCTCTCTCAGTTTCTGATTTTGCTTCTCTCCATACCTGTGCTCCACCCATGTTTCTCTACAGACTTACTCCTCTGCCTGTCCTGGTGTGAGGTATAGGATGTTATCTCCTAGCTCTAGGGTTCGTGTGCTCTCAGTTCAAATGACTGGAAGAGTCTAACACTCTTTATCACAGTTTCAAACTCAAAGGAAAGAGTGTATTTTAGAATAGTTTAGAACCAATGGAATTCCTCTTCTAATCAACTATGGCTGGAAACATAGCCTCATGGAATAAACATGATTTCAAGGGATCTCTGAAATATGTGTATGTGTGGGTTGTAGCAGAGGCACTGAACATGATAAATGCCTCTAAAGTTGTCTCTACCTCATCATTTCTATGAATGCTTGAATGCTTCTGGAACATCAGATCATAAGTGACAATATCAATGAAAATAAAAAGGTCTGAAATTTCATTGGCTCTCTGCAGATGTTAATGAAACTTAGAGGAAAATATACATTTTCAGAGTTGTTTGATGAATGTTTCCTTTCTGTCAAATAAGGAATAGGTTCATTATTACTTGCTATTACTCATTGATCCAAAAAAAATCTTTTTTAGAGTTTTCTTTCAGGATTTTTTTGGCTTATAATGTTTTAATGGTACTATGCACTGGTATATCCAGCTACACAATACTTGCAAAATGTTGTTAACCCTTTTAATCCATGAAGAAATTAATTTCTATTTATCAATCTAATCTCTCAACATGCCTTCCAGTAGACAGATTGTAGGCAATTTAGGGAGGGGCACTTTCCAAGAGTTTATGCAACAGATGTTAAGATTTTCATTCTAATTCTCTTCATCATAAAGTGTTAGAACTGATTTTTCTCAACCTTGTCCAACTCTAGTTGACTGTAGGATTCATACATGCCCTCTTCTCCTCACTACTTCTCTTGAAATTATCTGGGAGAAAGAATTTATTACCATTCTCAAATAATATAATTGAAAACATTGAATTTTGCTTATTTTGTTCATTCTGCATATATTTTCATTCAGATATGTGGAAGATATATGTATGAAGCTGATTTTTTTAAGTTTATTTATTTTGAGAGAAAGGGTGAGAGCAAGGGAGGACAGAAAAAGAGGGAGAGAAAGAATCCCAAGCAGGGTCCATGCTGTCAACACAAACCTTGATGCCAGGGCCCCATCTCAGGAACTGTGAGATATAACCAGAGCCCAAATCAAGAGTTGGTCACTTACCCAACTGAGCCACCCAGGTGCCCCTGTGAGGGAAGGTTTATAAGTCACTATTAACATTCACTCACTAACCTTTGCTTGAAAAAATCATGAAGTCCCTCATTTGATGCATTTCTTTCTAATTTCAAAGACTCACTTATACTCGCTAAAGTCATGTAAGATGAAATAATTTTGGCACAGATTTTCCAAAAAAACTGTTTAGTTTCAACCCAAAATAAATTTTAAAATAAACAACCTGAATAAATTTGGCAGCACTATTGCTCAATGTCCTTGGAAAATGGCTAGGATGTCATTCTTATAATGCCAGGTCAATATCTCAATCATTCATGCAATAAAACTGACAAACAGAGTATATTTACTTATGAGAAGGCTTAATATTTCAAAAAAGTCCCCAAAATAAGAATTAATTCAGAAGAATTAAAAAATTTTGAAAACAATTTAACTTTTTGAAATTCTAATTTTAAATGATAATAATTTTTAAATAAGTATAGAATTTATTCTAAATTCAATTTAGAAGAATTTATCCCAAACACTGATCATATTTTCAGAATTGAAGCTTATCTCCCTATCCCAGGAAAAGACTATAGGAAAATGTAATATCAACTTGTTAAGGTTATTTCTAAAATCAATTCTCTAAATTCTAGGCTGAAATATATTCTCAATAGTTAAGTCTTATGAATTACATGATGTACCTTAATTATAATGTCAATATAATTTATTAATAATTGTTGATCCAAGAACCACATTCAAAGCTCTGAAGAGCCAGCCACAGTCCGAGAACTTCAGTTGTTTCATTACTGAACTGGAACATCTATAAAATCACTTTCTATCTTAATATTGTGAATCACGTTATATACAAATCTGTCAAGTTCTGGGCCAAGTTAAAATCCCTAAGCAAAAGTGAATTGTAAAAATAATTTTAAAAATCCAATACAAAGATATTGTATGCCAAGCATTTTCGACAAAACTTTACCTTCCTTGGGGAGCCTGAGTGTCTCATTAGGTTAACTGTCTGACTCTTGATTTCAAGTCAGGTCTTGATCTCATGGTCAAGGGATGAAGTTCTGAGTTGGGCTCTGTGCTGACAGCATCGAGTCTGCTTGAGTTTCTCTCTCTCTTTCTGCCCCTCCTCTGCTCCCATGTGCCAGCGTGCACTCTCTCTCTCTCAAATAAATAAACATTAAAAAAAAAAAAAGCTTTACGTTCCTTAATTTTTTGGTAAATGAAGGAAAATAGAATAGGTTGAATATACTATGACTATCACTAATTCCAAACATTTATATATCTATCATGTATTATTTAATCCTTGCAACAACCCTATAAAGTAGATGCTATTATTGTCGTCTCTATTTACATGTAAACTGCAAGGCAGGAAGTCATCTGTAATTACAAAGTTTTTCAGGGTCACACAGCTAACAGAAGGCAGAACCAGTATTTGAAACGTTTACCTTTGCTCCAAAGAACATGTGCTCTTAACCATTCTATACCTGTCTCCCAAAAGTAATGTGTAGAATGTTTTATATAGCAATTTCCAGCTTGAATTTTCAAATCCAATTCTCTCATCTAAGTATTTCTAGCTACTTTATTGTTTACTTTAAGCTTTGCGGTTATGTCCAAGAACCCGAATAGCTAAGGACAAAGTGAAATATTTTTCAATGTCCTCAAATAAAAGTTTAGTGCCACAACTTTATTTGCCAAATATCATTTAACTCATTTCAAAAATATCCAACAGGTTAAATTTTATTAAAACTATTGCACGGAGGACTTTCATAATAACTATTCTCATGAACTTCATGTTTTTTTCTGAGGTTTATGTACAGTCACTAATAGAACAAAAAAAACCCTATATTTACTATTACAGAGGTGATGTTGATCTACAAGAATACCAGCAGCAAACTGGTGAAATGTATCATCATATTGTCCTTAGAAAGAGAAATCTTTGGTGGCCATTTCTCTAGTAGCTAATTAGAATTCCTCATCATTTTCAGATCTCTTTGCCATCATGCACAATAGTTTATTATGCAAATAAGAAATAGACACCAAATCTTGCATCGGGCATTAAAATATAGTGTTAAAATCGAGAAGATGAAAATCGCCATCCACCTTGGTTGGGATGACAGCCCTGAACTATGTCTGCACTTGCTGTACCATACACATGATTGGAAAAAGTCAAGCCTCCTTCACGAGGCACTGCCTGCCTTCCCCCATGCCCCTGCTCCCTGGCTGAACCATGAAACTCCAGGTTTGGACAATTTAGGCCCGTCACCAGGACAGAACTGGTTGGTTGGTCCAGAGTGAGCTCCAGAGCAATTGCAGGTCCTCTCCCAAGGATGTCATCTGCGGAGCTAGCAGGCATGGAGACTGTTTGCAGTGAGTCTCTTTAATGACAATGCTTATACCTGGAGTTCGTGTACTTTTCATATTCTATGAGAGACAGTCCCATCAGGATGTTCTTTTTCTTTTTCTTTTTAATATATTTTTTATTTTTTTGAGACAGAGAGAGATACAGTGTGAGTAGGAGAGGAACAGACAGAGAGGGAGACACAGAATCTGAAGCAGGCTCCAAGCTCTGAGCTGTCAGCACAGAGCCTGATGTGAGACTCAAACCCACGAACTGCAAGATTATGATCCGAGCGGAAGTCGGACACTTAACCAACTAAGCTAACCAGGCACCCTAGGATATTCTTTTCCTTGACAAGCCAGAAATATTTCTTTCTTGTCACATGCAACCAAAATACTTTAATAAATATAGAGCTAGACATTTCTGCAATCAAGCAATACAGTTTGGTTTAAAATCCGGACTTCCAGTGGCCCCTGGGTGGCTCAGTCAGTTGAGGGCCCAACTTCAGCTCATGTTATGATCTCACAGCTGGTGAGTTTGAGTCCTGTGTCGGGCTCTGTGCTGACAGTTCAGAGCCTGGAGCCTTCTTCAGATTCTGTGTCTCCCTCTCTCTCTCTCTCTGACCCTCCTCCACTCACTCTGTCTCTCTCTCAAAAATAAAAATAAAAACATGGAAAAAAAAAAATAAAATCCAGACTTCCAATGATCTAGTTTACAGAGATTGAGTTTAAAACATGGCTCTCTGCAGGTGAGTTAGATGTGGGAACGAAAAGCTAGTGTTTTCCATTTACATCTTTATGAACTATTTGACACATGTATTTTTTAATACCATGAGCACACTCTACTTTTATAATTTAACAATGAAAACAGAATAGATTCTCACTTCATCACTTATCAGCTATATGGCCCAAAATGAGTTGCTTACTCTTTGTGATCTTTAATTTATTCTTCTATAAAATCGCAATAGTCATAACACCTGGTCTTCTTATAGTTCAGTGTTGATCTTCAGAAGTGAGAGACCAGAGGGCCAGCCTCCTCATTACCACTAAATCTGGCTTTGCTGGGGTGGTGACACATGGACCACCTAAAGTCACAGGCAAAATTCTATACACATGAATGCAAATTTTTTTTCATGGAACATCTGTGTCTCAGACTCATAAACCAAAAGGTTTTAAATGCGTGCAATAGACTGTAAGCTCTGAAGGAACACATTGTATCATATTCATCTTTGTGTTCCCAGACCTAGGGCATGTTTGACTACAAAAGAATATTTTGAAAGTATGAAGAAGGAAATGAATGAAATGAGATCTTATTGTAAAAATACTTTATAAACTATAGGTAGTATGCATGTATTATTATTACCATTTTTATATCCTGAGCAATTCAGTATATAGAATTTCCCACAATTTTCTAAATTAAAGTCACACTTGGGAAAGAAGTTACTAAACCCTGCCCTTGGGCTATGAAGGACTCCATCAAGCTGCCTCAAGGAAATTGGTGTAACTATTAGGTAATACTCCTCGACATCAAGTTAGTCTAAACTCTTAACCTAAACTCAAAGTCTAATACATTAGCTAGATTATTATCAAGTGGCAAAGAATAATCTACCATATAAAACTGATGTTTGCTAGACAGAGTCTCTCTAGTGTATCAAGGATGAGTGATAAAGGTAAATCTCTAATAAAATTAATAACCGTATTCTCCACTACTCTGCCTTATTTGCATAGACTGCAAAGCAGTATAATAGACTTTAGAAGGACTAGGTAACCCTTAGGGTTTAATTTGTTGTTTTATTGAATTAATTCACTTAATTCTCCATTTCCTAATCAGTAATCTCTTAAGTATTGGATTAGACAATTTCTAAGATTGTTTCTTGCTCTATGTGTCATAAAACACTTTCTAGTCTCTAGCCTTGATTTTCTTTGTTCAATAAGACTAGAAGATAAACAGGAGATTACCTACATTTTATAAGTGATAAAAGAAGGCTACAGGAAGGTTAAAGGATTTTCAAAAGTTGTACAGCTAGAGCTTGTATCTTGACACTTACTGTACAATAGCTCTTTGTCCCAAGGTTAAGAGCCACCAATTCAGAGTCTCCAGGAGACATAGGTGTTGGTAACCAGGACACGGCAAGGAAGTTATTTCCTCAAAATAGACTTGGATTTAAGTCTCAAATCCTTCACCTACCAATTGAGTCATGTCTGCCTCAGGAGTTAGCTACCTAAGGTTTCATTTTTATTTCTGTAAAATAAAAAAAAACTATGTGTCACCCAGATTTGTGACAGGATTGAATGAGACAATGTGTGTATGTAAAGCACCTGCCTTGGTTTACCAAGTGGCCCTCCTAGTCCCCCCCCCATCCTAGGCTGACTGATCACTCATTGTCTCATAGGTACAGAATCAGTCTCCTCAATTAAAGGGGCATTTTTCAGGATAGAGGGTGGATTTTTTTCTCTTTTGTATTCAAGCATAATGTTTAGCTTCAAAAATGTGTCAACTTGGTGGATTTCAGCAATCAACATTCTTCTTCTTTTTTTTCTTCTTCTTCTTCTTCTTCTTCTTTTCCTTCTTCTTCTTCTTTTCCTCTTCTTCTTCTTCCTCTTCCTCTTCCTCTTCCTTCTTCTTCTTCTTCCTCTTCTTCTTCTTCTTCTTCTTCTTCTTCTTCTTCTTCTTCTTCTTCTTCTTCTTCATAAAAGTGTCCTGACACCAAGAAATAGTATCCAATAATGAACCTTCCTCGAGGAGCAATCAGAGGATCAATTCCAAGGGCCTTATCACAAAGTGTATAAAGAGATTTTCTACACCTGGAAAATATGGGATTTTAAGCCACATTGTACTTTTGGATGACACCATAGCCAGCATCAAATATAAAAGGCAGTGAATTTTATAGCTATTTAAACACATTAAACTCACTTTGATCCATAAAAAAATAACCCATTCGTAGGTACTTTATCTTTTTCAGCAAGTCCATGTTTTGGTCCATGTTTTGTGGTGTGGTTTTTTTTTTTTGTCTTTTATTTTAATATTTACTTTGATGTGTTCCACCTAAAGTGTCTTTGCTAAAATCCCTTTACAGTGACACCAGATGTGAGCCAGTGTATGAATATCTATCTCCAGGGAAAGGTGGTTTTTGTCAACCACCATTAGGAAAGCTGACTCCTCAGTGGTTGGGAAGAAGGCCTACATGAGAGGTAATGGCTCCTTGGCTAAGGGTTTTGAAATTGGATCACAGCTAATCATGAGAGGAAAACTGCAAAGTGAAATTCTTAATATAACAAGTTGATGTATTTTAAAAAGTAAGTTGGATTTTTACCCTCTGTATGACTTCCCTGAAAAAACCTTGTGAAGAGATCCTGTTCTCCCAGGGAGTGATGGGAGATGGAAGGGGTTACATCTATCCTCAACACAACCACCCTCCCAAATTGAGCCTTGTTTTCCCAGCTTGGGGGAGGAGTTGGGGCCTGACATTTTGAGGGAAGGACCAGCCGTATCTTAAGGATGATTGCATCTCCAGAATAGGAGAGAATTGAGATTTCCAAGTTCTCCAATGGGTACTTTCCCAAACCTATCTGGCATTAACTCAAATCAGACCTGATTCCTATTCTACCTCCAAACTTTCTTGGCTCCATGGATCAATAAATTCTATTTTTACCCCTAGGGGTCCAGAGAGACTTTCCAATGAGGTATATAATGATGGATGGTGTTCAGGGAGACAATGTCTAGATCCTGAAATTCCATATGTTTACTGTTCCTTAAACCTGATGCTGAGAACTTGCCTGTGTTCACATTGGCCAGCTTCTCTTATTCCCAGGTCCCCCTACAGAATCGTTATTTTCCTTGTATACCAAAGAAAGTGTAATTCTCATCCATCATGAATCACATTGTGGTGCATTATAGTGGGGTTTCAAACTCTTCGGGGCAGGAAATAGAAACATTACAAAATATTTGTGTCTGAAAAATTCTTTTAATTAGGCACTATAAACTCACATTAGAGATTAATATCTTTCCTGGTCTAAAATGTATTTCTGCTAAGGACAAAGCCCATGCTTAAGAATGGGGGTTGTCTGAGCCCTTGTTGAAATATTCTGAATTCAGAACATTTGCAGAATTCTATACTAGGGTCACAATGATGTTAATTCTTGCTTAAAGATTCCCTCCTCGGTTACACAAATATTGTCCAAAAGTGCATCATCTAGAGGAATGGTCTTGTGGAAGCAAAATAAGTGTTATCAATAAGAAATGCTCAAGCTTGCCATGCCTCATGTCATCAGGGAAGGGCTCTGTGCTTCTCTCTCAATCTCTCTCTCCTCTCTCTCTCCCTCTCCTCTCTCTCTCTCTCTCTCTCTCTCTCTCTCTCTCGTCCTCTTTCTCACTTCCTCTATTTCTCTTTCTTTCTCTCCATATATCTTTCTTTTAGAATTCAAATAGTCAAGGTTCCTAAAAAGTACTCTTGGAAATTCCATTCAACTGCAAAACACACTCTCTCTTCATTTTCCCCATTCCTGATATAGAGAAAGAACTTGGTGAATACTTTTATTTATCTCATGTCTCAGTTACATATTTTGCATGATTTTAAGGAGGAGATAGGAATTTTATAATTGTTTTACATACCAACATTATATTTTGAAATAAAAGAGATTATTATTAAAGTTAAAGTTTTATCTCCTCAACCATTTGTTCAGACTGAGAAATATTTTCATTGGTTTTTTCCAAAAATCCCTCTCACTTAGCAACTTTCATAACAAATATATATTTGTTAGATTTGGCATAATTTATGGATTCTCCTATAAATAATACTCTTAACAAAAAACATTTATCTTTTATGAAGCCCCACACTTTTCAGTGGCCTGATGTCTTCTTTTTGTTATTGACTTCTGCTTAACTTTATCTTCTTCCAACAATAAATCATACCCACTCCTGTATCCATTACACAATTAAGGGAAGGGAATCCCAATACATCTATGAGAAGATGCATTTCTGATACCTTCTTCCTTGTTATATTTGATAATTATTAATAAAAATATATTTCAATTTTTGTGATCTATTCTATAGAATTATTTTATAGTAGTAATATTTACAATAAGAATGATATTTTTGGTGGGGTGCCTGGCTGGTTCAGATGGTTAAGCATCCAACTTCAGTTGAGATCATGATCTTACTGTTCACGAGTTCAAGCCTGGCTTCTGGCTCTTGGTGCCATCTCAGAACCTGAAGCCTGCTTCAGATTCTGTGTCTCTCTCTCTCAGCCCTACCCCTGCTTGTGTTCTGTCTCTCTCACAAAATATACATAAACATTTAAAAAAGAAAAGAATTGTATATTTGGCAATTATTTCACATTACAATGAAATATTTTACATGTCAAAGAAAAATTACAAGAGGATCTATATTTTTTCAAAATTCCCTTAGAAGATACGTCAGCAAAATATTTGAAAGGCCACCATTCTAGCCCATGTGTATAATGATTCAGTCATTAAACAAATAAGTGCTAAAATGTTTAATATGTAGTTCGATAAACCAAGATACTATTGCTCATACCATTACCAGTTGGGTATGTGTTTTGAGTTTGTATTGTTTCTCTACAAATAGGGATGGATTTGAATAAAGTGATTTGTGTTTTCAGTCTCCTGGTGACCATGTATTTACATACTTGACAAATGCCCAGCGTGGTCAATTGTTCAGCAATAAGGAGAATCTTACATGATTATATAAGCAGGCTGCCCTAGAACTTGGCCTCCTATCACACAGTGAGGCTTATTTCTAAGAGAAATGTACCCACTGGGTCTTTCCTGGACAATTCATCATATATTATTATGCAAAGTAAAAACTGGCAATACGAAGCTCGGTTAGAAAAAGAAATGGAAAGAAAAATAAAGAATTGGATTAGTTTCAACTTTTTAATTTAACTTGTATTCTGTTATTTCCAAGTTTCTGTTTGGAAAATATGAAATGCCAACATTTTATATAATGATGTCATTGCTATAAAAATCATCTTTAAAATTTTTCTTTTGAGTTTTAGTTTAGTGAGTTCTGCAAGAAGCTGAATCAAGGCACTTGAATCAGATTCCAGGCCCCCCCCGCAAAAAAATTGCTCACCATCTCAAGTAAAAATTGAATTGTTTTGATTTGTTTTTAACACCATGTTTGAAACTAGAACCAGTTTTTCTAAACATGATCTGTTTTTTGAAAAGTTCATTTTCTCCTAAGATAAGCCTTTACTTCAAAAATAACATTACTAAATTTCATAAACATTAAAGAAAATGAGTCAATCAATCTTGGCTAAGTAGACTGACTTCTAGTGAGTTTCTACTAATATGGCTTTGAAAATATCTGCCTTGTCTTAACTGTTACAGTGACATCTAAAGGAAAACTTTATAAGGAGCATTAGAAAAGGTTAAAGTAGAAGCATTTGCAACTTTCTATCATATAGTATGCATCATTTGATAAGATTAGGAAGTGCTTAAAGAGGTATTTTTCATTGTCTGAATCCAAATTAATGTAAGCAGTTAAATTTATATTAATCTCATTTGATTACAATAAGGAGAAAGAAGTAAAACAAAGAGAGAATAAAACCTAAGAGAAGTGTTCTCCTGTTCTGGAAATGGAGGATAGAGTTAGAAAAAAAAACAGAGATGTTCCCTGGAATCTTTTCCTTCATCTCAAACTTATGTCAATAAATATCTACTCACACTGTGATTTGATCTGAAAGCCAGAGTATGTGGAACTCAAGAAATCAGGAGACAGCAAAGGGGGACTGAAATCTAAGGGTCCTGAAAACTAGAAAAATACAATCCTCAGGTGTGAGGATGTGGGGACAAATCTTGGGCTTATGACCATGAGTTATGGTAACCATAGTTGTTGGAAAGACCCAGAAAGTAAACAACTCATTCAACCATTTTTTAATAAAAACTTGAGTGTGCTCACATGCCAGTTATTGAGTTAAGCTCTAGTACACACTGAAGAGAAGAAATAGTCTTTGTCTTCTAAGAGAGTATAATATATTGCCCAAGATAGACAAGAAAACAGCCACTTACAACATAGGGACCAAAAGGGGATGTTTATAATGAATTGGGATCACAGGAGATGGACATTTTCCCAGCTTTAAGGAAACCAGGGGAGGTTTCCCAAAGAAGAGGTGATGTGCTGATTGAATTCTGAGGGTTGAGAGGTATTTATTTATTAAAAGGTATGAAGGAGGGGCACCTGGGTAACTCAGCTGGGTAAGTGTCTGACTTCAGCTCAGGTCATGATCTCTCAGTTTCTGAGTTTGAGCCTTGCCTCGGACTCTGTGCTGACAGCTCAGAAACTGGGACCTGCTTCAGAGTCTGTGTCTCTCTCTGCTTCTTCTCCAGTCACACTCTGTCTCTTTCTCTCCCTCTCAAAAATAAATAAACATTAAAAAAATAAATAAACAAAGGTATGGAGGAGAAGGAGGAGCAGAGAACTGGAATTACAAGAGGAATAAATAACCTATCTAAAAGTCCAGAGGGGAAAAAAAGATTATTGTAGGCAATGGATTACAAGAGAAAGGTTTTAAGTAGAATATATATAGTCTAAATTTACCGTTCAACACATACCTCTGCATACAATGCATGGAAAATAGTTGAGAATAGCATCTGGAGCATAGAGATGGTAGGAGAATGTTGGATTAATTCTTCTATTCCTGGTGTTTGAAATTTAAGAACCTCAGTCTGAGATTTCTCCCATGAACTGAGCTCTTTCATTTGAAAATATAATCCCTCTGCCCACCAAGAAGCACCTTTAGTGGAATCTGTTCAGCGGTAGGTCTCAGTCAATGCGGGCCTGCTATAACAAAATACCATGGACTGGGAGGCTTAACAGAAATGTATTTCCTTACAGTTCTACAGGCTGGGAATCCAGCATCAAGATACCAACATGATTGGTTTCTCACGTGTAGGTGGCCGCCTTCTCTCTGTGTCCTCACACCACAGAGAAAGAGAGAGAGTTCTCTTCTGTACCATCATGGGAGCCCCGACCTATCACCTCATCTAAATCTAATGATCTACCAAAAGCCCCACCTCCAAATACATTACACGGGGTGGGGGAGGGTCAGGTCTTCAACATATGAATGTTGGAAGGACACAATTCTGTCCATAGCATTAGTTGAGGTATTAATTTTATAGCTAATATCCAAACAAGCAATCCCTTTTGTTGGTGGGGGCAGGGGGTAATTGGAGGTAATATAGGCCTTTCAACTATGTCATTTGTAAATAAAGAGAACATTGTCTTATTCCTCATCCTCTTTAAATATCTTGGTGCTGGAAGATGGTCTCTTCAAACAGCCACTTATTTTTTATAGTAAAGAATAATAATGTGCATAATAATAATAATACACTTCTCTGGAGGTTACAATGTGCTGACCCTGAGTAGAGATAAATGTAGGGCATTAAGAATACACACTAAAAAAATAAAAAATAAAAAAACATCAAAGCCAAATCTGGGAGTTGAGATCTAAAGGATAATTGAGAATTTGGAATTAGGAAGGGGAAGTGGGAAAAGAAGAAAGGAAGAGGAAAGAGGAGGTAAATAGGGGCACAGCATGTGCAGTCTGAGCATGGGGGAGAGAGCAGCGTGAGAAGTGGGCAAGAGCACGCAGTGCAGTAGGAACCTGGAGCCGCTCCGGGTGAAGAGACTGATCAAACCGGAAAACCAAGGAGGGGCTACCACTTCGTAAAGAGACTGGAATGGCATTTTTCATTTTTCAGCCTAATTCCGTCGAGTCCTCCTTGACATCAGAGAATAAGTCCTTCGGTTTTTTTTTCATCATTTCATCTGGTATGGAGCTTTATAAATAGTTTGTAGAAAACAACTCCATGTCAGTTGCGGAAATCTTTGACTTTCAAACAGGAAATACAGAAATGAATAACATGTTTTCCCTTTTATCCACCTGCTTTGATGATCATCCATTCAATCAACAGACATTTCCCGAGCACCACCCTGTCCGTAACACATCCCCCAGACATTGTGCGCAGGACAAGAGGACTCGTATGGCCACAGCTGGATGTCACGGTGTACATTTCCATCCCATGATTAAAGGTAAATGCTCTTCCTCTCTTGCAGCACGAAAACCAGCTGCATCGAGTTCATATCTGACTATCTTCTTATGAACCTGAGAAGCTTGAGCTTGATTGAGTAGATAGCGACAAGGAATAAATCCTCTTGGGATTCAAGTGCGTACCATGTTGTTGACCTTGTATACATACAGGCAAAGAATATCTTCAGGCAAATGGTAAATCTTGTTATTTGCTCTCAGAGGCACACTACTTAAAATGTCCAAGAATGATCTATCTTAGGAATAGATGTTTCTCTTAAAAGAAGAATGGTACATCTCTACCATGAAATCAGAGGGTATGTGAGTGTGTGTGTGCGTGTGTGTGCATGTGTGTGTATAGTCTCCACTACTTTTCAATTCTGAAACAGAAGAAATCTCAGAGGACAGTTTTCTGAAACACTAAAATTCTCAAAAAGGTTCCCGGAACAGCACATTACTATAACTTGACACCAGGTTTTAGATACTACCCAATAAATGTTTGCAAGGCAGCAATAAACCTTGTTTCTAATAGCAGGCTTCCTGCTGTGCTACCAAAGTGCAGAGGAAATGACTGAGCGGAAAGCTCATATACAGTATGCAAAGGCAGCATCAAAGACCTTCTGAGACCAGTTCATTACAGTGCCTCTCTGAGGAGGTTCAGAGGCTGCCCTGATCCCTTCCCCGTTATAGGTCACTTGCTTCAATCCTTTCTAATAACCCCTGAATATGGAAGCACTCAGTGAGGCCACATTTGAGGTAGTCAGAGGTGTTTGGTCCATGGGGCTGAGGGGCTGAAAATTGGAATGCCTTACAAGTTTACTTATGATGAAACAGTGTCCCTTCAGCCTATTTTTTCCTGACAATCCTGTGGCTGCTGACATTAGCCAGCTCTGTGAGTGCCCCCAGTATCAGAGGCCAGCTGCAATAGGCTTGAGCTTGGAGAACTCCATTTTCTTGAAAGGTTATAGAAGCATTTAGATATCAGGCAGAAGTCCACCTTCTAAAAAGGAAAAGAAGTTGTTATTACGGACACCATTTTCTCTGTGTTGAGGCCAGACGCTCTTAGCTGATTTTAATTTGCTAAAAAATAAAGCAACAGCTTGTCTCCAGTTCAAGAAAGGGAAGCTTTGAAAATCTGAAATATGAGCCATCGTGCTTGGTACTTATACCTAGAAAAACATATCGCATAGGATTTGAAGCAAGTTTATCTGTGCGGCTCAGGTATGTATCCAGCAAAGTCAAACAACTGCACTGCTCTCTTTCATTGGAGGAGACTGTGTCACTAATTAGGTTAATAGGCGTCACAACTAAGCACACTTGTATGGCTTTGCTTTCCAACCAGGCTCTCCTTACTTTTAGAATCGTTCAACGTTTCTTTTTCCTCCAAGCTTTTGTTTTCCTAAAATCATACAAAATGATGACTCAGATATTTTTAGGTTGACAAGATGTGAAGAAGAGGGAAAATGAAATTTAAAACCTTCATGCTTATAGGGATTTAGTCTTATTTCTCTGTTCCTAGCAACTGATGCAATGTCAAGAACACAGTAGATAGAAGTCTATGTCTTAAATAAAAAAACTTTGCTCTTACAAAATGTTCTTTGAACCGCAGTTTTCTCATCAGTGAAAGGGGATAATAACATTCATCTTACAAGGTAAATCAGTGGGGAATGCTTTTGGCAGCAAGTAGCAAAATCTGACTGATCTTAGCTTCAAGAGGCATCTCAAATCTGGAGGTTGATGGCTATAGGCATGACTTCAGAGACACAACAGCTAACAATTCTGCACCGATTTTGACCTTCTCTTCATGAAGCTGCCTCACAGATGGAAAATGGCCACTACAATTCCAAACATCACAGTTCATCCAAGTCAACCAAAAGGAAAAAGGAAGGCAAAAAAGGTCTGTACTCTTATCAGTAAACCAAAACATTTTCCAGAAATGCTCAGTGGATTTCTGTTGTCTTCTCAGCCAGAACTGTGTTAGAAAGCCACCTCTGGAAAGAAGGAAGACTAGGAAAGCAAGAAACTGACTAGATCCTTATGAGGGTTCAAAGAAATGATGACTCATTGTCGGGACTTGGTCAAGTTTTCTTTCCAAACAAATGTGACATCTTATCATCAGGAAAAAGTGGGTTAGGAAATAGCTGTTGAGTAAGTACCTAATGGTGTCTCCTATAGGGGTTTTAATAAAGATTAGAAACAATATATATAAAATGTATTAACTGGGGCACAGAACTCGATAAACAGGAGGAGGTAAGATTTATGTAATAACAATAAATTTAAAGTAATTAGTAGGTAGTAAACATGAAACCTAAATAAATTTGTGAGTGTGTGGATTTATGTAGTGTGGATATGAAAGTTATGTTTTAATTTGTGAAAATGTTATTTAAGAAATATACTAGCATCCATCTCTTTGGGGATAAATTCACTAATGAGGGGAATATAAATAAATGAATACATACATGTCAAATTTTACATCTATTATTATGGGGAAATGAGACTCCTTAAGCAGATGGGGTCTTATTGTCACTCCCACATAAGCCTGAGTATATTATCTTGGAGTTTGATAAACAGGAATCAACAGATTGGCTTGGGAAACCTGAGGGATTTATATTCAGGCTTTCTCTTTGATGTTGAGAGTTAATAAAAATATCACATTGGCTACTGTATCTTAGACAAGTAAGCTAGACTCCACTCCAAGATCTAGGTTATCTGAGAGACAGAAACTTTGGACTAATATTAGAAGGCCAAAGGTTGATATGATCTGAAGACAAACTAGAATATAGAATAATATTAGAACCCCTTTTAAAACAGCCATTTGCAAGCTGACTGTGAGGGCCTTGGAGAAAATAACTGCTCATGAGCTTCAAGCACATTAAGAGTTTGTCTTGAAGTATATGAGTCACACTGTTAAAAAGCAAAAGTCCAAGAGGCTCTTGGGTGGCTCAGTGGGTTAAGCATTTGTCTCTTGATTTTAGCTCAGGTCATAATCTCACAGTGGTGAGATCAAGCCCTGCCTGGGGCTCCTTGCTGAGCATGAAGCCTCTTTAAGATTCTCTCTCTCTGTCTTTCTCCCCTCATCCCCCCAGCCTCTCCCTCACTCATGCTCTCTTAAAAAAAAAAAAAAAGTGGTACCTTGAAGTCTGAATTCTGTTTTCACAATGAAGGAAAGCTAATTAACAAACGAAGGGGGTGTTTTACAAATACACCACGGCGGTGTAAATAATCAGCCCCATGGGAGCTTAGTGAGCAAAAAATAATTTTTCAGAAGGACACCTTAAAGAGTTTACAGAAAACACCAGGTTTGGGATGGAATGTAAATGATAGCTGAGACCTTCAGAAGTGAAAGAAGAAAGTTAATTTTCAGTTATAAGCAACAATGTGTGAACAAACAGGTGGTTCTGGGGAAGAGTCTGTAATGTGTGGAAAACTGTAGCTGCACCAGCAGGATTCTGTTAGAGATGGATGGGATCGGTTCGAAAAGGTGGGCTGCCTCTAGGAAGTGAATTCTCTAATGAACAATTCGAATTTTTGTCCCTTTGACAAACGGAAATCCTTGAAATGGTGCCTAAGTGGCTCAGTCAGTTAAGTGTCCTACTTCAGCTCAGGTCTTGATCTCATGGTTGCTGGGTTCAAGGCCCGCATCAGGTTCTGTGCTGACTGCTAGCTAAGAGCCTGAAGCCTGCTTCGGAGTGTGTGTCTTTTTCTCTCTGCCCCTCCCCTGTTCATGCTCTGTCTCCTTCTGTCTCTCAAAAATAAATATTTTTAATATTAAAATATTTTTTATTAAAATTTTTTTAATTTAAAAAATTTAAAAAAAGAAATTCTTAAAGATTTTGAACCTCAATAAGAAATGATGAAAGCAGTGCTTCATGGTCTTGTAGGATGATGGATGGAGTGGATTAAAGAAACTTAAAGCACATAAATGGCTTGGAAACACCCTTCAATACTTGAAGTATGGGAGTAAACATCTGAATTTGGGGGTAGCAATGGAAATATAAAGGAGGAACTAATGTGAGCAATAGTACAAACAAACTTCTCAGAAAAAAACTTAAAATAGCAAAGAAATAATATGCTGGGATTTTGACACTGGGTGACTGGAAAGGGGATGAATCTCCGCTTCACTGATTCAGGTAGACTGAGTGTTGTGCCAGTTGAGGGTCTACATGGACTGGAGTTTGCTTCTTGCTCATTTGGTTCTGCTTAGTGAGTTGACTCTCTTCTAAACTGTTCTTCAAGGACTTAAACTCCTTGGTGGTGTGGCTCCACTGACATCAGGCTTCATCATCATCTGCTCCCAGCCAGCAGAAGGGGAAAGAGTGTGGAGGCTGAGCCTGGGAAGTTTCCAGAAACCAGCCCTGGAAGTAGCAGACACCTGTTTAGGTCTCAGTCCATTGACTGAAACTGTCCCAGTCCAGACCTACCTATAAGGGAGTGTGAGACATAGAGCCCAGCTGTTTCTACAGACAGCCAGCAGCCTCTCACATCCACTTTATGAGAGGAATAATTTTTATTAAATAATTTATTTTCACATACAATAATACAACAGTGTACCGTTTTTTCTGTTTAACTTATTCTGATGTGAAAATCACCCCACCTAAGTTTTTAGTTGGCTATTGCTTCTTTTCCAAGAACACCCCTATTCCATCAAATGAGATGAGCCTGCCTATTTCCTCAGAAACTCCATATAAAGTTAGTAGTAAATACAAAACATGATCATGTTGAAAGGAAATCTCAAATAAGAAAACTATCCTCTCTTTAACCATGATTAGGTCAATTAATTCATATTTTCTGCTAGTGGCCTTTCTAGCCAGTAAATGTTAAGTCTCACTGGGTAATCTGAATTCAAGGTTCTCCACACTGTGGTCCCAATCTGCCTTGCCAACCTTCCTCTCTCCTCTCCTCATTACATACATCTTCACTGAAAAATCAGGCAGCATTTCTACTGTGTTACTAGTAAACCCTAGGCAAGAACAAAATTAAATAAGAAATAGCTTAACTTTTTTCCTTGTATGCTAGTTACTAGTGAAAACCTAGTTTAATTTTAGGGAACAGATGAGGTTTTTTGTTGTGATTCTGCATGTAACACATGTGCTTTTGGGGGGCTGGTGGTGGGGCTAATGGCACCTTTACCAAATGAGGTCTAACTCGTGGCTTCTGTTTGGTTTGATATTGAAAAATTTCTTGCATCCTGCAATCAGGGTTCGTTCAGGGCTAAGAACAGGTATGAACGGTAAAGGGTGTGGATCAGAGAGAAGAACTGGGGAAGAGTGAGAGCAGAGATGTTCCCCCAAATACTAGGGTGAATAAAAGAAATATTACATGTAGAGCTGGGGTTTGAATTCTGGAGTCCAACTCTCTTTTATGTGGTAGTGTTTCATCTCAGTTTGCCACCTAAAACCCAACCCTAACCCTAACCCTAACTCCATGACCTTGGGCAATAATCCCTTTGTAAAACAGTAAACAAATAGCACATACCTCACAGGATCATAATCAAGACTAAATGATATATTACAAGTTAGATGCATAGCGCATCACCTGTCACATAGCAAACACTCCACAAATAGGTAAATGTCTGCTATTATTACTCAGAGGGAGGAAGGCGGGTGACCCCAAATGCTTTCAGGATTCCACAAAGCCTCTGTGTATTTTCTCACATTCGTACAGAACCTTCTCTAATCGAAAGGCCCTATCTCAAAGAGTGCTGTTACTTATCACTCGTATGGTGACATGAAATGAGAAAGCTGTCCCTTGGGAGACTGTATTTAAGCCCAGTGTTACCAAGACAGGCAAGATGCACAACACAGACAGACCCAAATGAAACCTCCATGCTAAGAACTTCCATTAAGTGCAACAAAAGAGAAAAATGCATTTTTGTGGGTTAGTTCTTGAGACCTCCAGTAGGATGAGTCGGCTCCTTACATTGTTTTTTTAAAAGAACCGTGTAAGACATTATCCAGGGAACTTTTCAATCCAATCTATTTGTGACTGCATCTGTGTTTTCAAAGAACCTATTTTTGGAATTGTTGGTTTAGAGTTCCAGCTCTTGGTGTTGTCAAAATTAAGTAGATGGAGATACTGGGCAGGATGTAACTGAATCAGCTAATGGAACTCATGTGTTGAAGAAAAATTACTTGACAAAAAAAAAGAATTGAAAGTTGGGGAGGAAGAAAAAATACTACCCTTGGGAATAATAATGTGATGTAGAATACACCTTAATACATTGGGATCTGAGATTTCACATCACCTTCCTTCTTGGAAGGAAATTAAATTATAAGAAGAGGCTCTGCAATCCTAAAATAGTAGCCATTTTCTTGTTTATTTTTAATTAAATTCCATCCAGATAAGGGATCTTCTCTTCTTTTATATGGGTTGCTGACTGCCGCTGCTCTGCACGCCAGATAAGCAAAACACCTTCCAAATTTGATCCATTTGGGATAGCTACTTTTAAAAGCAGTGTGGTAAGAGTCAGATAACCCATAATATCTTTTGGTAAGGAAAGAGAAGTCCCTATTTATTTTGGTAACTGAAATCACCTCTGAGGTCTGAGAAAAAAGTTACTAAACAAAGGGGTATTTAATCTCATTGTCTCCGGAGTCCTGGCGCTGGGAAAAGCAAGCAGCCCACGTAATTGTCATTTTAAGGGCTCTGTGAGAGCTCCCTACCCTTTCAAAATAAGCAAACAAAGCAACAAAAACAGAGCCATTTATATCCATTAGCTCTGCCAAGGTGTTCACAATTCTTATATTCATTCATTCATTTACTTATTCACTAGTTCCTGAGCTCTGTGCACAGACATCTGTTCTAGGCACTGGAAACAGTTTCCTGGTCTCCATTCTAACTGCATCTGGCCACCCCTTGGTGAAAGAATGCTTTCCAGGGTGCATTCTACAAAGCACTCTTACTATGCAATGTAAATTGGGATCTGTAAATAAGGTAAGGAATTCTGTGAGCAAATAAACCTGGAAAGTATGGAGTGAAATACCATTCATGCAATTGTCATCTGTTAATACTTCTTAACAGCTTTTATGTGTCCCCAAATGCTGCTGAGCTCCCTAGAGAAGAACAGGTGCACACGACAGGGTTTGGGGAAGGCCCTCCCTTGGATGGCCGGACCCCCTTCTCCAGCCTTCCCATCTCTTTCACTCTCTGCTTTTCAGGTCTATTTTTGCTCCTTAGTTTTGCACTAAATGCCAATGTTCGATTTTAGTTTCCCTCTTCACAGGCATCCCGTGCTGTATGAGTTTAAGCTGTATAGTCCCCAGCTGCTTGCTCTTTAGAGGCGCTAGAGTTGGGGAAAAAAAAAAAGCATCAGTCACATACATGGAAGAGCCTTGGCACACAACTGATACAGAATGGAGCCTCAAAAATATTTGTTACAGATGAAAACATGGGGACTCACATTTCAGGGCAGCCATTTCCTAACTGTTACCAAAACAATGATCTGAGTCTCAGTTTGTTCAACTGTAATGTGGGAGAACACCCATTTTAGGAGACAGTGATCAGCTTTCTTCCCTGCTAGTGGAAGTTAATTTTCCTTTTCTTTTTTGGAGTAATATCACCTGAGGCTCAGATAAGTCCTCCTGCCATTTCTTCTAGGGGTTTTTTTAATGTTTATTTTTGAGAGAGAGAGAGAGAAAGAGAGAGAGAGAGAGGAAAGAATGGAGAGAGAGAGGAAAGAGGGGCAGAGAGCGAGGGGGCAGAGGATCTGAAGCAGGCTCCCTGCTGATAGCAGAAAGCCCCACGTGGGGGCTCAAACTCATGAACCTTGAGATCATGACCTGAGCCTAAATCAAGAGTCAGATGCTTAAGCAACTGAGCTACCCAGATGCCTCAGTTCTTCCATTTTTAAAATATGGATACAGGGGCACCTGGGTGGCTCAGTCGGTTAAGCGTCCAGCTTCGGCTCAAGTCATGATCTCGCGGTTCGTGGGTTCGAGCCCCGCATCAGACTCTGTGCTGACAGCTAGCTCAGAGCCTGGAGCCTGTTTCAGATTCTGTATCTCCCTCTCTCTCTGACCCTCCCCTGCTCACGCTGTCTCCCTCTGTCTCTCAAAAATAAATAAAAAACATTAAAAAAATTTTTTTAATTAAAAAAAAAGTAAAATATGGATACTGGTTAGGTTCCTTTTTCCTGGGAGGACTTTGCTATTTCTCATATACTTGTCATCACCCAAGCATATAGAGAGATCTGAAGGGCCAGTTCAAAGGCCATTACAGTCTTTTCTTTCTGTATTCTTTCATTTACTCAATAACGATTGGAGTGCTAAGTATACTGAACTCTGTGCAGGGCAGGAGGATACAGCAGACCAGGGTAAATAATGGCATCAAAAGAAACCCCTGAAATCCAGGTCGTCCCTGGGTCTCTTTAGGCTCCTCTTGACTGTGAGTTTCTCAGTCTTTCCTTGTTTTTTGTTGACCTTGACAGTTTTAAGGAGGACTGGTCAGGTATGTCCTAGAATGTCCCTCAGTTGGGATTTGGCTGATGTTTTTCTCATGATTAGACCGGGGTTACGGGATTTTAGGAGGGAGATTACAGAGGTGAAGCGCCACTCTTAGCGCATCATACCACGAGTGTATGCTCTCATGGCTGACATAGTGCTTGTCCAGTTTTGCCACTGGAAAGCCACATTCTTTCCCTCTTTCGAAGCTATGCTTCCTAAAAGGAAGCCAGTGTGCATAGTGCACATTTAAGGGGTAGGGAATCGTGCTCCCCTTCCTTGAGGAATGTAGTCACATAAATTATTGGGGATTCCTGTGTATGAGAGACTTGTCTCTTTTCTTATATTGCTTTTGTTTTAGGAGACAGCAGCCGTGTGAGCATACCACAGTGACTCTTAACGTCATTGTTTCTGGACTGCGTCACTACTCTAAAACTTCAAAACATTGATGGAAAAAATAGAAACTTGAAAGAAAAGTCCATGTTGAGGCTGAAAACAGTTAGCTCAATGGCAAGGCATGGAGACCCGGTCTCTGGTATTCCTTTTCTTGGACAAACCAGTGATACAGGCCTATTAAATATGCGTGCATCGCAAAACACCATCATTTGCGATGGAGACATCTGAGGGCCGTGGCACTCGGAACTGCCCTGTGTCGTGTTTCATAAAAGCTTGTCCACAGTATGGGCAGATGTTGTGGGTAAGAATTTGCCAACAGAACCTCTAGTGGCTCGAAACGCTGTGTTTATGCAAATCTGACTCAGAGTCTATTTAATCTCAGCTACTACTGGGTTGTGACC
>NC_043702.1:163318920-163328298 GCF_006229205.1 Suricata suricatta
TTTTTTAAGAAGACTACCAAACTATCTTCCAATCATTTGAGGCTTTTAATCTTGGCAGAAAGTCTAGCTGGTATCCAACCAAATCTCCAGCCAGGCGTCTTCAATCTTTGGAGTCCCTACCACAGAGATTAGGAATTAGTTCTCAGAATGTAAAAGAGAGAGTCTCGTGAGTGGCCAGCCACATGAGAGCCAGGCATTCATCACTCATGGAGTATTCCAGCCTTGATATCATATCTTCCTGATTATCAGGAGAACAGAATATTATGACGGGGCCTGTGTTCATAAGAGACCAGAGTTGGTCCATACTCTTGGTTCTTCTTTGGTTTCCTGAGCCCCCATCTCAAATACACACCCCACACCCACACAACTACGCTTTGGTTTCCACTTTGTCATCTTACACGTTATTAGATGTTTCCCCTCTGAGGCTGGACAGTGGTTTCTCCAGTTATGCCATGACTATGAAGTCCAGCCTCTGAACATGAGCCTCCCCATCCATGTTAAGAAAAGCACCATATGGGCAAATGATATGGAGTGTCACTGTTGTACTTAGGGAGTCTCTGGAAGGAAATATGTACATAGCCAACTTCCCAAAGTCTAAAAAGTGGTAACCAGGCCTCTTAATTGTTCAGCCAAGTCCTCATGATCCCCACCTGGTAGGGTCAAAGCTGGTGCCAGAACCCCAAGAACCATTCCTCCTTACTTGGGAAAGGAACCAGTTACTTCCAGTTCCTCCTCAACCTTTCTCATCTATATCATTGTACAAAGTTCACAGGGAGGGAGAGTCATTTTCAGCAGAGAGGAGTGTGGATCTGAGCAGGGAGACTTGGGGTAAAGACCCCATGAGGAAAGACGCTGACCTGTGAACTCTAAAAACAACCATGTGAAGTAACGGATGTGAGTCACTCACAGTGTTGAAATCTCATTTGTTACCCCAAAGGCTTCAGACAGGTCTTATTAAACTTCAGAAAATTCAGAATTACAGTATTCAAGATTTAATTTCACCAAATAAAAAAATTGAGAAGACATTGCCACACAAGCCAAGGTTATAATTTAAACATGTACCCTCGTAATTTGCACTCCATTTTGATTGCATCCTCTACTTTTTCGTAATCCTGAGAAAAGACAATAGTCGTATTGCAAAATCAAGAATATTCTCAATTTCCATATGCTCCTAAAGTGGAGTTGGAAGCTGTTCATAGAAAGTAGAAATCACCCCCTACCCCCCCACCCCCTTAAAATTGTAATCTACAGTTTAGTTCAGAGAAGTTCAAATGTTTATGACATTGTAAATCCCATGAGGAGCCTACCCAAAGCCTAATTTTTCTTCTCCAGTGACTTGCTTTATAATTTGGTAATGTTGACTTTGAATGAGTAGGTTTGCCAATTGTTAATAAAATTGCTGACCACCTGCAAAAGAAATATTGAAGTGTCATGGAAAAATATATCTCAGAAAAGAAAAAAAAGCACAATAATTACAACCATGTATTTTTCCTTACTGTGGCATCTCTTTTTATAACAACAAAACCCCATTAGAATAAATTCTGGGTTTCTAAAAGCTGGGAATTAATTATTATGGTGGATTGTATATAAATAGATGTATCATGCCTTTCAAAACAGAGGAATCTCAAGTTACTCTGAAACGTTGATTTTTTTCAGATTAATTTTTTTTTAATTTAGAAATATATCACATACTTCTGAAAGGAATCTACTGTGAGCAAACACTGCCTGGGAAATATGTACTGGTTGTGAAATTTGGATTTTTAAATAAAAATTCAAGGGAGAAGTAAACAACTTGCTTGGCCATTTGACATGGCCAACAAACCAGAAAGACTTCCCAATATGATCTGAACTATTTCACAATTTTGTTGAATAAAGTGTAACCTTTTAGTATTAATTTTCAAATAAAAGATTAAGCCTACTTATGAATATCAGTCACCTAGTCAATCCAGCTACACAACCGTCAAAGCTGAATGGCATGAACACAAAATGGACTTTTGGCTATTCAGTGCAGTGGCATAGAATGCTTTTCAGGATGAAAGTCAATGACATCACTCTAAGGAAATCAGAACATATTCAAACAAAATGAGGATCCTACCTGAGAACACTGGAGGAAAGCATGGTGTCAGCTGGAGCTACCTTCATAGCCAATTCTACCCTCTGCAGGCATTTGAGGAAGCCACCCCAGGTCCTGAAATCTCAGGTAGACACTTCACAAGGCTTGTGCGCTTAAGATATTTTTGATATTGAAAGTCAAGAATATTTAAGCTAGCCTATATTAATTACATCACATTCTCAGGATAAAACTCAGACTTGGCCCCTAATCCCAGTCTTGTATTCAATTAACAAGGCCATGTCTTCTATGAGCTAGAAGACATACAAATATTGTTTACCATAAGATGTCTGCAGGACAGAATAGAAGACGAGGAGGAACAATTGGAGGATGGGAGAAGAAAGGCAGGGGGAAATTTCAAGATGAGTTAATTTCTTGACAAAAAGATTTGGCTGATGATTCAAAATGACGTAATTAGAAAGAATAAGAAACCCCTGAAAAGCTAAAGAATTGCTAATTTTATGTGGGTACATTTTATTATTAGTCATAAATAATCACTTATATTTTGTGTCCTTCTGTTTCACCTACAAAGATCTGATTGGGCCCTTTCAAGATGAAAGAGATTTGTAACATAGTCTTTCCTAATGTGATCAGATTTGCTCAGTGAATTGTCACAACCTGCTCTGACTGACCTCTTAGATATGCCCATATCATATTTTTTTCCCAACATGAGCTATCAGATTTCCCTTTGGGAAATAGCTTCCCTTTTAAGGTCTAGAGCAGGGATCAGAAGATATTTTCTGTAGAGGGACAAAAAGTAAAATTTCAAGACTTCTGGGACTTTGGTGCAACTCAACTCTGCCATTGCAGTGCAAAAACAGCCTTAGGTCATATAGAAAAAATAGGTATGGCTATGTTCCAATGAAACTTTATTTATAAACACAGCAGACTGGCTCTGACCCATGGGTCATAATTAGCCAGCTCCTGGTCTACATAATCAGGAACTTTGCATTGTCTTCCTTCCTGAAAGCTAAAGACACATGGTCACATCTCTATCACTTATTTCCTTGTCCAAAAGAAAAGAAGTTGGTGATAAGGCATATAGAAAAATTTCCATAGTTATCAAAATGGTAAAAACTCAGCAATGAAACATGGTTCAAAAAAAAGAAAAAACAAGAGGGGGCTCCTGGGTGGTACAGTCACTTAAGTGTCCAACTTCAGCTCACGTCATGATCTCATAGTTCATGGGTTTGAGCCCCACATTGCACTCTGTGCTGACAGCTCGGAGCCTGGAGCATTTCTTCAGATTCTGTGTCTTCCTTTCTCACCCCTTTCCCCACTGGTGTGCTGTCTCTCTTTCTCTCAAAAATAAATAAACAGTAACAAAAAAATAAAGTAAATAAAATAAAATAAAACAAAACAAGAGTAAACCTAAAAAGAATTTAAAAATAAAATCCAAAAATTGAAATTCATGATCAACTTAAGAAGCACCTAAAATACACAAATATAATTTCACCTCTGGAGATGACTGGGGGATGGCGGTGGGTAAGGGGGTATACAACTATCTGGGATCGACAAAGACAGCAGAAAATTGATCCTGGCACTCAGACTCCTCAGTAGGATAGAGTCATAGACGTAAGGAAATTCTAGAAACTTACAAATTTTGGTGTATATATACCAAATATTAGTCATCATTAGTCATTCACTTATTCAGTCAGTAGTAATTTGCCTTTAGTCACAGAAATGAAAATCTGGGAGTTTGCACATCATCCCTTTTCCCCACAAGAACCCCTAAAGGAACATGTGCGTTGTTCATCAGTTCACAAATCAGGAAACCCCCAGGTTGTACTTTGATAAACAGTGGTCTAAAATGTTCCCCCTTTCATGTATTTGCTCACAGACTTGATTTCTCCTAGAACACTGTTCTCTACTCACCCCTTTCTCTTTTCATTCCTCACCTCTAGTACCCACACATCATACCATTACCACTGGGGTCCAGGCAAACTCTCTTTGCAAAGCACTGCTGGACATTTTCATTTGCTACTCTTACCAACTGGAAATAATTTGCTGGCCCCTGTCCACACGCAAGGTATCACTTGTGCTTGACTCCTCTCTTCACGGCATTTTTGATGTTCAACTTTGTGTTATGGTTATATATGCCCATGTTTTTCTTATGAGGTCCTTGAAGTGGGAGTTTGTATACTGATTTGCTACAGTGGGTCACTGAGTTTGGGGCCATGGTTTCAGCATAGACAAATATCAAATACATAAGTGAATGTCTTCCTAGAACATGTAAAGCTGCTATAACCCATGATATCAAAGGTATATGCTCTTTTCCAAAGACTAAGATTGAACCCCAACAGCCCAGCTAGACAAATTCATTCCACGTACATAATTACTTACTGGACATATATTAATAATTGTAATTCTTTTACAATTATATAGAGTTTACGAAGAAATTTGTAGATATTATCTAATTTAAGTCTCACTATAACCTTGAAAGGATATCAGAGAAAGTTACAGTTGAAAAACTGAAGCTCAAAGAGTTTAAATGACATCACTAAGACACCATACCTAGTAACTGGTAGAAAATAAAATTGAGGCACTATAGAAAATAGAAATTCTCTCTTACTTCTCTTTCTCTCCCTCTCCCTCACACACATTTAAGTAGAAGACAAATACTGTCTTCATAAACCCTTTCCTAAGACAAATATATTCTAAAGTTATTACATTATACTGAAAATAATTAGGATTACTACATAATGCACTAGATTTATTGAAAGAAATTACATGAAGGAAATTTTTATTTCTGAAAATTTGGGAATAAAGATAGACTCCTGTAAAAGAATGTCATTCCAGATATTTTTTACTTAAATTCTCATCTCATTTAATAACAATATAAACTTAGCATTGAGAATTTAGATTGACCATCACATTATTCTGAAAGAAAAGGCAAATGTACTAGGTTCTGATATGAAACTTTCTACAATATATTTCAAATGATTTAAGGTCGTCTAGATTTGGCCAAGACAGTAGTCATTCAATATGGGGACTTTTAGGGAGCCCACCTTGGAGGACTGAAGACCGTATCCCATCTGCCTGTCAGACCAACTGCTCGTAAACATGGTGGACTAGGTGCATCTGTACCCGAGTGTTTCACATGGTCCAGGCTGAAGCGGAACAATGGGAGAGTTGTCCGAAGATGGCAAAGAGCCAGAAGAGGACATCTTCCCTGCCTGTCCAGGTGACACCTACATACTGACATGCTTTCATCCCTCCATTCTTGCTGCAGAAACACCAGCAAGACTTGTGACACTCTACTCAGGCTGCTGCTTCATCTCATGGCCGCTACTTCCCACTCCGTCCAGAAGGACCACCTCTCCCCTTGGTTAGGGGTGACGCCTAAGGAGGAGCATAGGTAAGAGAGGAGGCCCTAGAATCTGACACGGACAGATTCCAGCTTTCCTTCCCAATAAGTAATGTGGCCTTGGCCAAGTTACTTGAACTTTCTGCCCTTATTTTCTTATATATAAGAGATGTATTATAAGAGACCTAACATATATTGAGGGTTCATTGCAGGCCAGGTAGTTTTCTAAGCATGAAAAGTATATTCACTCATTTAATCCATACAACTGTCACCATCAGTATCCCACTTCATAGGTAAGTGATTTGCCCAAGCTCACAGTTAGGAAGCGGCAGAGCTAGGATTCAAACATAAGCAATAAGTCGCCAGACTCCTGCCTGATTCTTTACCTCTGTGCCTCAGTGGCTCCCATTGTAAAGTTAGTATGGGTTAAAATCAAATATTTGTCTGTGTGATTATCAGCCTACTATCTGTCTCCCTTGCTAGATTTAAGTCACCTAAGCTTGCTAATCCACAATCACCCCATTCGTACAATGGGGACAATAACAATTGTGCCACCTCATTGACTTGTTTGAAGGATTCGGGGAGGAAGTGAAACAAAGCCTTTAGCATAGCGCCTGGCCACAGGGAGAGCTGAATTCAATGTACCTGATAGAATTTCTACTCTTAGTGATCAGATGCATTTATTGTCCTATGATTCGTCCCTCTGACACTGTAAGCATTCATACGAAGAGGCCATCTCCTGTTTAAATATGTTATTATGCCTCAGCCGTCTTTTATTGCTTAAGGTGAAGAAAAAAAAAAAAAGAAGTTTCTGAAACAAAGAAAATTCTTACCATTTCAGGAGAGTTCTGTGGCTCCTGAGGTCCACTCCTAGAAGAGTTTTTCTCTCTGCTGATAAGATCATTCTTCTAAAGCACAGGCAAAAACGTTTCCTAGTCATACACAGGTATAAGGCCCATTCAGTAAGAACTTCACCAGCGGCTTTCAGGGCTCCATCTAGGGAAATGAACTTGATTTAACTGACAACCAGTCTCATAGTGAAGTATTCATGCTCTTTTGTTTGGGCCACAGGCAATTTTGGTTTGTTTATAGTGAAGCTGAGGCATAAAATGAAACATAATGATGTCCCTCCACGTACATCTATGCTTTTGACCAAACAAACTGGTGGAATCTGTCCTGAGAGGAAAATTACAAAGGACTCTGGGGTCTAGCAGTTTACATTGTTAGTATTTTTATAATAGAAACTCTTCCTCTCACGCTTTCTTCCTCATGCTGGCAACTCTCGATTCAATCTCTCACAAAGTCATTACTCGCATTAGAGAAAATTCATTGTCAGGAGAAAAAATAATGTGTGGGGCACCTGAGTGGCTCAGTCGATTAGGTGTCCGACTTTGGCTCAGGTAGTGGGTTCCAGCCCCACATCGGGCTCTGTGCTGACAGATCAGAGCATGGAGCTTGCTTCGGATTCTGGATCTCCCTCTCTCTCTCTGGCCCATCCCCGCTGGTGCTCGCTCTCTCGCTCTCGCTCTCTCTCTCTCTCTCTCTCAATCTCTTTCAAAAATAAATAAACATGAAAAAATTTTTAATGTGTGACTTGATACTTCTCCTTTTGTCCTATTTTATTCAGTAGCAGCTGTCACTGTTATAAAAATAGCAACAGCAAGATTATTGCCATTAAAAGCTGTAAGAACCCACGTTTAGTAAAAGAAGCATGTTTTTAAGACCCCTTCATATTTTTTCTCACTTAATTACCGCAGTGACTCCATCAGATACATCCTTTCAGAGCAGTTCCTGTTATCCACAGAGGATATCCAATCAGAGACCCTCAGAGAATGTCTGAAACTGTGGATAGTACTGAACTCTCTCTAGCCCATGCGTTTTCCTACACATACATACCTATGGAAAAGTTTTTTTTTTATTATTTTTTAATGTTTATTTATTTTGAGGGGAGGGGCAGAGAGAGAGGGAGAGAGAATCTGAAAAAGGCTCCACAATGTCAGCACAGAGCCCAAGGCAGAGATCAATCTCATGACCATGAGATCACGACCTGAGCCGAAATCAAGCGTCGGACACTTGACTAACTGAACCATCCAGGCACATTGAAAAAAATTTAGTTTTTAAAAGAGGCACAGTAAGAGATTAACTACAATAACTAATAATTGACTAGAACAACTATACCAATATACTGTAGTAAAAATTACATGAATATGGTCTCTCTCAAAATAATCGTACTGTGCTGGACTCACCCTTTCTCTTGGGATGATGTGAGACGATAAAATACCTGTGTGATGAGATAAAGTGAGGTGAGTGGCATGGGCGTTGTGACGTAGTGTGTTGGGCTACTACTGACCACCGGACATATGTCAGGAAGGAGGTCATCCCCTTCTAGAGCGGGGTTGACTGCAGGAAACCATGGGAAGTGAAGCCAAAGTCTTGTGTATCCTGTGTATCCTGATTTCATGAATGAAGAAATAAGTCTTAGAGAAGCTAATCATCTTCAAGGTAATATGGCCAGAATGGAGCAAAACTATGAATAGGGTCACATTACTCTATTACCTCCCAACCTCATTGGAAGACGACACATCATATTTTAAATAAGCATTAGCTTTTTGCAAAAATGTGTTGAACATCCTCAGGTCCTTCAGATTTCTGACTTGGTCCTATGGATTTTCTTGATATTCTTTGTCCTATTAATAAAAATCTTCTTGGGGTACCTGGGTGGATCAGTCAGTTGAGCGTTCAACTTCGGCTCAGGTCATGATCTCACAATCTGTGGGTTCGAGCCCCACTTCGGGCTCTATGCTGACAGCTCAGAGCCTGGAGCCTGCTTTGGATTCTATGTCTCCCTCTCTCTGCCCCTCTCCTGCTCACACTCTGTCTGTCTGTCTGTCTCTCTCAAAAAAAAAAAACAAACATTAAAAATTTTATTTATTAAATACTTTTAATAAAAATCTTCTTTATCAATATTGCCAAAGCTGATTCATATATGGTCTTTTGCATCCAACAATTACACTTTAAAAAGGTTGAACCCAAATGGAAAAGTTTTATCTCCTTAATAGATGCCAAACACAGTCGAATTTGAAAGACGGCAAAAAGGAATAGATGTGGAGATAACATAAACATGAAATCCGTGGGCAACTCTCTTGAAAATATCAAGTTGTTCTGTATGCAAGCTTTTGAGTGTTATCTGCAGACACGTTGCAGAATGAATGTTGTACAAGCAGCCCATCCCATGCATGCAAACTGAACACTGACTCCTGAATGTGGAAATGCACTATTTTCACCAAAGTTGCTCTGCAATTTAAGAAGATGAAAGTTGAGAGTTGCCCAGCCTCTCTTTCATCCTCTCCACACCCAACAACCTCCCTTCAAAAGGAAGACAGTGCCTCCAGTTGTCACTGTTAACGTGAAGATGTTAGAAGTGGGTGGTTTACACTGACACCAGTCAGAGTGGCTAAAATGAACAAATCAAGAGGTGTGGAGAGACGGGCACCCTCCTGCACTGTTGGTGGGAATGTAAACTGGTGCAGCCACCCTGGAAAACAGTGTGGAGGTTCCTCAAAACACTATCCATAGAACTCCCTTATGACCCAGCAATAGCCCTGCTAGGGATTTACCCAAGGGATACAGAAGTGCTGATGCATAGGGGCACATGTACCCCAATGTTCATAGCAGCAATGTCAACAATAGCCAAATCATGGAAAGAGCCTAAATGTCCATCACCTGACGAATGGATCAAGAAGATGTGGTATATATACACAATGGAGTATTACATGGCAATGAGGAAGAATGAAATATGGCCATTTGTAGGAAAGTGGATGGACCTCGAGGGTGTCATGCTAAGCGAAATAAGTCAGGCAGAGAAGGACAGATACCATATGTTTGCACTCATAGGTCTAACAGGAGAAACCTAATGGAGGACCATGGAGAGGGGACGGGGGAAAGAGAGTTGGGGAGAGAG
>NC_043702.1:163328398-163554370 GCF_006229205.1 Suricata suricatta
AGATACCATATGTTTGCACTCATAGGTCTAACAGGAGAAACCTAATGGAGGACCATGGAGAGGGGACGGGGGAAAGAGAGTTGGGGAGAGAGAGGGACACAAATCATGAAAGACTATTGAATACTGAAAACGAACTGAGGGTTGACGGGGATGGGGGAAGGGGGAAAAGAGGCGGTGGTGATGGAGGAGGGCACTCGGGGGAAGAGCACTGGGTGTTGTATGGAAACCAATCTGACAATAAACTATTTATTAAAAAAATTAAAAATAAAAAAAGAAGAAGGGAGTGGCTTGAGGAGAGGCCCCTCTACCACCGAGCTCTGCTTCATCTTTCCCTACAACCTCGTCTTCTCTGAGCTCCAGAAAAGCTCTACAGCTGCTACTTACATGCATGAGTTTGGAAACTTTTGAGTCTTATTTTCCATTTTAATTGCAGTTTAAATTTGTAGGAAAACCAGAAATGGCCCCATTTTCCATTTACAATATCCTAGCAAAGTTTGCGACCCAGGACAGTCTCTAAACACAAACTCCCAGTTAGTTTTCTTGTAACTTTGGCCCTTAGGCAGGTACCAACCATAAAAGGCTGTAGCCATGATGGGTCGGCCTGAAACATGCTTTCAAAAAGTTTCCAGATCTTCATCTTGCCATGACTGTTGGAAGACTTTTGGCTTCACTCTGAAAGCCATAAAACCATAAAGCAGATCTGAGAAAAACCCACAGCTGCATACATCTGATGACAGTCTTAAACTGATTTTCCAAAGATAGGGAGCTCAGCAAAACCCAAACTCCATGATGTCAACAACACTGGACTTGTACTCTTTAAGCCAATGGGTATTCGTGGAAGATTTAATCCATGTGTTCCTGATCTACTTACAGTTAACTCATCAAAATGCCATTTGCCTAAGTGTTTCCAAAGTTGCATGAGCTTTTATTTTTCAGTCCCTCAAATAGATGCTGGTGGGAATCAAGTTTTCCCAGGGTAGCAACTTCCAGAGTCTAAGTTATTTTCAAAACCAAGACTTAGTAGATTTCAAGTAGCTATTTTAACTATCACTTACAACTGCTCCTTCAGCAACAGGCTGTCTCCTCATTAAAAGTGATGTAGAAAAACAGCCCTTCACCCCTCCACCAGAGTGAGTGGGACCAGCTTTTTGCCTGTCTTCCTCCTTCCTGTGTTTTCCACCTTCAGGAGTTTACAGTCTAACAAGGATTTTGGACATGGGGATAAATAACTACAATACATGCAGTGGCTAAAGAATCTTGTATTGAATTAAAACTCATCAGCTTAACATCCAGAGTCTTCCAAACAACCTGTTACCTTCCCCCCTTTGCCGCACAAGTAGCTTTTTCGGTCAACTTCCAAACTGAGAGTGCCATTTTTATTTCACCCCACCTGGCATATTTTTCTGCCAAGAGTTTTATTTTCACCTTCCTTCTCCTATATGTACTGATAGCTACATAAAGACTAACATAGCAGGGTAAACATCTGGTAATTGTGTGTACCTGTGTGTGGGGGGGTGTCTGCATATGCTTCCACAGCAAGAAATCTGGACTTACCAGGGAGAAGATGCTGCTGCTAGTATTGAGACTATTTCACCTTTGAGAAAAAGTAAATTAATATTTCTTGATTTGCGAAAGTGGGTCATACAGATTCTCTATCCAACTTTTCTTTATGGACCATTAAACACTTGGTAAGAGAGCAAAAGGAGCAAAGTGGACATTTTGGGGTGGGGGTGTAATACCTAAAGACACAGGAGACAGGAGCCCTGAGGAAAACTAGGAGGCAGAATATGCATGGTTGGCATGTACTTTGGATCTCACTCCTTAATCATGGAATATGTGGGGGTGTATGTCTCATCTCTGTACTTGAGCATCAGCACTGCATATGCAAATCTTTGGGCCATCACACTGGTCACCCTTGGAGTAAGAACTTCTATGCTTATTTGGGGGTTGACTTGCTTTTTGTCCTCCAAACTGAAGCCAAGGGGTAGTATTGAATTGAGACCATTCAGTAAATATGTACTAAGGGATGCGACAGGTTATCGCTGGAAAATTATTAATGGAAAATTTATTTATTCATAGTGTGGTTCCTGTGCTCAAGAAGCCTACAGTCATCTGGTACTTATAACCTTAGAACTAGAAAGAACCTGAAAACTCCAAGTGTCTCATTATTTAAGTAAGAAAACTAGGCTTGGAGAAGTGATGTGACTGGCTAAAGCCAAAGTTCTGTCTAGAATTCAGGGTTCTGAATCAATTCCATACTTTTCCATTATGAGGCCTCAAGAACTCATCTTGTTTTGTAGGGTTTATTTTTCCCCTCTCTAGCTAGATTATGGGTTTCTTGAAGGCAGGGAGTAATGTCTCATATTTCTTTCACATTCAGCCCACCCAAGTATGTTATGCATAACTGGACAGATTTATGTATTTAGTAAATGTTTGTGGGATGGACAAGTGAGTGAATTGATGAATGAATGGCTAATATTAACATGAATTGCTAAGTGAGTGAAAAAGCTTAGAAAACCCACATTTTTTCCTCTTCCGTGCTGTTATAGTGATTGTCCTTTGGTTTGTGGCTTAGCAGCTATTGGTGTGGGAAAGATTTAGAGGCTTAGTTGACACAAGATGCCTCAAAATGCTAGTATAAATTTAGGTCTCCTTTAAGGTGTCTGGACAAAAGAGGTCATAATTCCAGTCTAAATTCTTCTTTTATTTCCTCCTAGATTTTATTTAAATTTAAGTTCATTAACACATAGTGTAGTATTGGTTTCAGGAATAGAATTTAGTGATTCATCACTTACATTTAACACCCAGTAAACCCTTCTAATGGTCCATGCATATATATGAGTTTTTTAAGAGGACTATTGAAAATAGTTTTTTTTAATTTGAGAGAAAGAGAATGAATGAGTGGGGGACAAGGACAGAGAGGAATAGAGAAAGAGAGAATATTAAGCAGACGCCACACTCAGGGCAAAGCCTGATGTGGGGCTCGATCCCCCAAACCTGGGATCACAACCTGGGTTGAAATCAGGACTCAGATGCTCAACCAACTGAGCCACCCAGGCACCCCAACAGTGGTTAATTTTATATAATTATCTTTAATTGAGGCCTAAAGCCCCTAAATATGTCTTATACAATGTTACATACTTCATCTATCAAAATTTTTCCCCAACGTGGGATTGGAACTGAAATGTACCTAAAAAGAGAAAGACTAGAATGATAAACGGTTCAAATCCATGTTGTGTAAAGGAGCTGGAAAGGTGAGGCACTTTATGTTTATTTCTTTTTTACTGAAGTATAATTGACATAAAATACTCTATTCGTTTTAAGTCAACACTATAGTGATGTGATATTTTTAAGTTTATTTATTTAAGCAATCTGTACACTCAACATGAGGTTCAAACTCACAACCCTGAGCTCAAGAGTCACATGCTTTTCTGACCAAGCCAGCCAGGCACCCACATGGTGATCTGATATTTTTAAACATTATGAAATGACCCCCTAGTTACTGTCTGTCATCATATAAAGTTATTACAGTATTATTGACTATATTCCCTACATTGTATATTATATCTTTATTTACAGGGATGACTTATTTATTTTATAAGTGGAAATTCTTACTTCTTAATTGCTTTCACATATTGGAGCCACACTCAACGTCTTCTCTCGACCCATAACCAAAACTGTTTTCTGTATCTCTGAGTCCATTTCCATTTTGTTATGTTAGTTTTCTTTTTAAGATTCCATATATATATGAAATCATACAGTATTTGTCTTTCTCTGTCTGAATTATGTCACTTAGCATAATGCCCTCCAAATCCATCCATGTTGTCACAAATGGCAAGATTTCATTATATGTAATGACTGACTAATATTCTATTTTATGTATATACATGACTCCTTCTCTATCCATTCATCCATCAGTGGACACTTAGATTTCTACCGTGTCTCTGCTATTGTAAATAATGTTACGATGACCATAAAGGTGCATATATCTCTTGAAATTGGTGTTTTCATTTTTTTTGGATAAATATCCAGAAGAGCTGTCAGGCGAAAAGGCAATGGATTTATGTTATGTGACATCAGAGGATAGAGCTAATAACAACAACTAGATTAATTAATGCTACAGGGGAGTGGGTTTTGGATTAACACAAAGAAAAAAAATTTTTTTTAGTTAAAGAATTTTGTGAAATCAGTGCTTTCTCCTGGCATGGGTCATTCCCTGATGCTGGAGTAGGGTCTGAACAACCAGTTGTCTGAGCTAATTCGCAGTACCTGACTGTCTGCAACCTTGACATTCAAAGATGGTGGCAGTTGTGGCTTTACCAGTGACGTGTTGTGCAATGCCCTACCTACGCTTCTTATTCTTATTTCTTCCCTGTCACTTCTACCTACCAATTTCTTAACAATCTATCATTGTCAATCGGAGCTAAACTTCAGCAGATTATTAAAGTGTGTCTCCTCTCTTGCTCATCCTAAAAAATATATTCCACTAACCCACATGTGTTATATATCTTCCCTTTACCTCAACAAAGTATGATTTTTAATTAAAAAAAATCAACATCGCATAGTTCAAATTCTTGCTCCAGCACTTTACAACGGAGTCAATTTTCTTAGCCTGTCTTCCCGTCATTTTTTTCCTGAACTGTAAAATAGGGCTCATAATATTATCTGTCTCAACAATTCTATGAGGATTAAATGAAATAATTCCTGTGAAGGGCTGAGGCACAGTGCCTGAAACATAGTAAATGCTCACCCAATGGTAGCAACTGTGTTCTATTGTTAATAAAAGAGACAAATTTCTTTGAGCTGCTTTGATTTAAGAAGACAATACCTTTTCCAGACATCTCTTCCCCGGGGCTAGCTATATTAGTATTCTGTCCTGATGGGAAGGAAGAAACATCACTGGCAGCGAACACCCAGTGTAGAAGCAGGATGGATATGAGGTAAGCCTAAATGTTACCCCCTGCCAGCTTTTTGAAATGCAGATTCATCAATCTCTTTGATGTCCCTAGCCACTTGCAATGAACATCTTTCAGCATATTATTTGCTTTCTTAACCACATCACTTTTTCACTGAGTTCAACATTCCTGTAGGATTCAAAGGATCTTGGTACATTCTTCCAAAATGAATTCAGAAGGTAAGTCAAAGAGATGAGGGAAACATCTTTGAACAGGAATCTGGGTTCAGACTGGGGGCCGGGGGGGGGGGGGGCGTTGTGACTCAAAGGGCTAACAGTAAACTCAGCCTCAGGCTGTCCGTGTGCCAGTCCTCTCTGCCAGTGGCCCGATGACTAACCGCTGCCAAGCAGCCCGCCCTGCTCCGTCGTCTAAGTAAGTGCAGATGATGGCACCCTGTGCCTCTGAAGGGGCAGGCGGGAGCCACACAAGGAGACAGAGGGTCTCCTAGGGACAGTAGGAATTAAAGGAGGCATCAATATCTCTGCTGTTCAAAGGGATCCATGTTAATAATAGAATATTTTCTCTTTGTTTTTAAATTTTTTATGTTTTATTATTGAGACAGAGGGAAACAGAACATGAGTGGGGGATAGGCAGAGAGAGACACAGAATCTGAAGCAGGCTCCCAGCTCTGAGCTGTCAGCACAGAGCCCAAAGCGGGGCTCGAACCCAGAGACGGTGAGATCACAACCTGAGCCGAAGTCAGACGCTTAATCGACTGAGCCACCCAGGTGCCCCAGAATATTTTCTCTTTAAAGTGAAGCACATTGATTTGTGCATTTATAAATGTGTTATCAAAACCCAGATGCAAACATCACCCATCCGCCTCCCCGTTGTCACCTGTCTCTAACACAGAACTGGCAGCAGCGTGTACATCTCTGTCCAGGTGTCTGTCTGCTTCCTTAGACTGTAAGCTCCCTAAAGACAGGAACTGGGTTTTACTCATTTTGCAGCCCAGCAGGGAAGGAATGTACGTCAAATACCATCCAATGAGCTTGCTTGACTATCTTAAATCTCTCTCTTGCAGAAAAGCATGCTCTATGGCAGAGGCCAGAAAGACAACAAGAAAAGAGTGATTTTGCAGATTCTCTTAGAGTCAAGGTCCACTCTTAAAACAGCCTCCCAATCCACCTCCCCCAAGAGAGATTTGAACGACACAGTGTCAGGAGGTTGAGCCACACTCTTGCTGGCCAGGACAGTCGTGAATGTACCGGGCTTCTCTGTGACAGCCAGGGACTCAGTTTTCAGGCTTGAGCTACATGGGGTTAGCCTAGACCTCTGGCTTCCAGAGCCTTCAATTCTGTAAGCACTTCATTTTCTTGTATTAAATAGCTTTCTGATGAAATTAGTTCAATGGTTTCTGTCATCTGCAACTAAACTGATTTAGTGTTCATCAAATGTTTGTGGGACCCGTACACTGAGGAAACACTGGTTTTAAATCAGTTACTCACACCTGGGACCCTGAAATCACCTGTTTTTTCCTCAAAGTGGATGATTCATTAACAAGTTTTAAAAAATTCTTAGGGGCACCTGGATGGCTCAGTCAGTTAAGCGTCTGGCTTCTGCTCAGGTCATGATCTAGCGGTTTGTGAGTTTGAGCCCCGCGTCGGGCTCTGGGCTGACAGCATGGAGCCTGGAGCTTGCTTCGGATTCTGTATCTCCCTCTCTCTCTGACCCTCCCCTGCTCTACTGTCTCTCTCTGTCTCTCAAAAATAAATAAAAAAACAAAAAATTTCAGAAATGCCTCTATTAGAATTCTAAAATAAAGTGAAAAGGAAAAAATAATACTGCAAAATACCACTCAGACATGTTGGCTGTTTGTTTCTTCCTCTGTTTAGGTCTGACCATTATCCAGAAAATTCATAAGTGGCTTATTCTTGTCACTCAGTTCTAATTAAAATGGGACACTCCTGGGGCCCCTGGGTGGCTCAGTCGGTTAAGCATCCAACTTCAGCTCAGGTCATGACCTCTCAGTTTGTGAGTTCGAGCTCTGCGTCAGGCTCTGTGCAGACAGCTCAGAGTCTGTGTCTCCTTCTGTCTCTGCCTGTCCCCCACTCATGCTCTGTCTCCCTCTGTCTCAAAAAAATAAATAAATAAATACACACACACAATTTTTAATGGGGTGCTACTGTATTTTCTAAGTGACCACAGAACTTTAGGTGATAAAAAAATATTATTCAAGTTTTATATTCTGAAATAAACAGTTTGGGTGAAGTTGGGGAACTATCAGAATTATTAGAGAGGGAATTCCTTCAATCCTCAGATTTGGGTAGAGGCTCGGTGTCTGAGAACATATATTTAAGATATTTATTCTCGTGAATCCCATAAAAGGCCTTCAGAACCCTTGAGCTTCCCGGGATAAACTTGAGGCTAGGCGCAGTAAACAGCAGCCTAAGCTCTCTGAGACACAGCTTCACTCCTACTTGTGTGGATGAGAAAGTAGGCAAGGCGCTCTCCCCTGAACGTTCTTGGTGCTAGAACAGCAGTTGGACTGCTTGAGCTAACACTTTTGTGAGAAATTATCTTCTTGTAACTGAAGCCTCCTGGCTGAGGCTTAGGCCTCTCACCCGGTCTGAAAAAAAATGTCCCCTCCTTTAGCAGTGTTGTGTTTTTCAACTCTTAAGGCTGACTTATCAGCACTATCCCAGCTTAGCCAAGGATTAACTTGGCTTGCCCAGATGTTTCTATGATGGATCAATGTGCTGACTGATGAAAAGGGCTGAAGGCTAAGAGGGTATTTGGAAGAGAGCTGATTGCCTTACAAGAGCGGGGAGGCTTAGCGAGCCCTTTCTACAATCATGAAATTATCAGCACTGTTTTTAGGACATCCACTCTGTTGTAACCGAATGTGGTCCCATACTAGAATAAATCATAAGGCAAAGTGCTCGGCCTGAAGTGATGTCTTGGGAGAAAGTATTCTCTCTTTCTGTCTTTCACTCTTTGCTACAAGAGATATTTAGTGAGCACCTATTATGTGCCAGGCTCTATGTGGTAGGCACTGGATATTCCTAGGTGAACATTGCCATCATGGTGATCACAAGCGAGTGGGATGAAGCAGACAATGAACAAAATAAACAGATATATCATTATAAGCTCTGGGCAATGCCTACGGGGAAGAAGAGGTCTCTTTGGGAGGGAAGAATGGAGGAGGGGGTACATTTACTACTGCTGTTCTAGGTGAGAATGTCACTTTTATGTGGCTGTCGAGAGACCTCAGTGGTGGAAGGGGGAGAGTTGAGGGCTTGTGCTCTATTGGATGAAACTAGAAGAGGAGATATAGAATGGTTCATGGGCCTGTGGTATAATCCTTCTTGATGCAACAAAGAAAAAATCCAACCAAACGTATCCTAAACAGTAAGAGAGTTCAACAGGTAAGATACAAGGTGGTTCCAAGAGTGGTCCAGTGACTCAGTGATGTCATTAAGGACCCAAGAGCTTGCCATCTTCTTGCCTCCACACTTACTATGTTAGACCTTTCTACTTCGCTAGCTTTTTGAGATATTTTCCTAAAGAAATACAAGAGCAAATCAATGGTAGCTGTTAGATAAAATTCAACACTAGATTATTTACCAAAAAAAAAAAATTAGCCTTTGTTTAACTTACATCTTTTTCATGAATTTGGTTTACAATGTTATCTTCTTAATGATCAATGATACTTCCTACATTCATTCAAAGTATCATCACATCCATTTTCACACAGCTCTGCTCAAGTATTGTTATACCAGAATGCAATACTGTGGGGAGAACTCCCATAGGCCTCATCTGCCCCCTTCAGTGCCAGCCCCATGTCACGAGAAACCCCACACACAGCTGCATGGATGCACTAGCCCACACATCCACACTCCAGCCACAGATTATATTAAGAGTGGCCTGTGGTCATGGCTGTGCTTTGAGTGGCTCATACCAGTGGTGCAACCTTTTTAAAAAATAAGAAATAGGGAGGGGCACCTGGGTGGCTCAGTCAGTTGAGTGTCCAACTCTTGATTTTGGCTCAGGTCATGATTCCAGAGTCGTGGGATCAAGCCCTGCATTGGTCTCTGTGCTAAACATAAGACCTGCTTAAGATTCTCTCTTTCTCTCTCCTGCCCCTTTCCCCTGCTCATGTTCTCTCTCTCTAAAAAATATTTTTAAATAAATTTTTAAGGAAAGAAAGAAGAAGAGATGGGGAAGAGAAGCACACATGCTGGGCCATTTGGTCGTGGAATTCTGGGGTCCTGGGTATCCAGGGGCAGGGCCACATTGTGTCTTCAATAAGTTCTGGGCACTCTTGTCTTTGTGCTTATCCTTCTTCCATTCAAAAAAGAAACAGGGCACCTGGGTGGCTCAGTTGATTAAGTGTCTGATTTCAGCCCAGCTCATGATCTCACAGTCTGTGCATTCAAGCCCCTCTGTACTGACAGCTCAGAGCCTGGAGCTTGCTTCAGATTCTTTGTCTCCCTCTTTCTCTGCCTCTCCCCAGTTTGTGCTCTCCCTCTCTCAATAAAAAATCTATAAACTTAAAAAATTTTTAAATTAAAAAAAACAAAAACCTAAAAATTATATCTTACAAATTATATATTATCTCTGTGCATTTACACAGAGACAAATATATAACTATTATATAAAACACATTTTCTTTCTTTTGTAAAAAATTTTTAAAGTTTATTTTGAGAGAAAAAAATAGAGAGGGCTGAAGGGGCATAGAGAGAGAGAGAGAGAGAGAGAGAGAGAGAGAGAGAATCACAAGTAGGCTCTGCACCATCGGCACAGAGCTGGACATGGGGCTCAAACTCCCAAACCATGAGACCATGACATGAGCCGAAATGGAGAATTAGATGCTTAACCACCTGAGCCACCCAGGCTCCCCATCTTTTTTAAAAAAAATTTTTTTTATTGTTTATTTATTTTTGAAAGAAAGAGAGAGACAGACATAGAGCACAAGCAGAGAAGGGGCAGAAAGAGAGGGAGACACAGAATCCAAAGCAGGGTCCAGGCTCTGAGCTGTCAGCACATAGATCCCCATCCATGGGGCTCAAACTCATGAACCCCAAAATCATGACCTGAGCTGAAGTGGGATGTTTGACTGACTGAGCCACCCAGGGATCCCTAAAACACATTTTCAACTTAAAAGTTCATTTTTTCCTTCTTATTTTAAAAGAACTTAAAACATTTTTGCAGCCCCTAACAGTGTCACGGGCCCTCAGCCCTATGCCTATGGTGCCAAATGCATAAATCAGCCGGCCTGGTGCATAGTCTTTAAGGGGTAAGAGGGATATGTTCCAGATGGACACATCCACTTGGCTTAGAAATTCACTGCTTCATGGGGAGAGATATGACCAGAGCAAAGCTTGATCATTGGACCATATAAAGCTCAGGGCCCACATTTGGTTTCTTCATCCCCAAGTCTATGATGTTACTGTTTCATAATAAACCATGTTCATTCAGGTAAACTGTACAGTTACAGTATTCTAAAGAGCATTGAGTTAATACCTTTGAATTTGTATGACTAAAGGACCCATTCTAGTGGCACTTCCTCCACAAGACAACAGGTGAAACTTCTTCTAGAGAGTCAAAACAACAGCTTGAAACTTTTAAGTGATAGTATCTTGAGTTTTCATACATCAATGCTTTAAACAAACAAACAAACCCAGTTTGGGTTTGGGAACTCTGCTCTACTCTTTTCTTGATAAATTAGATGCACAGCATTGACCAAGAAGGCCAGGAGAACACATGAGCATCTCTGGAGCTCCAGAGTCCATTTCTCACCTCCAGTGTACTCAGAGTAGGCTGTGAATTTAGCACCACCCACAATGCTGGCTGTAGTTTGATTCTCCTCTCATTCATTTGAAATGCTCAGTATTTTTCTCTGGAAAGAAATTGAAATAATCTTCCATTGGTTTCCATGAATTCCAAGTTCCTGGGCCTCTCTCCTCATTGCACTTTTGGATATGGATGTCAGCCCAGGAGTTAGTCAAAGTAGGAGTATCCCAGGGCCAGGTGAGCTCAGGTCAGATCTCGGCCACTATTAGTTTCTGGGGCTTTCATCTCTTTCCTCCATCTTTCCAAACCCTACCCATCATCACACATTTAAAGCCTTATTAACCTGGAAACCTCCTCTTCCTTCTCTGTTCCCAGTCCACTCCCTCCTTCCTAAATGAATCTCAAATCTGCCACCTCACCTTCATTTCTAAAGCCAATCCCATTTAAGGCCCTCACCGTGTCTTACCTGAACTATTGCAATAGACCCCTTCCCGGTCTCTCTAACCATGATCTCATCTCTCCCCACACTTCCATATCCAGATGACTGAGGGAGAAGTCTTACCCAGAAAACTGGATTTGTGCTGGCAGATTCCTCTTCCAAGATGAAGCTTGGGGAAACATTTCAGTAGATATAGATATATATCTACTTGTTTCCTTGTTCCATTTGCATAGTCTCTTATCTAACCCTTTGTTTATAGGGTATGTAACTCTAGAGAGTCCCTTCTCTCCCTGCAACAGAAGATACTCTGGTTCTTTTGATCTCAATGAGAAGAAGAAAAAGGATGCAGACCTCTTAGATAGAGGCCCACTGAAGAGTTTCACATGTCCTTTATTCCCTATCAAGTACAATGACAAATAATATTTCAATATCACCAGCACAATGTCCAGCTCTTACCTGAAAATGTGAGACTTGATAATTATATGTCTAGAGCACACATCCAAGGTAGGCCAAACCTGTGGTTATTCAAACAAAATGAAGTGTAGTGCCTGACTCTTTTTGTTATCTTTCTCGAGGCAGAGTTTGGGGAAAAGGATGGGATTTATAATGTTAGTTCATTAGAAAAGCCTATAAAACCATTCTCCATTTACTTTGGGACCTTGTATAAAGTACTTGTAAATTTTGTTTATTCCTCCTGTTTAACATGAAAATAATTTATAGGGAAGGGCCAAGAGAAACTTTTACTCTCATCTGTTCTGAACCAACAGGAAGGAAAAATGATCACATGGCCTCACCAGGTTATCATCAGGATCTATTTGAGAATGTTCTTGGGGATTCCCACATGACAATTATAAAGAGAAGTATAACTTTGCATCTAAATATCTTCTTTTCATATGCATAAACTTGAGGGTAAAATCATTCATATCACAAAAAAATTCTCATAACACCAAAAGATAACAAGGACCCTTTCTATGGTATTTAACCAAGAGTTATTTCCAGATCATTAAATAATCTACAGAAGAAAATAAAAAGGAAAATCATATAAGTCACCGTTGATCAAATATCCACCAGAAGTGAAATTATAATTATCAAAGGACATTAGTGTGTCAACGCTGATGGCTTAGAGTTTAGATTTGCAACTTTTATTTCTTTAGACAAAAGGGTAAGCCCCAGTAACCCCATTAAGATTTCTTCCATGTAATTTTGCCTACCTGACATGTAAGACTGTGAATCTTGCACTTTCCTCTGACTTTGTTTCTCTTCTCTCTCAGACTCCCTCAAACTCTATTTTACCTTCAAACTCATTTCTGAACCATGGATTGCTCTGTACCCCAGTCCCACCCACCCTCACTCCACCTATGGACTCACTTGATCAACTTCTACCCCTACAGGACTAGACCAGACATCAGCTGCCCTGTGGGTACTTTTCTGACCTTCTTTATACTTACTGGACTCTGATTCCTTCATAGCCTTTATATACCTCCACACACCTTTCACACACCTCCATTAGAACACAAATAACATGAAACTGTTATTAACCTCTTCATTACATCACGTGTTTCTTGAGGACCAGAGTGGCTGTCCTCTTTTTTATAATTAGTGCCTGGGTCCCCAAGACTTCCTTGTTGCATGACTCCCTCAATTTCAGGTTCTACCTCTTCCATAAAATGTTTCCCTCTCCTTACCAGCCTAGAATTCTCCCTTACATTCCTACTCTGCTATAACACATTGACTCTGTTGTCTTTATTTATATTCTGCTTTGTGAACATGAACATGTGAACATACATGGTTCATGTTTTTTAAACATCAAGTTAGATATACAACAATGTTTAGAACAGGATGGACACTAGTAGGATTGGATACTACTAAATAGCAACTATTTAGTAAATGTGTAATGGAACTGCTGTGATAGAAGGAACAGGAAGGTCTGGTATTAGGGACATATATTGTTTGAATAGTATCCTTGCTATTGAGAGAAGTGTTCCTCTTGTAGCTTATGGTCCCATGGCTCGTGAAGGGCTTTCTCCATTACCTGATCCCACAAATGGGCATGTGATCCATACATACTAGAGTACCCCACTCTAGGGCCATGTTGATAAGATTCAGGGAGAGTATGTGACCCAAGCTGCATCAATCAGAGTCACACCTGAAATTTTCTTACTGGAGCAAGTCCTGACTATCTTTTCCCCAAGAGAGAAACTGTAAGCAAATGGAAACTAAAGTTGTTATAGTCATATTGCCAATCACAAGGGTGAAAGTCATTTGCAATACAAAAAAAAAAAAAAAGAGACCAACATACAAAGGTAAGTGCCAAGAGACAGAACAAGAGAGGAATAATATTATCATTTGAACACCTAGGTCTTGCTGTGAGTCAGATCTACTCCTGGATTTTTTATCACATGAGCCAAAAACATTACCCTTTTGCTTAAATGATGTTGGCTTTCTGTCACATGTGGTTTTCTTTAAAGATGTCATCAAGGAGAAGGTAAGAGGAAGCTTGAGTTAAGGGCAGTAGACCTTCTTTTAGAATCTGTTGTTATCACTTTCTAGATTTTCAGTCATGGATTATTATGAAGAGTTCTCAGCTTCAGACAAGGAAATAAAATTCTGGATGGTTAAGTCAAAACAGGAGTTTATTAAAAGAATGCTGGAGAAGAGAAAGGTAAAATTATCTCTGTTCGCAGATGACATGATTTTGGGAAAGCCAAAATAGTAAAGAGAAAAGCTACCACAAACACTAAGAAAATTTAATTTTAAAAAGTAGGTTAGGAGCGCCTGGGTAGCTCAGTCGGTTAAGCGGCTTCCGGCTTTGGCTCAGGTCATGATCTCACGCGGTTCATGGATTCGAGCCCCAGGTCGGGCTCTGTGCTGACAGCCAGCTCAGAGCCCGGAGCCTACTTCGGATTCTGTGTCTCCCTCTCTCTTTGACCCTCCCCTGCTCGTGCTGTCTCTCTCTCTGTCTCTCAAAAATAATAATAATAATAAAAATAAAAAGTAGTTTATAAAACCAACATATCCTACTTAAATAATGTACCTAAATAAGGCTCATCAATGGATGCTGCCACCACAGAGACAGCCAGGTATTATATGACTTCATAGAGGTTCACAATACCCCTTGTGAAGTAGATTGATAAACAAAAATGAATCTGATCGAGCCTCCAGATCTAATATTAATTTATAGGAGATGCATGGGATAAAGGGCATGATACATGATACCACAGGATCCAATTAGTAAATCTCAACTGTGGAAAATGCTACAGGCAAACAACTTGGCTTTCTCACTGCAAATTTAAAAAGAAAGAGTAGGAAGAAGATTGGATATATACATTAAAAGACATTCTAAGGAAATTACTTTGATCCTGATTTGAAGATTTTTAAGGGCTTAAAAATTATAAGATAATCAGAGAATTTTGAGTTTAATCTTAAACTGTTATTCGTATGAAATGGGATAATGATATTGTAATAATTTTTAAAATCATATTTACATTTTAGAAATAAAGATTGAAAATGCTATGGAAGAAATAATGTGAGGCCCGAGGTTTGTTTGAAATAACCCAGGTGAGGGGGAACACGGGAGGGGTAGAGATGAAGCAGGCTGTCCATGTGCTGATAATCATTTAAGAAGGTAATTGACATATGGCCACTTACTATATTCTTCTCTGTATTTTTACAATTGTTAAATAGTCTCTAATAAAGCTTTTTTGAAAAAGATATTAGAGAGACACCTGGGTAGCTCGGTTGGTTAAGTGTCCGACTTTAACTCAGGTCGTGGTGTCGCTTTTCGTGGGTTCGAGCCCCACATCAGGCTCTGTGCCGACAGCTCAGAGCCTGGAGCCTGCTTTGGATTCTGTGTCTCCCTCCTTCTATCTGCCCCTCCCCCACTCATGCTCACTCACACTCTCTCTCTCTCAAAAATAAACATTTAAATTGTTTTAAATAAAGAAAGAAAAAGATATTAAAAAGCTAAAGAATTACTATAAGGCCACAGAACCCCAAGACACAGGAGCCAGCTTCTAAGAACAACCCAAAAATCAAGTCTCAGAAAAATGTTGGGAAGGCATATCATGCAGCCATCACCAAGCACTGATTTTTCTCCTCTACTCTGGGAGTCACTGAAAGAGAGACAGAGACAGAGACAGAGACAGAGAGAGAGAGAGAGAGAGAGAGAGAGATTAAGAGAGAGAGAGTCAGAGACACACACAGAGAAACAGAACGAAGAATCACTACCAGAGAGGAAGAGCTCGTGTCCACTCTTTCCCTCACAGGAACTTCTGAGAGAAAATCTGGGGCAGATGTCCCTGATATAAGAGTTTCGGTCATTACATCAAAGGAGCCTGGGGAAATGGGGAACGTGAGCATCTAGTAGTTTCTGTTCCAATAGCAAGAGGGGCTTAACTGCCCATGTCTGTTACTAAGAATTAAACAGCGAGCAATTCCCAGGGCGCTTGGGTGGCTCAGTCTGTTGAGCAATGACTCTTGACTTCAGCTCAGGTCATGAGCTCACGGTTTGTGGGATTGCATCCCACATCAGGCTCTGCGCTGACAGCATGGATCCTGCTAGGGAGTCTCTCTCTCCTTCTCTCTGCCCCTCCTCCTGCTTCCACTTTCTCTCTGTCTCTCAAAATAAATAAACTTAAAAAAAAAAAAACAGTGAGAAATTCCCAAAATAATAGAAAGAAATTAAGGCAGTGGACACAAAAATAAATAATGTTTACCTCACCGGGCAAGCAACAATCCCCCTGAGTTTCATCTTCCTTCTCTGTAAGATTTTTAAACAACTGCTATGAGGACCCAAGACTGCTGTGAGGACCAAAGGGATGACGTGTCTGTGAAACAGCCCAAAAGTCACTCACCAATCTTTCCTTCCTCCCTCTCTCTCCTCCTTCCTCCCTACCTCCCTCTCTTCCTTCTTTCCTCCCCTCCTTCCTTCCTTGCTTGCTTGCTTCCTTTCTTCCTGTCTTTCTTCAACTGCTACCTCTTTACTTCCTTAGAATATACAGCAGTCTATTATCTTCCAGGATATAAAATGAATAATTATTTTTGAAACTGAGATGGATTGATTGAATCCATACTTTCACAGAGAAAACAATGGGGTTTCCCCTTAACCTTTCTTGTATACCTAGCTTCACAGGAAAAGAAAATAGCATTTAGAAATGCACGTCTACTTCAGCCACAGGTGAGAAATTAAAGCATTCCCATGGGTACCAAACCCTCAACCTTTGATCGGCATGTTGGGAATGTTCATTGCTATATAAAGCAATTGGCAGACTCTCTGACTCATGGGAGTCAGTGCCGCTCCTAAAGCAAATGCTCCCCAGGAGAAAAGAGCCCTGCACTTTCAGTAGTCCCCTCAGGTCAGGAAGCCCTTCAGTCTTCACATGCTGTGCGTGGCATTGACTCAGCAATGGTTAGCTGACTTGTAATTCTCTTCTTCCTGCCTGGCCATTCATACCATCCACCAGACGGAAGGAGCTCTGTGTCATAAAGGTAACCATGTCTGGGTCTGTCTCTCCCACTGCCAGTCAGTGTGGTCATTTTGGAAGGGGGCTCGGGTATCTGACCTCCTGACTATAGGAAAGTTCTATGATTAATGATGATTTTTATCTTTGGACGTCAAAGATTGACTCACGCAGAAGGTGAGCCATCTATAGGTCAGATATCCTATATCCTGGTCATTTTCTTCCTTCAGTCAGGAATCCAGAGAACTAAATACTGACCAGCTGTAAAAGACATCTCCCCTGTCAGCAGAAAAGCCTGCTTAATGGGCCCCCAAGAGGAATTGTTTAAAATAATGCTGTGTGAGTGTCCCTTGGGTTTGTGTTGAAAAATGAACAGCTAGAAAATTGAACACCTAAGTAGTCTCTACTTGATTCATAAAGCAAGGCTGTTCTCTTACTTTTCCTTTCTGTGGTTCAGGTGTTTTGTAGCCCTTTTAAAATGTGTGACTACCTTTTATTTAATCATTGGTCAAATATTTATTGAGGGTTTTCTACATGTAAGAAACTGTACAGAACCATGGGGTTACAAAGATAAAAAGGACAAATCTGTGGTGCCAGCACTCAAGGATTTTAATAGCAATAATGTCAATGCTATTAATCTTTAATATATCAATTAACCTGTACTTTTCACAGTGCTATTTAACATATCTTAAGTCATTTTCAATAATTCTTATAATTCAGTGTGATGGCCCTAACTTTTTTCAAAATCAAAGTAGTGAATTCTACATTACTTCATCCTATCTTCTAGGAGATCATGTGTTTAAGATGCTTAGCCCACAAGCTCAAGAAATAATAGACCCCTCCTTCCCTTCTGCCATTAGCAGGATGAATTTAAAACAGCATTTGCATGTTCACACCAGACATGTGTCACATATTTGTTTTCTTTTTCTTAAAACTTTTAATGTTTATTTATTTTTGAGAGAGAGACAGAGTGTGCGTAGGGGAGGGACAGAGAGAGAGGGAGACACAGAATCCAAAGGAGACTCCAGGATCTGAGCTGTCAGCACAGAGCCAGATGCGGGGCTCAAAACCCACAAACCATGAGATCAGGACCTGAGCCAAAGTTGGACACGCAACTAACTGAGCCGCCCAGGAGCCCCTCATATATTTGTCCTCTATCTTGCTTAGTTTGGAGGTTGCCAGAGGTAGTGTAAAATTCTCACAGCACTCTCCTGTTTCACCTTGACCTGGGTTCCAGGATCTGCACAGGTGGAAAGAGCTTGGACTAAATGCTCGATATGAAGTTTGTAAATCTCAATCACTCCCCAACCATCAAAAATATTCACCTCGCTCCCTCTTTCCACGGTCATCTAAGCAGCCCTCTTGAATTGACTCCCACACCTGTTCATCATATAAGAACAAAATAAAAGCAAATACTGTTTAAAATCCCTCGTCTTCAACAAGGTCTTCTGTTTTGAAATTGTGAAATGGTCCCTGGTCTATTCTCTCACCAGCTGTGGTCTTTTATCTCCTCAAGAGAATAGCTGACATCATACAAGGTGAAACCACTGTGCTTATAGACACCATAAATATCTCCCCTAAATCCTACATGATAAATTGCCCTCTGATTAGTAAAGCAGATACTGTAATGTGCAAGAGGGAGGGAAGAGGCTTTGATGATGTTAAACTAAGCCTCTGGAGATATTGCATTGCTCCCTCCTGAATTTCACCGTCCAACAACTGGAGTCACGAAAACGATAGAAAATGCAGTCTGGATTATCTACTCCCATTGTTTTCTTTAGTTTTTTAACTGGTTTTCAGTTATAGACAAACTAAAATTTACTTATACAGAATTCAAAGCAAGTTGAATTTGTCAAAGGTACAAATGGGAACATACTTCTCATACTCACAATGTGTTTTTTAGACCACAACCTAAAAAGGGGAGGAAAATCCTTTAAATGTAAAATAAAACAAGGGCTTTCAGTTTTGTATCTGAATTTGAAATTACTTAATCCGTGTCTCACGTTCTATTTTATTTTTTATTTCTTGGGAAGACCTGCCCCTATACTGTGATATTTTTTGGTAATAGCAAGTTTCTATTTATAACTATTAGTTCGTCTTTCCACAAAATTAGCTTGCTGGAAGGACTAAGCAGAGACAGAATATTCCTGGATCAAATGGAACTGGTGAGTATGGAAATCCAAGGATTTGAGAAAGTGTTATCAATTCTTATAGTCTGAGATTAGATAATTCTGTATATTTTTCTTTGTCTTCCTAATGTATGTTTATTTAAGTGAAAAAACAAAAGTAGACTATTACCAGGAGTAAAAGGTGAAAAAATCATTTTCATGTTTTTTGCTACTTGGACCTTCATTTGTTGTAAGATATAGGTTTCAGATTGTCTTTTGGTTTGGTTTTTGTTTTTCAGCAACACCCCTTTATGATTTGCTGACGAGGGGTGAAATGTAAATAATCAAATAACCGAAAGACCCCCACCCAGACATTCATTCCTCCTCTATGAAGCCTACTTCATAGAGAGTCGAGGAGCATTTGGACAATGAAGAGAAAGCATCTGATGTTGGCAGATTGGTAAAAGACAAAGGGTAGATTTAGGGTCAACACAACAAAGAAGCTGAAAACGTTTACTAATTTATCCTGTGGACTGAGCTACCCATTTCTGCATGGAGACCAAACCCCATTACCAGCTCAACTTCCTCTTCCCGACACACCTCCTCCTCCCCCGCCACACTTTAAACAGCACATAACAGGGCACTATGCCTTTTACTAAAAGCATTTGAATGTGTTCAATCCACACTTTGCTCAGATGAAGGATTTGGGGGGCGAGGGGTCTTGTCCACCGCGCAGCTGGGAGCTCGGGTGCTTGGATTAGCTATCATTGTATATTCTCTGCATGCTCTCCGTTAACAGCTGGGCACTGTTTTCCTTGGCCAAAGGGGCTGAGCTTAATTCATTGACTTAAGTACTCAAAGGTACTTCATGCAATATTTCATGTGTGGTGGCTCTTCATGCACTGCTACTGAGGACTGTGGGAAGCAATTATAAGAAGCTTCTGCCCAGTCCAACCTCCTTGGAGGAGGCAGAGTCCACCGGGGAACACTGCCACCCTGCTGATTCAACCGTCACTCAGACAGCCATCAGAGGTTATTGGCGTTAGGCTGTAAGTTACAGGAAATCTTTCAGCCTGTACTTGGTTATTTATAGAGGAGTTTATAGGATTCTTCCACAACTCAAAGTAGGAAAATCAAACAAATGTCACCTCCTATTATCGTGGCAACTAAGTCCACTCTGAAAATAGAAGCTGGAACATTAACCCATTAACTAGTAAACCAATCCACTGGCATATTTAAATTTTAGTAACACTTCTGCATTAAAAAATAATTCTTTCAAATGTTACCCACTGTAGGGAGTTTTTCCTGATTAAGCCCACCCTCATTTGCACTCTTTGACACCTCTTTGTATGGAACTAATGTTTTAATAATGGATGTCAAAATTGGGTTATTCTTAATACTTTCCCAAATTCCTGTATTCCTTCTTTATTTTTCCCTTTCCTTCCTTCCTTCCTCACTTTCTTCGTTCTTTTCTTTCTACCTTTCACAAATACTAATATAAAACTTACTTTATGCCAGGAACTGTCTTAAGAGTTTTAATCCTCATTAACAACCCTAAGGGGTAGGAACCATTATCAATCCCATTTCACGATGAGAAGACTTAATTTATGATGCATTGTTATTACTGGTCTATGCACAGCTCTATTATATTTCTTTGTTTATGGATTCTTTTTTCATGATTCGTTACTTTGATAAGAATAAAAACTAACCACACAATCCAAGAATTAGAACACAAGCAAAACTTACATCTACCTAAATGACTGTCCCCTATCCCATTACCTGGCTGCATTGATCTGACATGCTGATTTTTTATGTTTTTATTGTTTCCTTCTTGTTTGTAAAAATGTATTTCTTAGTTTTAGCAACTTTGAACATTATAAAGCGCATCATGCTGTGCTTATCTGACGACTTGCTGGCACTTGCTATCACGTTATCACATGTGATACCAATGAGCTTCAGCTCACTCATGTCCACCAACCCATTTGTTCCACAACACAGTGTAATATATTTGTTTCCCTGTTGATAGTCATTTGTTATCTGCTCTTGTCATTACACACATGGCTATTATGAATAATTTTTGTATTTTCTTGCAGTGCACAAGAGTACCAAATGCATCTTTGGTATATAGCTGGAAAATCGTTGGGTCATAAAACATGGGAATGTTCAGGGGCCCCCTGGGTGGCTCAGTCGGTTGAGCCTCCGACTTCGGCTCAGGTCAGATCTCACGTTCGGGGGTTGGAGCCCCACGTCAGGCTCTGTGCTGACAGCTGGCATAGAGCCTGGAGCCTGCTTCCGGTTCTGTGTCTCCTTCTCTCTCTGCCCCTCCCCCTCTCATGCTCTCTCTCTGTATCAAAAATAAATAAAACATTAAAAGGAAAAAAAATTAAAAAAAGAAAACATGGGAATGTTCAACTTTAAAAGACAATGCCAAGTAGCTTTCCAAAGTAATTAACCGATTTACAGCAGCAACATTTAGGAAATCTAGTTGATCCGTACCCTCTTCAACTTTGGTATAGTTTAAATTCTTAATTCTTGCCATAAATTGAGCCTAAAGTGGTGCCTGCTGTAGTTTAGATTTGCTACTCTATATCTTAATTTGCTAGTCTACCATGTTGTAGAGAGGGTGAACATCCTTCCATACGTTCTTAGCCATATATTTTTGTCTGTGAATGTCGATTTTTGTATTTTGGCCTTTAATTTTTAATTTTTTTCTATTGAGCTGTTTGTGCTCCCCTCAGTATCTTATAGAAGTCATTACATATTCTTGACACAAAAACTTTGCTAGTTATGTCATTTGTTAGCAAATGATTTCTCTTAGTTTATAGCTTGCCTTTTTTTTACCTTCTTTAAGAATTCTCCTGATGAACAGCATTTCTTAATTTTAATAAAGTCAAAATCATAAATCTTTTCTTTTATAGTTTATATTCTTTGTGCCTGTTTAAGAAATCCTTCCCTACCCCAAGGTCGGAAAGATACCCACCTATATTTTTATACTGAGTGTTTTAAAGTTTGCTTTTGACATTTAAGTCCCTAATCCATCTGGAGTTGATTTTGGGGTATGGTGTAAGGGTGGGATCCAACTTCATTTTTTTCCAAATGGACAACCAATTTTTCCAGCTCCTTTTATTAAATAATCCCTCTTTTCTCCACTGAAATGGCAGGGCACCTCTGCCCTCATTAAAGCTCCACATATGCATGGATCTATTTCTGGGTTCTATATTCTATTCCATTGGTTCACGTGTCTACACCTGCAATGTGGTATTTTGGTACAAGCACGGGACTTGGAGGCAAAAGATTGGGTCAATTATGACCAAGGGAACTTGAACAGGTTGCCGGGCTATTTTGTTCATTTTCTCCTTTGTAACACATGATTAACAATTCCTACCAGAGGATGCTGTAAAAATTAAAGGCATGTCTGTGGAAGTGTTTTGTAAGCCATCAAATTCTACAAAATATTCTATATTGTTCTTTGTTTTATAAATGTTCTCAGAGTGTTTATTTTTTCTTTCTTTTTTTCTCCTTTTAGAAATTTTTGAGTTGTCAGTAACAGAAAACCTGACTTACACTAGCTTTAAAAATAAAACTTAATGGCCCACATAACTTAACTATTCCGGTGGTAGGGTTGGCCTTAGGTGACGCTGTAGTTAGAGACTCTTGAGAGACTCAGAAACTCCAGAGAAACATTTTTCCATCTCTCCTCTCTGAATCCTGAAGTCGTCTTCATTTTGAGCCCTTATGGACATAATGGGGCCCTCAGCTGCTCTGGGGGCTCCATTTGTCCTTGTTAAGATGGCCTCCCTCTAGTGGCTTCCGAAAAAGAGAGAGGAAATTTCTTCCCCAAATATCGTGGGCAAATTTCCCTGTCTCACATCTCAGAGACCTCCCGTGGGGCACGTGCTGAGTCCCCATCCCAGCACTGGGAGCACAAGATGAATGTGAGGGTGGGGCCCCTTCCCCTCCGGCATAGCAACTGTGTGCAAGGGTTGAAAATCTGGTCACGCTTCCCAAAAGGAAACAGAGAATGAATACTTGGGTGGGGGAGGGGTGAGCCACCCATAGCAAATGGTCATTACATTTTTATTTTAACTTTTTAAACAGAATAACACATTTATGTGGTCACATACCAAATAGTAAAGGAGCTGAGAGTGAAAACCAGGAGGGATCACAGCCTCTACTCCCAGGGGGAAGGAGTCCCCTGGTGACGGCTGTCCTGACTCTAAACCTCATTGAGAGCTCTGTTTCTTTATGAAATGATCTTTTATACACTCCAATACATTTATACTTCTTCATGCTTATGACTCACTCATTTCAAAGTTTGATAGAACTATTTTTTATGTTTGTTTGTTTGTTTGTTTGTTTGTTTTTGAGAGACAGAGAGACAGAATGAGAGCAGAGGAGGGGCAGAGAGAGAAGGAAACACAGAATCTGAAGCCACTCCAGGCTCCGAATTCTCAGCACAGAGCCAGACTTGGGGCTCAAACCCACCAACCATGAGGCTGTGACACCAACCAAAGTTGGACCCTTAACTGACTGAGTCACCCAGGCGCCCCAGGAACTATTACCATTTTTAAATATTGTATTGTTTACCGTTGTGACTTTATATGATAGATTCATATTTCTTTTTCCACCGATTTTAAGTAGTATCTCAATTCCCTTCTCTGAAGAACCCTTAGCCCTCTTCCCTCCTTTCTAGCACCTTCCCCCTCCCTTCTCTTTCTCTCATATATATTTTGCCTTTAGCATTGTCAAGATAGCGAACATTCATATTCTGTCCTTCAATAATAAATAGAACTTTTTTTGCAAGTTGAATTCGCAAAACTGTTTCACCATCCGTCCAATTTTGTGCCAGAATAATATTTATTTTTCTGTTGCGGCCAGTTTGACTCAAAGTAGACCCTTAGGCCAATTCAAGTAACACATTCACTAGTGGCAAGGTTATGTAGAACCCGTCTTCTTGTATTTTAATTTGTGCATTACTGGGTTCATAACTTCCTACTCCAGATTTCATTTTTCTCGGAGTTTCTAACTATCCTTTTATTTGGTTGTTTTTGATCCCTCCATTTATAGTTTCTATTGAATGAAGTTCCTTTGATTTGTCCCCACAAGAGACTTCTTTCATGGGTTTCTTTGCCCTCTCACACCAAACGAGGATGTTTTCAGGGCCTTGTCATATTGGTCATGGGGGGACCCTCCCTTCTCTTCTGTCCTGGGCTGGTCTTCCTTTCTTTGAATCCCCCATCCTCCATTTCTAGTGTTTTTCATCCTGTTGCTGAACTAAAGTCACAACTTCAACTAGACCCTAAAAGTGCATCGTTAAAAGGTAAATCTCACCTGTCCTCACTGCCAGAGAATATCTGTATTCTACTCTCACACTTGATTGATGTATTGGCTCAGAACATTGAGGGAATGCTTCACTTTCCTGTAATAATCAGTTGCCTATGAGAAATCTGATATCAGCCTGATCCTTATTTCTTTATGTATTCTTGTTTTTCCTTTCCAGAAGATTTTATGAACATTCTTTTCTCCTTGATGCACTATAACTTAATCAGAATATTATATATGTTTCTTTTAAACTTACCTTGCTTAACAGTTGGGGAGCCCTGTAATCTGAATATTCTGATAAATCTCGTGTGACATTTGAGAATAATCTCCTCCTGCCATTTTCTCCATTCCTTTTTTTAGGTGTTATATATGGTTTTGTTTGTTGTAATGTTTATTTTTTTATTTTGAGAGAGAAAGAACAACATGCAAACAGGGGAAGGGGCAGAGAGAGTGGGAGAGAGAGAATCCTACAGCCTCCATGCTTTCAGCACAGAGCCTATTGCAGGGCTTGATCCCAGGAAACTGAGCCCAAACCAAGAATTGGACGTTTAACTGACTGAGTCACTCAGTTGCCCCATTTTTGATTGTTTGTTTTTTTTTAATTTCCATTTTGTTTAACCCTACACATAATAAATTGAACTACTTGGGGCGCCTGGGTGGCTCAGTCAGTTAAGCGTCCGGCTTTGGCTCAAGTCATGATCTCACTGTTCGTGGGTTTGAGCCCCACATTGGGCTCTGTGCTGACAGCTCAGAGCCTGGAGCCTGCTTAGGATTCTGTGTCTCCCTCTCTCTCTGATCCTCTCCTGCTCGCACTCTCTCTCTCTCTCAAAAATAAATTTTAAAAAATTTAAAAAATTTTTAAATGAACTGAACTACTCTTAAGAGTATATGCATGTGTACATTCATATAACGTCCACCCGGACAGAGATGGGCAATGCATCCAGCATCTCAGAAGTCAATCGTTGCCCAAATAACTCAAGGTACCGTCAATCGATTTTACGTGTTCTTGAATTTTATATAAATTGAACCATACGGCATATACTCTTTTACTTGTCTGGCTTCTTTTATTCAACCTAATGCTGCAAGGTTCATCTATGTGATTTGAAATATCAACATCTCTCTTTTTAACTTCTGTAGAATTTTCCATATTCCACAATCTACTTAGTAGCCCTCCTGTTGATGAACATGTGGGTTGTTTCCAGGTTGAGGCTATTGTGAAAAATACAAATGTGATCATTCTTGTACATTCTTGTACATGTGATCATCCTTGCACATTCTTTTTGTTTTTTTAATATTTTTTTAATGTTTATTTGCTTTTGTGAGAGGGAGACACAGAGCATGAGCGGGGGATAGAGAGAGAGGGAGACACAGAATCAGAAACAGGGTCTAGGCTCTGAGCTATCAGCACAAAGACTGATGTGGGGCTCGAACCCACGAACTGTGAGATCATGACCTGAGCTGCAGTTGGCTGCTTAACCAACTGAGCCACACAGGCACCCCTTTTTAAATCTTTTTTAAAGTTTATTTTCAGAGAGACAGAGACAGTATGAGAGGGGGAGGGGCAGAAAGAGAGGGAGAGAGAAAACCCCAGATAGACTGCTCTTGCTCAGGCACAGAGCCCGAAATGCAGCTCAAACCCACAAATCATGAGATCATGACCTAAGCTGAAACCAAGAGTCAGATGCTGAACTGACTGAGCCACCCAGGCTCCCCTCATTCTTGTACTTTCTTGATGGACATATGTACTAACTTATTTCAGCCATATAGCTAGAAATGAAGTTGCTGGGTCACTATATTTAATTTTATAAAAAACTGTGAGAATTTTTCCCAAGTGGCTGGGTCAATGTCCACTCCCACCAGCAATGCATGAGAATGTCCATCACTCCACGGCCTCGCTAATGCACAGCACTGTCAGTCTTTTTTATTTTAGCTGTTCTGGTAGAGGTAAAATGGAATTTCTTTATGGTTTTAAATTGCATTTTTCTGATGAGTAATGATATTGATCACTTTTTAATATGCTTGCAGTTCTTTGGGTAGCCTCCTTTATAAAACGTTCAAGTGTTTTGTCCATTTTAAACTTGAGTTATACGCATTTTCTCTTTGTTATGTAGAAGACTTCAAATATTCTGGACCTCGGTGCTACTTAGATCTACATATCATGAATATCTTGCATTCTGCAACTTGCCATTTAACTCTCTTACCGTGTATATGTATGAATGGAGGTTTCTGATTTTAATGAAATCCAATTCTCAAAATTTTCATTTATGAGTAGTGTCTTTTGTGTCTTGTTTAGGAAATCTTAATCTATTCTCAAGTTTATGAAGATATTTCCCTATAATTTCATCTAGAGGCTTTACTATTTTACCTTTCATATTTAAGTTTACAATCCATTGCAAAGCAATTTTTGTGTGTGATGTGAGATAGGGTTCTTTTTATTTCCCCCATATAAACAGGCAATTGCTCCAACCCCATATTTTTACCGAAAAGGCAGTGTTCTCCACTGAATTGCAGGAACACTTGTGTTGTAAATCAGAGTGCTTTTATAGGTGTGAGTCTTTTTCAGGATTCTATTCTGTTCTAATTATCTACTACCTGTCTAGTCTTCCACTGATAGCACACTGCCTTAATTACTGTTTCTACTATGAATCTTAACATCTGATAAGTTAAGTGTTTCGATTTGGTTCTTGTATTTTTTTTTTCTCCCAAATTGTTTCGGGATTCTAAGTCTTTTATAATTCCCCATCTATTTTAGGACCCACTTGTCAATTTCCACAAAGTATCTTGCTGTTATTTGATTGGGATGGCATTAAACCTCTTGTTCAATTTGGGTGGACTCAAGACCCTAAAAAACCTAAGTCTCAATCCATTCATATGATAGAAGTCTCTAGTAAACTCCAATTATTTAAACATATTTATTTTCTCTCCAAAATGTTTTATAATCTTAAGCCTTATAAAATTTGCATTGGATTTATTCCCAGGTATTTGACAATTGTTTTGCTGCTTTTGAAAATGGTATTTAAAATTTTATTTCACATTTACCCCTCTCTAGGGTATAGAAATACTTTAAGTCATATATGGATCATGTGTCCAGTGGTCACACTACCTTAGCCTGTTATTCCTAATAGTTGGTTTATAGTTTCTTTTGGATTTTCTATATTTCCAATTATTTCATCTGAGAGTAGCAATGTTTTTTAATGTTTCCTTATTTTTTTTCATGTTTTTTCCTTTCCCTGTCTCTTTTGCTTATGTATTGGGTAATTTCCTTAGCTTTATTTTCCACAAACTTTAGCTCTTGTTTTTAATTTTGGGATTTGAATTACTAGCCTTTAATTGCACTTCCTAGTCATCTGAATTTGTTTTAGAGTATCTTGTACTTGTTTCGTAGATGCAATACAATTTCCAATTACTCAAATTACATCATTTCTGTTGTTTTTGTGTCTTTTTTTCTCTATGATCAGATTTTTTGTTGTTTTGCTTTTTTTAATCTTTTCCTTTTTTATCATTTGTTCTCACATATCTATTGGTCTTTGCTTGTCCATTTATATCTGAGAAATAACTGCTTAGCTAATAAGGATTTTCTCTGGTATTGTGGCTCTTTTCCCTTCACTATCTCTCTTGAACGAGAATATGCCCGGACACTCAACATGAAATAGAGCAAAATGTGCAGCTGTTCGGCTTTCCTTTACATAAGTGAAAAAGAAACACTTTCAACTATTCTCCCTTCTGTTTTGAGAACATAAGGAGAAGGACTTAAATCCGTGATGTCAACATCTACACTAGGAATTTTCTTAAATGGCTCTTTGCATTTATTTAAGGGAAAAGCCTTCATGTTTGGATAAGAAATGACAGTCCAGATGTTTATGCCAGGGGAGGGAGGTTGAGGTCAACTATTTATAGTCTGATCCTGCAAACATATGTACTGTCGTTTCTCTGAAGCCCTCCTGAAGTGTATTCTGAGCAGCAGCTTTACTGTGCACTATTTCTCTCAAAATGCATCTGTGCACTGCTCTTTCATAGGTGTGTTTATTACCTAGTAATCTCTACCGTCCCTCACTGCCTTATTTGTTTTGTTTTTGAATATACAAATATGTATGTGTATATATGTGCATATGTAATACATATGTATATATGCATATAAGATGAATATAAAATTATACATACACAAGAATATATAATATGTAGGTTTTATGAGTGTGTATGCATAATTTTTTTAATTGGGATTTGACTAGAACAAAAGAGGAACACAAGTCTGCTATCTTGAACTAGATACTTGATTTTTTTTTCATACTACATAGTCAACCTACAAGTTTAAGTTTCTTAGAATAGGAATAATTTTAACAAGTTATTGTTGAATTATGTCATCGTTGGAAGACCATTCTCCATTGATTTCTTACATTTCTGCACATCTTGCCTGACAGACTTTTGTTTAGGACTATCTTTTCAAGGATGTTTGTATAGGGAACAGCCTTGGAAAATAGAGATAATGTCTCCTTTGGGAGCAGTGGACAGGCTCATTTACTTGCCAAAATAATGATAATGCCTATTTCCAGGATAAAGGTTGGAACGGTTTGCCAACAACTCATGATAAAAGATTGGGGTTTCCTCAGCTCAGCTCTGCAGCTGTGATGCTAACCTCCACGTGTACAGAATCCACCTGGTCTGGTCTGCACCTCCCTGTGGGACTTCACAGGCAAATGGGATCACACAAATATAAAGCTCTGCTAATCTATTTCATCATGAGGAATAAAGTCCTTTGTCTCTGACCCAGAAGTCTTGTGTCTCCTGCCATAATCCATGAAATTATGGCAGACTAATTTCTTAGCTTGCAAATAAAGTCAAATGTCAAGACCACATATGGGATACAGGAAAGGTCTAAAAATTGGATTGCAAACTAACCAAGACACCAAACTTTGGTATAATACAAGTTGACGCCATTAATTCCACCTTCTCAAATTTGGTTGCTGTCACTCTATTTGACTGTGAGGGTTTATGACATTTATTTTAAATTCCATTGATAATCATTTTAAAGATGTTTCTGGAGAGATTAGAACTAACGTATCCAATCTACTACTATTAACTATAATACACAAATGCTATAAAGTTAACATGTTAAACCTGAGAAAAGTAGAAATAAGACCTGTTTAAAAAAAATTAGTCTCTGATATATCAGATAAAGGGTTAGTATCCAAACTGTATAAAGAATTTATCAAGCTCAACACCCAAAAAAACAAATAATCCTGTCAAGAAATGAGCAAAAGACATGAATAGACACTTTTCCAAAGAGGAAATCCAGATGGCTAACAGACACATGAAACATCACTCATCATCAGGGAAATACAAATTAAAACCACAATGAAATACCACCTCACACCAATCAGAATGGCTAAAATTAGCAACTCAGGCAACAACAGATGTTGTGAGGATGTGGAGAAAGAGAATCTCTTTTGCACTGCTCGTGGGAATGCAAACTGGGGCAGCCACTCTGGAAAAGGAAAAATTAAAAGCTGAACTACGCTACAGTCCAGCAATGGCACTACTAGGTAAATATCCAAGGGATACAGGTGTGCTGTTTCTAAGGGGCACACGCACCCCAATGTTTATAGCAGCACTATTGACAATAGCCAAAGTATGGAAAGAGCCCAAATGTCCATCGACAGATGAATGGATAAAGAAGATGTAGTATATAAATATATAATGGAGTATTACTCGGGAGTCAAAAGGAATGAAATCTTGCCATTTGCAACTACATGGATGGAACTAGAGGGTATTATGCTAAGAGAAATTAGTCATTCAGAGAAAGACAAATATCATATGACTTCTCTCCTATGAGGAATTTAAGATACAAAACACATGAACATAAGGAAAAAGGAGCAAAAATAATATAAAAACAAAGACGGGGACAAAACATAAGATACTCTTAAATACAGAGGGTTAAATACAGAGGGTTAAACAAACTGAGGGTTGCTGGAGGGGTTGAGGTAGGGGGATGGGCTAAATGGGTACATGGCATTAAGGGAGACACTTATGGGGATGAGCACTGGGAGTGAATCACTGGAATCTACTCTTGAAATCCTTATTGTGTGATATGCTAACTGACTTGGATGTAAATTTAATAATTAATTAATTAAAAATAAAAAAGCGATTATCTTGGAGCACTACAGCTCAAGATGTGTGCAGAGAAAGACTTTTTTTTAATGATATGTTTTTTTATTTTGTTACGAAACTTCAATGTTTTGTTGCTGGCAGATATTTAGCCTATATGATGATGCTAGATTAGTTTAAAATTTTCTGTACAGTAACACCTTGGTTTGCAAGCATAATTTGTTCTAGAAGTATGCTTGTAATCCAAAGCACTTGTATATTAAGGAGACTTTCAAGAACCATTGACTCAGATGTGATCATGTGACATTCAGTGTCATGTACCACTCGTATTGCAAGACAGCGCTCATTTATCAAGTTAAAACTTATGAGAAATGTTTGCTCGTCTTGCAGAACACTTGCAGGACAAATTACTCACAGTCCAAGGTTCTCCTGTATAGTCACTGGAAGCCCAAAAACAAAGCAAACCAAAATACCTAAATATGTGAGTCTTTTTTAAGGTTATATCTCAGTAGAGGAAATAACTTTGGGTGATATTTTCCTATTTGTATAGATTTTGATTATAAAAACGTTACAAACTTAATTTTGAGAGTGAGATACTGGGGGGAACAAATCACAAAAACATCAATCAGAGATCAAGATTCATCTAAACCAACAACTAGGGAGTATGTAGTGACCGGCTCAGGCAAAGGCCGGTGTCCTGTACCATCTTGCCCCTTAACACACAAATGAAATTTTATGTTTCTAATATTGACCTAAAGGTTCTAAACAGCCCCAGACATCAAAGGGATGGTACAGCTATGTGTACTACATAGGACTTTGCTAAAGGCACTTTATAAGGATTATTCAAAAAGTGTTGAAATAAGAATGATTTTCTGACTAACCTGCAATTAACCATATCATTAGGTTACCCCAGTTGTTCCAATCCCTTAAAATTCTGTGTAATTACGATCTTCCCAATGTCTCATGCTTGCCTCTCTAGGACTCTTGGCTGCTGTGTTATTCTGTATATTGAACCACAGAATACAGTGTGGTGATTCAAAGCTGAGGAAGAAAACCCAACCTCTCTCTGCAAGATCTGATTCTTTGGGAATCTGGTAGGAGACACACTCCCATGTTTTCAGCACACCGAGATATTGAGCCCAAGAAGTTTTGAGCCCAAGAAGATAAAATTAATTTACTATCCAAAAACCTCAGTGATATTCTTGAATACCTCTGTCCCAGTCAAAATCCTAATATATGAACAGCACTTTGCACGACATGACAGAGGATATAATAACAGAAGAAAACAAGATCTGTCTTTGAGAAGGTTCCCACTTAGAAGGAGAGAGGGACCAGGTATGAAAAAGCATATTAACAAGTTGCATTAGGACCCTCACACAGGATGAACTGTGTGGGATGGCAGAGCATATATATTCAAGGGAGTCAGAAAATACAGTCAGGAATTTGAACTATATCCAGCTTTTTATGCAACTATAATAAAGGCCTCAGCTTGAGACTAAAAGGGATTCAGAGGTGTCTGGGGACATCTGGCAAAAGGGCAGTGTCAGCCTCTAGAAATGTATTTGCATGAAGCCTGACAAATCTTTTGGGAAAGAAGTGGTCCTCAGGGAGGAAGGATCCATGCATGATGAAGTGACTCAGTAAAAAAGCCTTAGTCATTGGATGAGGAAAATGATCTTGAACACAGCAAGTCTGAGCTTTATCCCCCACAAAACCCCAGCTGGGCTTCATCCGACATTGTAGAAAGCAAACAGTTCTAAGTATATGCTGAAATACTTGTTTTATGTTGTGACATAAGGAACTCTTCTTTAGGATCCCCTCTAAGCAGAACTTAACAGAAAGGGATAGTCACTTCCCACCGCTTTTCCATAGGTCATCAAAAAGGGTTGGTGCCCTGAGGACACCAGTGTAGTGCTGTGCTTACCATGCCCCGTCAGTAGCCGTTCAAGGGGAAATGCAATGTTTTGGATCAGTAACAGAGACAAGGTACTAAGTTGTAGAATAAAGGCAGCATCCGAGATGGGCTTTTATACCGAGCTCAGCATCAGCAACTGCTCACAAGAAACTCTGAACCAGCAGAACCAGAGGTGAGTACGCCAAGTCTGGAGAAACAGAAATACCCCTTCATGCCCAGTAAAGCAGCCAGAGCTCAGCTTAAGAACAATTGTTCCCAGGACCAAGACATCTGACTTATTTGTAGCCGAGCCTGCAGGGCAAGAATTTCCAGGTGTCTAAGAGACCTATGTCAGTATAACAAAGCATGAGATAATGGCATTAAAGTCTTTAATGTTAGATACCTCAGGGCTATCTGCAGGAACTAGTCTTCTTGAGAAACCTAGACTGTAGAATTAGTTATTTGTCAAAGTATGGAAGACTGTCTTTAGCTGTGATGTTCAAGATGAGGTTTCTAGTGAAGCCAAAAATTATATTAAGCATGTTTAAAGAAATAGTGTCTAAATACTAAATGCCAGGGTGAATATCTATTTTTAGAAGCCTTAGAGAATCACAATCTTAAGATATTACAGTGGTAGAAATCAGGTAGACAAATCCTCTACTATTCAAGTAAGACAGAACCAGTAAGCCAACCACTGCTGAGTGGTGGAACACAGTAGAACAGGAATCTGGTTTTCAGTCTAGGTCTCTTTGAATGACACCATAAAGACTCAGGGAAACCAAATGAGAAATAATAAGCGTGACCTTTTGATTCCTAGAAAGTGTCAGCAAATTACCTATAGCTGTTCTGTACAAATAAAAATCAGGCTGGAAATTTGTTTAAGAACTGTCAAAATGTTCTCTCCTTGAATGTGAACATGTTTATGTAGGTTTCTGTCAGTTTGTGAATGTAAATTCCTGATGTAACTCCTTAAAAATTAAACACAGCATTACAATTAGCTTCAGAGGAGAAAAACTGCACACAGTTTTTTGTATCCTCTTAGGTATGGATGAAGAAAGCATGGCGGGACATGGAGAATGAAGGATTGCAAGCAAAAGCGAGAACAAGAATGAGGAATAAAAAGAGAGGAGTAAGTACAAAAGAAAGAGCCAAGTGAGAAGTTTTGAGTCTTCACACAAATGAGATGGGTGGATAGGATGCCACTAAGAGTATATTGAACATGAAGTTCATCTGTTTTAACTGGTGTGATTTACTTGACGTAGTGACAGACCGAAACGAAAATAATAATCATCTGTCAAACAATCAGTTCGCCTATTTCTTGACTGTCCTGGCTATTGTTTTCTTTTTTTTTTTTAACCTAACCTGCCTGTTTCCTTGACTAGTCAAGTCAAAACAGACACCCAATTTGTACGTGTCAACACAGGCTTTCTCTTGAGTTAATGGCTCAGAGTGTGAGTCACTGCCCTGAGAAGCCCAGATCCTAACTTTTCTCCTCTTCTAAATTAGAATGGGATGGCCTCTGTTTATGCTTTCATTAAACAGAACCACATGATTACAACCTTTCCACTGGGGGGTTTAGCAAAGGATTTATTAGCATGAGCCAGTATCCTTGACTACAGGGCTGCATTGGTTGTGATCCATGAGTGGCTGAAATACACTTGATTTGCTATTTTTCCTCATGAGCCCTGGTTTAGTGGGTTGCTTTTAAGGGCTTCGAGGGGCTTGTGTTCCAGATATATCTGTTACTGCTATGTAATCAGAATTTTTTATTTAAAGCTTAAAGGTGCACTTGTCATGGGGAAAAACGATGGATGGGTTTCTTGGGAAGTGACAGTGCCTTATTAATCTGTGCTGTTTTATTATATGTGATCATCAAACTGGAATTTTCTTAAGGGTGTCTCCCTTTTAGTTAAAAGGTCTATCCCCTTTGTATTCTTCCATATCCTTTGAGACCCAGCCTCCATGATGGCCTTCATGATTGCCTCCACCCCACCTGAAAATCCACATACTCTTTGGAATCCATCTTTGCCTCCTCTGTTCTTAGCACTTGATTTCTGCATTCCCTGCTGTGTATCATGTTGCATCTACAAATGTGACAGTTCCCTGATGATAGGGAATATGTTTTAACATCATCACATTCTAATAGAGCAATGGATACTTGCTGAATTAAATTAACATGCAGAATGCTAATGCCTGAAAAAGAGGTGAGGAGAAGAGTAGAATGAGGTTAGTGGTAACTGGGCGGGGGGGGGGGGGGATGCAGAGAGAGAGAGGGTGGAACAAGGTGCTCGGCATCATCATGGAAGAGGGTATAAGGTGGTTGGAAGTGCTCGCAAGAAAGACGAAAGAGTGCTCAGAAGGTGGACCACCAAGATGGAGACAAAACAGAAAGTGGTCAGAAGTTTGTCGAGTGCTGCCATTGTGAGAAATGCCATAATGGATGTCCGTGATGGCATTCTTTCCTTGGGGGAGATAAGGAAGATTAGGAGAGCAGGGAAAGGTGATCATCCCACCTCAGGAATACCTCTTCTTTCCCCTTGCCCCATGCAGTTCACCTTGTTTTTCAGGCTCTCCAGCCTTAGTGACATCTCGCTGGTTTTGTTCCCAGTGCCTAGATAGAAGTTCAAGCCTGTTATCCTTCCCATAGCTCCAGCCCCAGGCCTGAGATGAAATTCACTGGGTCTATTCCTTCTGTTCAATATAAATAAAACATAATTATTCTAAGATTACAAAAATATGCATTTAGCATGTATATGTGGCCTTATTTTTCATCTATCACTTAGGGAAGATAGATAGATAGATAGATAGATAGATAGATAGATAGATAGATACATACATACATACATACATACATACATACATACATATATACATACATACATATATAGAAGATAGATAGATAGATAGATGATAGATACATACATACATACATACATACATACATACATAGAAGATAGATAGAAAGATAGATAGATAGATAGATAGATAGATAGATAGAGATGGGAGTGGTGAGAGTCTTTTGACTTTCCCTTTCTCTTCTCTTAGGATCAAGTAATCAAATTCATTATGAAACATTAAAAAACATTAAGTTCTCAATAAAATTGAGGAAGAACAATGTGCTATTCTGAAGCAACAAGCATTGACAATAAAACCAACAGGCGAATCCCTAGGGCCCTAGAATGAAAATACAGGATCACAGAGAACATCCTGAACTGAAAAATAATCTTTGGGGATTTATATGGAATAGAAAGTCCTCCGTCCTAAGGAGCCGGCCTTGGCCCCATCTCTCGGTAACCTCTGTTCCTACTGCCTCATTGCCTCCCAATCTCCCCATCCCTTCTCCCAAATGGGAACCATGAAGAGGAACATGGATAGGCAGCAGTCCCTGACCCATCCCTTCTGACAAGGTTTAGGAAGGAAACATAGGGAGGATAAAACAGTTTTCAAATGGCTTTGTGTATGTTATCTTATTTGGTCCTTGCAGTAAATAGCCCAGTGAGAGATGAAAAGCAACTTTAACTCTCTGCCCTCTTTCTCCTATTCAGTTAAAGAAACTTAGAGCTAAAAAGACTTATGGGAATTGTCCAAGGTCACACCATTGGTAAGAGTACAACCTGGCCTTTTGTCACCAATAGTCATGCTGGTTTCACCGCTTCTTCCTATTTCTTGGTTTTCCCATGACGGTACTACGCTATTAAGATGGACTCTATTTGGGGGGCGCGGTACATAATCAGTCAAACAGACCTTGGTGAACTGGGCTGACCTGGATAACTAACAGGCATGACTTTATTTCACTGGAAAAATTTGTTCTGGGTTCTAAACAACTGATTTACATACAATATTTTCATGTACAGCTCATTTTAAATTGAGGACTGACTGTACTAAACTTCTAGCTTCTAAGGATAGAAGGATAGTTCTTTTTATTTTTCCTGTTCTGCTTTTGGAAACTACCAACAAGGGTGCCAATTAGCAGCAGATGGGACAGGGACTGTGTGATGTGGAGCTCCAACCACTGGGAACTGGAACGAATCCACTAATGTATTAAGCAATCAAAGAGCCAGAAGTTGGGCAGAATTCGAGTTTGGCACAATGTAAAGTTCTGATCTGTAAAGGCTCAACTTTATACACAGAATCTGACCCTCTCCTCTCTCTGCTTATGAGGAACAGCAAGAGAACAAGGAATTTGAAACTCTAGTACCCTTGAGGCCATAGATCTTTATGTGCGGGTTGCCTCTCTTTGAATCCTTTATCCATTTTGAACTTGAACTAATCATTACCAAATAATTAAGTTAAAGTGGAAATGCCTATTGTCTTGGAAATTTGGATTTCTAAGTATACAATTCTTACTTGGCTTTCTTTACCTTCCAGAACATCATGATTTTTTAAATCATAACTTTATCTATATATGTACAAGTGTGGAATTGAAAAATCATACAGGTAACTTGAACTTAAAGGTAATTCAGCCTTAAATGGCATATGCTTATTAAAAACATAGATAGGTAAAGCAACATAGGAATTTCTATTGATATTATCCAGACGAATATCTATTTTCTTCTTCACACAGCTAGCTGTGTGCCTTTGATACAAATGAATAGACTACACCATAGTCCATTTGGCTTGCCGAGTTCTGTTACTTACCACTCACTATGTAATCCATCAGGTTTCCGAGGTAGTGATCTCAGTCACGTTGAAGACAGCTGAACAGAAGACAAATTAGAAACAGTTTTGCCTCACCTTGATGTAAACCTGTATTTAATAGAAATGATCTAAGTTAGGCTTCATCCATAAAATGAGTGGATTTGATTTGAATAGTTCTTCCTGAAATTTTTCTCATTATGGCACACACAGAAAATTGTATTATTTTATAGAGCCCACCCGGCTAAAGAGATGAGATAGCTCATGGCCAGAGGGAAACAACTGAGGGTTGGAGGCACCAAAGGCCTTGCTAAGCCAACCCAAGGGCTGAGAGAATCCATATTTCAACACACTTGGAACACATCAGTAGCGCACCAGTATGTCAACACCTATAACAGGGCATCCAGGGTGGGCACTCAAAGCAAAGGATATTTATGGGACCTTTGAGGATTCCAGGACTACTTTCGAGCATAAATTCACTGGGACTTAACCATTGATTTGTGATTTGGTCACCACGGTCCAGAGTCTTCTAGATCAAAAACCAATCTCAGGATGTCTCTTGGTTAACAGTATTGATAAGATACCTGATACTGGGGCAACCCCCCATCTCAGTTTAATCAGGACCGCAGGGTTTCTCAAGACATGTGACTTTCAGGGCTAAAACAAGGACAGTCCTGGGCAAACCAGGAAGGCTGGTCTTCTACCTACTATGTATTAAAATATTCTATTAGGAAAACAAAGAAAGGAGGAGACAGATTTTCTACTTTCATGGGCTTGTGTCTGTGTTGTGGTCTTCCCAGGCCATGAAAGCCAGAGGTGGCAGCACCATGAGCTGGTCATTGAGTCCAGGTCTATGGTTTATAAGGCAGAAGCCCATGATTTTTCTTATGAAATGTTTTGCTTTGTAGAGTTGTTTTTGCCAGTTCAAAGAGGAAATAGTGGGCTGAAATCAAGTGGCATGACTGAATGACTAGTACTAAACAAATGATTCGTGCAAAGGCTTCATTGGAAACATTCAGACTTATAACAATAGTAGTTCTGACATGACTTCCTTTTCCCTAAGCAACTCATAAATATGACCTCTAGGCTATACTTTTGTTCAGCAGCTGCTGGTCCTTTAATTTAATTAGAAGCTACAAGTAAGCTTCTTAAAGATGCAATGTGTATTCCAAACAGTGTCCAGAGGACACTCTGTTCATAAAATTTAAGACAGTCAGCACTGTTGGAATTACGTGTTCTAATATGAGTTGGGTGGACTGGTGTGGGAGAAATAAGAGCCACGGTCCCTCCTCCTCCCCCACCCAGCCTTAAACCAAAATTGTTTTTGAGGTTCAAAAATATTCACATGACAGCTTTCTATGTTTGGCTGGAAAGGACTGAAGTGCAATGCCAAGAAAATGGTTTCTTCTATCTCTTATGCTAATGTAGATGTCATAAGAATTTAAAAGATTCTGTATCCCTGGCACTCCATGCTCATGCAGAGCTACTATTTCATTTTTAACATTTATTGCACACCTATCATGTGCACAGAACCTGAAGGGAATGAGAAACGAGTATGGTGAATTTTTTTTCCCTTCACGCATACACCATGTTTCGAGAAAAAGCCATCTAAGCAAGTAACTTTCACACAAAGCAAAATGAAATCAATACAACAGAAATGTGAAAAGAAGAAGTGGTACTTGAGCTGTAACAGTTGGTAGAACAGAGTTCACCATGTCAGTAGAAGTTCTAAAAATAGGCCATGGGGGGCCCCTGGGTGGCTCAGTCGGTTGCACATCTGGCTTCAGCTGAGAGTTTGTGGATTTGAGCCCCACGTCAGGCTCTATGCTGACAGCTCAGAGCCTGGAGCCTGCTTCAGATTCTGTGTCCCCTTCTGTCTCTGACCTTCCCTTGCTGGCATTGTCTCTCTCTAGCTTTCAAAACTAAATTTTAAAAAACATAAAAATAGACCATGGGAAGTATTTTCTCTTGCAATAGCCTACCAAGACAAGTATACCCTTAATTCCCTGACAGCCATATCACATAGGAGCTCCCTTTTCTGAATGGACATTGACCTTGAAGTCAGATAGAACTGAGTTGGAATTCCATCTCTGCTGTGTGTCCATCTCTATGTGACTCTGGGTTAATTATTTCCTTTCTCTAAATCCATTCTTGTGCTATAAAATGGAATTAATAACAAAACATTTTTATTAATGTAAAAAAGGCAATATGAGATAATATATGGAAATAATATATGTAAAACTGCTTTATACAAATTATATATGTATATGAGAGAATATACACACACATATGTGAGAGAGTGTATATATATATATATATATATATATATATATGAGAAAGAGAGAAAGATTAAAATCTCAGGATCACTTATGCATCTTTTTCTGATTTCTTGTGAAACTTATTGTGTATACTCCAAACTTACAAGTTACCATAGTGCAATGACTTGTATTGGGTGATGTGTAAAATCTCTCATTTTATTTATTATTAGGGAAACCACAAAATATATGTAAAATGTAGAACAGTCAACTTAGAGCCATTGTTTAGTGTAAATGTCTAGTTATGTGGCAGATGTGGGATTACAGATGGGTAGAGGAGATGCTGGAAAGAAAGGAAGAAAGAGGAATTTCTAAGTATGTAGACAGCCCCAAATCTAAAAAGGCAAAGCATAAACCTTACTCCAGATGACTCAGGCTTCACAATTAAACAGAACAGATTGCATTTTTAATGCTCAATATTTTAATAAAAGTCAGTACTTATTCCTCTTCTATGTGCCTTTTATAAGTTTCTCTGGGTCCTATACTTGATCTAATGTAAACAGAATGTTTGTCGGGCATACCAAGCACTACATAACGGGACACAACTTTGTTCTGGTGCAGAAATTGTTGAAGAAAATTGCAATATGGCATTTGCAAATTGTGCAACATTTTGGCATGTGGCAGTGACATGACTGCAATACTTCCTCCTCCTGAACGTATTCCACATCCTTACTTGAAAATATATGACAAGGAGAAACAAACAATGGTTCCAGAAGGGCAGGTGGGATATGATATCCGTGAAAGTCAAGTCTCTACTCCACCTCCTTTAGCCATTGTTTCCACTGCTTCATTTCTTTTACCATTAATAATATATTTTTTTCCAAATACCTATTTCAGCCTCTTTTCCTCAATAAATATCCATCTTTAGCAAAGACAAAAAAACCACACTCACTAAAACTGCAAAGGCAATATTATGTTCTCCTTTTAGACTCACACATGGAGGAGAGCCACAGAAGAAACACAACTGGAGAGAGGAAGAGACGCAGACATGACCAAGGGGAAGAGGAAGGCGACCATCATCCCTTCCTTTTCTTGCCCATACTTCATTTTCTTCTTCACCTCTCTGGTCAGGTACAAATCCATTGTGGAAAGCTGCTATGCCTTCCACCTGGTCTCCACTGCACTGAAATGAGACCAGTGCCCGAAACACATTTCAGCATGTGGACTGGAGATTTCAGGTGTTGAGACACCCCAATGGGTGATACTGGTAGGTCAGTCACAAATCACATTTCTACTGAGTAAATTTTTTAAGTATCCATAAGCTCCTTTGTGCCGAACGAGTCAAATACCTACAACACTGGGTCTGTCATACTTGGCAGAGTAACACTACATTTATTGATTTTTTTTAACAGTTGAGAAGAATTCTATGATCTTCAGCAAATTTGCTTCATTCTCTTCCTGGATGCCGTTTTATGGGATTTTTCTCTAAATTATCACAATGCTCATTGTCATCAGTGTAAGTGGTGGTTATATAGTAGGTCCATTATTTTTATGAAATGCTAAAATTCCTTTTTAAAAACCTTTGGGAAATTAACCAGTGAATACAACAAATATGTGGAGAGGGTAATTTTTATTTATTCATTCATTTATTTATCCATTTATACAACAATACACATTGAGCTTCTACTAATTATCCTGTAATAAGCATCGGGAATACAGCAATGAAAAAGCAAAATGGAAAACAAAAAAAGGCAATCCTTCCTATCATGAATTTGATAATCAGCTTTGAAGAGACAGACTTATAGTACTATAGAGTGAGATGACTTAGAGTAAAAGAGTTGGAAGGTGCTGGATGGCAAAAGTGCAGTTTTAAACAGAATGATCATGGGTATCTGAGAAGATGATACTGAGCAAAGAATTACAGGAGGTAAAGGAGTTAAGCCAAATGGATATTGGAAGGAATACTATTACAGGCAAAGGACCTGGGGTGGGAGCATGCCGTGTGCTAGTTTTGAGATAATTTTGCCTGTCAGCCTGACTGGGCAAAGGGTGCCCAGATCATTTTGGATTGTGTGTGTGTGAGAGTGTTTCTGGAAGAAATTGGTATTTGAATCAGTAGCCTGAGCAAAGTAGCTCACCCCCACCAATGTGGGAGGCCATCATCCCATCACTGAGATCCCAAATAAAAAAGAGAGCACCGGCAAATTGCTCTGCTTCGGCTGAAACATCAATCTTCTCCTGCCCTTAGACACTCACACTCTTGGTTCTCAGGCCTTTGGACTTGAACCAGGATTTACACTATTGGCTGCCCTGGTTCTCAAGTCAACCTGGACTGATTTACACCACCAACTTTCTTGGGTCTCTAGCTTGCAGATGGCAGGTCTTGGGATTTCTCAGCCTCCTTAATCATGTGAGCCAATTTCTATTTCCTATAATAAATATCTAATAAATCTCTCTTTTTCAAATATATATATATATATATATACACACACACATATATATGAGACACATATCTACTGATGCATATATATATGTGTGTATATATATATATGAGAATATGTATTTTCTGGAGAATATATAGATATATATTCTGGACTATCCTGACGAGTACACAAGGTAATACCAACCACACTGGCTGACCATAAAATAATATTTTATGCTGCATAGAAAGTCAGACCCACAATTTTACCATAGCACTTGAAAATCAAACCTATAAAACATGTTCTAATAAAATATTACTCTATTTCCTTCATTCACATTAGGCTCAGAAAAATTTTGTGCTAAAACTAGATCAATGTTCCCTCTGTTTAGATTTATTAATTGATATGTACAAAACACTATCACAACAGAATTAATACAAAGCAGGTGTTAACATTATTCAACATTAGATTATTAGTTTTTGTTTTCCATTATAATATAATGAATATATATATGCAAACATGGAGATGTGTGCTTCTGGAAACAAGTAAATGTTGGAATATATTCCATAAACATTGTATAAGTTATGATATAAAGTTACATTTTATAGACAATTTTATTGGTCTTATAGCCATCAGCCAAAAGTCTCAGGTGCTTACATTAGTGGAAAAATAAGCTACTGTCTGTAGAATTTTCAATAAAACAGCCCAAAAAAGGAGTTGATATTAAAGAAAAATAGAAATAAAAACTAATATTATTTTAGAGACTCAATGATTTTTTTTTAATTTTTATACTGTAAAATTATACTATAATTTTTATACTAAGTTTATTTCCCTCAAAGGATTTTGATTTTTCCCAAATATCAATTTGGTCTTCAAAGTTGAATTTAAATTAAGATTTTAAAAAATATTGCAAACTCGTACATTCGGTAATTATTTTGCAATCATGTCTTCATTTGACATTTTGCCTACCTGTAGGAAAAACCTCAAAAAGGACATTAACTGGGTTAGAAAGTGATTTTCAAATCACCAGCAGAAGGAAAACGTACATTTTCGCAGGGGACTGTAAGTAAAACTGATATCGTCCTCTTTTTCCAAAAGAAAGAAGAATTAATTGCAAATAATTAAATTGGGCTTCTAGGCTGAATGATAACTTCTGAGAGCTGACATCTGATCAGCGAGCTCACCTATCCAAATAAACGTAATATTAGTTAGTCTGTTTTTCTTTCATTATACTTGAAGCTAGGAAAATCTAGATGGAATAACCAGTCTCTCACTGACAACCCTGTTTTTTTCCACTGCAAATGAGCTAATATTCTGTGCTCTTTTTTTTATGTTTAAACAAAAGTCTAACTTAGTTTTATGTTTTTAAAGGTTACGCACACATGCCCATACATGCCTAACTCAAGAGTGGATTAAGTTAAGTGACCTCCTTAGTTTAGAATCGACTCACAGTACTCCCTTTTCCTCCCGCATCAGTGTCACCCCAAGCTCAGGGGCTCCACAAGGACCTGTGAGGTCTTCTTTTGCCTTCTTCCATAAACCTCATTTCTTTGGCAGCCGGTTCATCTTCCAAAGGCAGCCCGTGCACACCGGGCATGCGTATGTTACGTCTAACCTGGTAGTCGTCACCAGGTAGTGTTCGAAGAGGGTGAAGTGAAGCAGGAAAAGCTTATGAGAGAAGGAGGTCAAAAAAGGCAAGTGCACTTCAACAGCGAACACTCTCAATGACTTGGATCAACCCTACTGGATGCTGAAGGACCTCCTGGTTTGGGCCCCAAAGAGGACTAGAGAAAAGCCTGGCAGGCAGGGATCTGAGTTGCCTCCTTAACCTAGACTTATGATCATGTTAGACTAAGAGCATTAGTCTTCTTCCCCCTCCAGGCCCCATCCACAGAAGGAACTACTGTTCAGTGTGACTGTTCAGCTTATAGGTATTCTGTGCTTATACGAAAGGAGATGGGTGTGTGAAGTGTGTGTATATTTGTGTGTGTACATATGTAACCACACACACCCCCACCCACTGCCAGTGTTATTCTAAATAATCAGACTTTGAAAGCATTCTTTTACTGGTTATTGAATCCTCTGGATTGCACTGGGGGGATTGGTCAAGAGGGAAAAAGATTCTAGGACAAGACTAGGTTCAGATGTGGGATTTTCTCCTATGGAAATGTGATGGACAAAAGGATGTAGGATTCTCACGGGATAGAAAGCAAAGGCATGTATCAGGGAAGAGGAGTGAAGCTAACAATGGTGGCTTATGATGGAATCCTGGCCCTCACTGGTCTCTGTGCGGCCGAAGGGTGCACACCCAGCATCAAGGACGGCAGGCTCAGAGTTCCAGGAGCAGAATAATAGCAAAGCAAGTGGTGGCCTGCAGCGACAGAGGGCAGAGCACCAAGAGTCTGCGGCCAGATGGATGAACTTGGGAAAGGACTAAGGCAGTCTCCCAACTTCCCAGATATGCTAGAGGAATCCTCCTTCAGGGAGAGGTTGCTACTTGGGAAATAGAAGGCATACATAGTTATTTTACAAATTGGAACCCACTTAACATTATATTTTCAAGTGTAGGAGAAAGAAATATTTTTTCTTCTCTACATTCTTAACTTGGCCTGTGAATGTGGTATGCCGCAGGCACCTCACACTGGTACACGAGGGACAATTTTTTAAATTTTCAGAAATTTTATAATCCAGTTGTTAAACATGGTCATGATTGAAAATTAAAGTACATAAACCTGTAGGGGCGCCTGGGTGGCTCAGTCAGTTAAATGTCTGATTCTTGATTTTGGCTCAGGTCAGGATCTCACAGTTTGTGAGATTGAGCCCTGTGTTGGGCTCTGTGCTGACAGCGTGGAGCCTCTTTGGGATTCTCTTTCTTCCTCTCTCCCTCTCTGCCCTTCCCCTGTTCAAGCACACTTCCTCTCTCTCAAAATAAATAAACTTTAAAAAATAAAAATATAACGTAGACAGACCTACAAATAAATCACATTAAAAACAAAGATAATGCGTCTTCAAAACCCGATAGTTTCTCATTATTTTATATTGAGAATGTAAATTATAATTTATATATACATTTCATATTATCTGTGCTCTTGAGATTATTTCTCTCTATTGCATCAGCATCATGTGCTGCTGTCCTTCTCTCTCCCACTTAGCCTGTAGTTATGTCACGTTGGTCACATGGAATTAGCCAGGGCCAGATTATATACACCGCAAAAATTGGTCAACACTATAAAGCAGGGTATGATTTGTTTTGTTGATTGTCTAGACCACAGGTTGTTAACCGGGGTCAAGTTTGCCCCTCACATGCCCACCATTGAGCAATGTCTGGGGAGGTTTTTAGCCCTTACAGCTGGGGAGCATGGGCACAACTGGTATCTAGTGGGGAGAGATAGGGGTGCTGCTTAACATCCTATTACTCACAGGACAACCTCTCATAACAGGGAATTTTTCAGCCCAAAATAACAGTGCAAAAGTTGGTCTAGTCCTAACAATGCAATGGAGAAAATATTAGTGCAGTTTAACTTTGAAGTATCACATCAGTACATGTCGCATTGGTCCATGCCTGCCCTGCCCCCAACATCACAGCAGTTTTAGCCACTCTCTGCCTTCTAAATTCTCCACACAAAAGGCAAACATCAGTACCCCTGTTAAAAAAAAAAAACCCCAAATTCTAAAGAACCCACAGTAAGTGCTCTTGAGCGATGTCTCACTGTGCTCTCCTGCACCACAGTAGGACCTGCCCCATGATTCCACAGGCTCCTCTTGGGGCCCCAACTGACCTTGCTTGGTAGAGAGAACTGTGGGTCCATTCTCTCCTCCATGAGCCACCCCCAGAGGAGTCCTCCAATCAATCTCTAATTCTGTTACACAGATTCAAGCTGGCTAATGGGCCGTGGATTTCAGGACTGGCTCTGCTATTTCATGATAGATGAGATAACATGTTATGTTTATTTTTTTAATGTTTTAATGTTTTATATTTTATTTTTGACAGAGACAGAGTGACAACTGGGGAGGGGCAGAGAGAGAGCGAGACCCCAAATCCAAAGCAGGCTCCAGGCTCTGAGCTGTCAGCGCAGAGCCCAACACGGGGCTCAAACCTACAAACTGTGAGATCATGACCTGAGCAGAAGCCGGCCGCTTAACTGACTGAGCCCCCCAGGTGCCCCTAAAAGGTTATGTTTAGACTGTGCCTACTTTAGGTCCTTGCTTTCAGCTCTCGGGGCTCTAAAACTAAATAATGGGAAAATTCCCAGGCCACCTTCTGTCATACCTACTTGAAGAGTCCCATCGCAGAAGCTGGACAAAAGAAGGCCCCATTTATACAAAAGCATTTAAAAAAATTAAAACAGGTTTTAATTGTAATTGCATTACTGTAAAACCATATGGTGGACCCCAATCAGGATTTCTTTTTTATTTTTTAAGAATAGATTTTTTTAATGATTTTTTAAAATTATTTTTGATACAGAGAGAGACAGAGCATGAGAGGGGGAGGGGCAGAGAGAGAAGGAGACATAGAACCGGAAGCAGGCTCCAGGCTCTGAGCTAGCTGTCAGCACAGAGCCTGATGCAGGGCTCGAACCCACGAACGTGAGATCTGACCTGAGCCGAAGTCAGAGGCTTAACCGACTGAGCCACCCAGGCGCCCCCCAATCAGGATTTCTGAGTTTGTACAGCTGAACTCAGGAGTGGTCAATGTGGCTCAAACCAACCAAGAATTGAAAAGGATTTTCTGGCTTTTAGTGTTTGGACAGAAGGGTCCTGTGCAGATAGAAAAGTCAGAGATAGAAACCAACTGTATGCTGTAGGTCAGTTGTCTCTGGACAATTAATTTAGGCAAGCAGATTCAGCGGTTGTACCAGTAAAAAGTATCCTATCGAATAAGTAACTCACACTGTGGCAGTTGAGTTTGGATAACATAGCCCATGGGGTTTTCTCTCCTTGGTTTCTTCCACTGATTGCCGCAGGGACACCATCCAGAGTTACGCCCTGCCTCGGTCTACACAGAGGTGTGCGACGGTAGCCGACGTTCGTTTCCTCTGAGGAAGCAAAATAAATGGTTATTTGCACCAACTTCTTAAAATTCAACAAAACCAAATAACCCGAAGAGTAGAGAATAAAATAAATGGATTTGAGAAATCCACATTCAAAAAAATAAAGAATTTCTATGAGTCAACAATCTGAGAAAATGAAAACCAGAACTAAACAAGTAAAGATGTGCTTTTTCCTCCTTTCCAAAATTTAAGTAGTTTGTTATTTTCTTTCATAAAGCACTCCATGAAGTAGCCTCTGGTAACTGCCAACTTTAGAAAGTGATTTGTTAAGCGACAGGAAAGTTCTCATCTTGTCTTGCCAAAGCAGCAAATATAAGGAACTTACTTTCCATAAGAATTTACTTATACATATTTCTAAATACCTCAGTAAGTACACTCTAGAAATATTTAATGACAATGGGTAAAGGACCTAAGACCCAAAATAACATGCTTTGGCAAGGATGTGAAGAAAAGGGAACTTGTGAGCACTGTTGGTGGGAATGTAAATTGGCGCAGCCACTACACAAAACGGTATGGAGATTTCTAAAAAAATTGAAAATAGAACTACCATTTGGTCCAGAAATTCCACTTTGGGTACAAATCTGAAGGAAGAGAAAACAGTAAGTCAAAAAGATGTCTGGAGGTGCCTGGGTGGCTCAGTCGGTTAAGCATCTAACTTCAGCTTAGGTCATGAACTTATATTTCATGAGTTCAAGCCCTGCAAATGGCTCTGTGCTGACCACTCAGAACCTGGAGGCTGCTTCAGATTCTGTATCTCCCTCTCTCTTTTCCCCTTTCCTGTTCTCTCTCTCTCTCTCTCAAAAATAAATAATGATTAAAACAATTTTTAAAGATGTCTGCACCCACATCTTTATTGAAGCATTATTTACAGTAGCCCAAACTGGAAACAACCTAATATCCACTGATGGATGAATGGATAGAGAATGTGTGGTAGATATACACAATGGAATATTATTCAGTCATGAAAAGGAAGGAAATCTTGCCATTTGTGACAACATGGAACTTGAGATCATTGGGTTAAGTGAAATAAGTCAGAGAAAGACAAATATTAAATATGTAGAATCTAAACAAACGAACAAAAATGAACTCATAGATACGGAGAACAAATTGATGGCTGCCAGAAGGCAGAAGGGTGGTGGGGAGGGCTGAAATGGGTAAAGGTAGTCAAAAGGTCCAAACTTCTAATTATAAAATAAGTAAGTCCTGGAAATAGAATGTACATCATTTTAGTTAGTAATATTATGGTGTAAATCCAAAAGTTGCTAAGAGAGTAGATATTAAAAGTTTTTATTACAAGAAAAAAAATCATATCAGTATATTGATGGATGTCAACTAGATTTATTGTGGTGATCATTTCACAATATATACAAATGCTGAATTATTATGTCATTCACCTGAAACTAATGTTATATGTCAACTAGATCTCTATTAAAAAAAAAAAAAAAAGACCCTAACTATAAGTTTAGGAACTTAAAAGTTATCACTCATTGGAAACTAAAATATTATCCCAAACTGTCAGAGAAATATTGTAACTGCCTAACCACAAGTCATTATGACTTAAAAACTATCTTATTCATTGTTATTATGGCCAGTAGAGGCTCACGCGACAGGCATACAAATCTCTTCCTACATGGTGATTGCCAGATTCTCACCTCCTTCTATACAAGTTCTTTCCTTGGCCTTCATCTGAAGGTGCAAGAAAACTGAACCAGCGAGTGGAGTAACAAAGAGTTGTACTTAAAATTCATGTAAGAAATACATTTTTACAGCGATTCAAAAGTGGAATGATCTAGCATATATTACACTGTCATAGAAAAGGAATGAAGTATGAATAAATGCAACACAGAGGAACTACTAAGTGAAAGGAACCAGACACAAAGGCCATATATTGTAGGATTCCATTTCTATGCAATGAGTATATAAATCCATAGAATGCAGGTTGGCTGCTGCCAGGCGCTGGGCAGAGGAGGGTAGGGGGAGAACCCGCTTCATGGGCAAAGGGGTTTATTTTGTAGTGATGGAAATGTTTGGAAGCCAGATAGTGATGGTGGTTGAGCAGCACTGGGAATGTACTAAATACCACAGAAAATGCTTAATTTGGAAATAAGGGACAGGACACAAAAGTAAAAGGTGGCCTGAGCAGCCTCAGAAGTTTCAAGCTCTCCATCCCTAATGTTGTTTGCTGCAGCCCCAGCTGGAAGCTCACTCATTAGAGACGCAGCAACAGGTACAAAGTCAAGGTGTGGACGAGATAGTGTCCAGGGTGCTTTCTATCTCAAGACTCTGATGTTCTCTGGTGATTTCACATTCACCAGATCTCTTAGAACAAAAAAAAAAAATTGGGGCATCTGGGTGGCTCAGTCAATTAGGTGCCAACTCTTGATTTTGGCTCAGGTCATGATCTCATGGTTGGTGGGATCGAGCCCCATATCGGGCTCTGTGCTGACAATATGGAGCCTGCTTGGGATTCTCTCTCTGCCTCTCTGTCTGCTGTTCCCACCTCTCTCTCTCTCTCTCTCTCTCTCTCTCTCTCTCTCTCTCTCTCTCTCTCTCTGTCTTCCTTTACATCTCACCAACACCAATGCCTTATTCATATCAGGATTCTCTCTAAGTAATTATGGAATGAATGAATGAAAGAATGAATATTTGGTAGGCCCTCTTAGGCTCTCCAGTATGTGGCAATCCTCGAACTTGTAAGATCCTCAAAGACCTATGTATTATATTTCTTTGAGCCTTTCCTTGTACTTTGCAAAATATTAAGCACCCAGCAGAATCAGAACATGTTTGAGGAAGAAATGAATGAAGAGTGAGTGAATGATTTCAGGATAAGTCTCCTGAAGAATTCAGTTTCTTCAAATCACCAGCTATTTCTATGAGCATAACGAATGTCCTCAAATGTAAGTCTACATGAAATCTATTTAGAAAGGCAAGCCACAGCCCAAAAACATCCTGTCATGACTGTCACCTAGTCACAGCTGTGACCTTGTGTGTGTGGTGCAGCTCTGTAACCTCCGAGGGCCTGCTTGCTGCTCATCCTGAAAACACCAACAGTGCCTACCCATGACAACCGATGACTTTTCTGTAGTTCATGGTTGCAGTAATCCATCTCTGCCTTGTGTCTCCACCATCGTCCCCAGTGAGAAGCAGCAGCTAGGTGACCAGGCAGCTGCCCGGTAAATCTCAGCAGGAAGAAGCATGACATGATAGAAAGAACACGGGATGGGGTTGGCTAGGAATCCCAGGCTCTATGTCCGAGATATGTCCGTCCATAACAGCGCTGCAGGGGCTTGAGGAAACAGAAGGAAGCAGTGGTTGGCTGAGTCCCTATTCTGTTCCCGACAATTTATGTGCCCTTTACTTGATCAGTGTGACAGTTTTATCTTCAGGTAATGCGGCCTCCTTTTTGCAGATTGAACAACGGAGTCACGGAGAAGCTGCACAACTTGCCCACACCCCTCTCACCCCATGCCCAGCCAGACATCTAGGGTATAATCTAGTCAGAATTTGTACCTGGGTTTTCTGGTAAACTTTTTTTTGGGGGCGGGGGGAGGGCCTCAATTTGATCTATAAAATAAAGAAAATAAGATGCAAGTGATTTAATCTGAAGGTGTCTTTAGGTCTAAAACAACATATAGATGAATCTTGTTTTTTTATCCATTCTGTTACCCTATGTCTTTTGATTGGAGCATTTAGTCCACTGACATTTAGAATGCAGCCACTCTGGAGAACAGTATGGAGTTTCCACAAAAAGTTAAAAAGAGAATCACCCTATGACCCAGCAATTGCACTACTAGGTACTTATCCAAGGGAATCAGATGTGCTGTTTTGAAGGGACACATGCACCCAACATGTATAGCATATCTATCAACAACAGCCAAAGTGTGGAAAGAGCCCAAATGTCCATCGATGGATGAATGGAAAGGTAGATGTGGTTCATAACACAATGAAGTATTACCGAGCTACAAAAGCAAAAATGAAATCTTGCCATTTGCAGCAGTGTGGATAGAACTAGAGGGTGTTATGCTAACTGAAATTAGTCACTCAGAGAAAGACAAATATCACATGACTTTACTCATATGAGGAATTTAAGTTATAAAACAGATGAACATAAGAGAAAGGAAGCAAAAATAATATAAAAAGGAGGGGGGAAATATAAGACACTCTGAAATACGGAGAACAAAGTGAGGGTTCCTGGAGGGACTGCAGGTAGAGGGGTGGGCTAAATGGGTAAGGGGCCGTAGGGAGGACGCTTGTTGGGAGGGGCCCTGGGAGTTATACACAGGGGAAGAATCACTGACTCTCCTCCTGAAATCATTATGCACTTTATGCTAACCAACTGAGATGTAAATGAAAATTAAATGTAAATTAAAGTTAAATAAATGATTTAACATCTGCACAACTTTTCTTTTTATTTTGTTTTTTTAATGTAAATACTTTTTTCAGAGAGAGAGAGAGCACAAGTGGGGGAGGGGTCAGAGAGAGAGGGAGACACAGAATCTGAAGCAGGCTCCAGGCTCTGGGCTGTCAGCACAGAGCCCGACAGAGATCCTTGAGATCATGACCTGAGCCAAAGTCAGACACTTACCCGACTGAGCCACCTAGGCGCCCCTGCATAGCTTTCCAGAGAATAGATCAACTATTCTTTACTTTGTAACCATTACCACAGAAAGTAACTCTTGTGGCAGGAAGTCAAGCAGCAACTGACCAAAAAATAGACAAAACCAGAGGCACAATAAATAAAGTGAGTTCATACCTTTGAAAGCTGGCTGTGGACAAGGCAGGTCATCCTGTATCGGTGCCTTGCTTGTTGCATTAAGACTTTTCTAATAAATTTAAATATAACATTATGTGACTCAACAATTACGTTCCTTTTCTAAAATGTTACACTGTCCAGAGGGCCTGGGTATGTCTCAGTCAGTTAAGCAACTGACTTAGACAGACTTCAGCTCAGGTCATAACGTCACGGCTCCGGAGTTCCAGCCTCGCCATGGGAACCTGTGCTGACAGCTCAGAGCCTGGTTCCTGCTTCAGATTCTGTGTCTCCCCTTCCCTTTGTCCCTCCCCTGCTTGCCCTCTGTCTTTCAAAAATGAATAAACATTCTAAAAAATTTTTAATGTTACACTGTCCTATCATTTCATTTGCTCAAAAGACTTTTGTCTCAGTTGCAGCCCTTAGTGCACTGCAATCTCCTTTTCGTGCCTGGATTAAAACTTCAAGGGGAGAACGTTTGAGGACCAACGAATGGACACATTTCAACACATGCCGTTAACACCGGGCAAAGGAACCTTCTGCTTTGTGCGTCTTCACTCCTATGTAAGTCTCACGGGTACATAATTAAAACATAATAAAAACAGAGGCCAAGGACCAGGCTGCTATGTCTCCCTCGGGAAAAGAAGTTCCCCTTCGCCTTCAACTCTTCCCCCAAGCAAAGAGAGAATGAGATCTTCGACCTCATCATACTTACGCTAGGGATCAAAAGCCAACGTCAGCCTTCAAAGATGCCAATCTGGCACTCACAGAAGTATTAGGATCACTTAAGGAATATATGCAATAAAAAGAAGAATAAAAACGACTTTGGAAAGCCATCAAAGACGCGTGAGAGGGCATTCCGTGGGCAGGCAGAAAATGATAAAGGATCCTGGGTTTTAAGTGCTTGAGAGAACTGAACCGCGTCATTATTACACAGCCGTACAAAACCCTGACTCCAGCGCCTGTGCCCTGTAAATGCAATATCCAAGAGGGAGACTAGATTCACAAGGAAGACTATGAGTTGTTTGGGATTTTGCCCCCAAAGTGTAAGAATAGCTTAGGCATTAGGTATTCCTAATTTGTTATAACTTGTGAGCAACTGGCGAAGTTGGCAACCGTAAAGAGGCCAAGCCTGCATCGGAGTCTAATAAAAGCCCTAGTAAAAGTTTTAAACTAGTTCACACATCTGCAGGCTAACAGGGGGGTATTACCTAATCTGTGCCATTGCCCGGCGGCAGCCCCACCCACCGGGAGGAGGGGGGGGCACTGGTGCGACCCTCCCCCCCCCTCGCCCCCCAGGTAGAATGCATGCACGCTTCTTTGAGAACCACCGCCAGCTTCAGAAGAACATTGCGGGGATTTACTTAAAGAAATGTAACTAATTCTCCTGGGTTCCCATAATTTGCACTTGCAAAACTTCTTTGAATGAGGCTGACTCTTGCTTGCCTTTTCCACGTAGAGATCTCTTCACCAGGAGACACAAATTGATGGCTAGAGTTTTAGTAACCCTCCCCCCGCAAAAATAACCAACAAGCCCCCCAGGGTCCCAGCGGCGGTTCAGAGAGCGCCCCCCTCCAAGTGTTAGGCCTTCCAGATTGCACTCCAGGGTGAAGGTAGGAGCCTGGAGCCAGTGGCAGGAGTTGGGAAGCCCAGGACTCATTTCCACACTTTGAAAATTAATCTAGAACCTTCGGAAAATACAAAAAGGCAGACTTTTCAATTAAGATTTTAAAATTTTGTAACATGTCGATATTAAAAGCAAAAAATATTTCTTGTCCCATTCCAGAATATTATATTTTTCTAAGAGAAAGTGTTTGCACCACGAGCTGACATTATGATATGTTTAATTAGGTGATTGCAAAGGTTGTTCTTGCTCCCTGCGTAAACCTGTCCCTCATTCAGGCACGTCACTGGTTGGGTCTCAAGAGGGTGAGCACGGCCCTTAACTGCTAACAGTAGCAGCCTTCAAGCCCCGTGCCCACCAGAAGCACGCAGATCAAATGGGCTCTTAGAGTCTAGTCACACATTTATATTAAAAAGGAGAAAAGCCAACCTTTTGGGATTTTTCCAGTGCTTCAAATAGTCTCCCTTCTCTCAGCTCATCAAGCTTAAAATGGTTTCCTTTGTTAGCTTTCAGCCACCCTTGCCTTCCAGACTAAGGGGATTTGAAACCCCTCTCCCCAGGTTATGGAAGATACAAAGGACTTTTTAGTTCACCATATTTTCCTGAAAGAAAATCTCTCTGTCTCGTAAAAGCAGCCTCAAACCACACAAAAGTGTGGGGGGCAGTGGGAAGCAGAGCCCAGGCCCCATGCCATTCAATCAACTCTCAAGCAAGGCTGAGAAGGGCCAGGTGACCCAGTCAGAGGATTAGCATCAGGTGATTCGTGGTGCCAGACAATTAGCAAAATAATCCACCTTAGTCTAGTAAGGAGACACATTGCAATGCATTTATTGTCCCAAAAGGGAATGTGTTGATCAGGTCTTTCATTCGTGCATGTGCTCTCAGAGAAAAGGAAACTTGTTTTCACTGTGACTGAGAATATCATCCTCCACACCAAGTCTGGCATAACAGAAGAGAGAAAGACAGGGAGAGGGAGAGGGGGAGGGAGGAGCGAAGGAAAAAAGGGAGAAAGGGAGAAGGGAAGAAAGGAAAAGAGAAGAGAAGGGAAGGAAGGGTAGGGGAGGGAAGGGAAGGAAAGAGAAGAGGCGAAAAAAGAGAAGGGAAGGAAAGAAAAAAGAGAAGGGAAGGGAAGGAAAAAGGACACATAAAAGAAACATAAAGAAAAGCAGCACTTTGAAATTCATTAAGAAGCTGCAACCAAGAGTATGTTAATTCCACATTAAAAATTCTGCTCTATAGTTGTCTTTTTTTTTTTTCTTCCTCTGGTTCACAAAGGCTAGAATGGCCTGGATTTAAACTATTAAATTAGTCTCGTCATGACCATTGCATAAAATCACAGAACATTTCTTCTTCTGTCGTGTTTTCATTTCTTCTGCTTGTGCAATAGGTGGCCGAGACCCTCTTGGTTCTAAACGGTCTTAACGACGTCTGAGGTTCAGGGGAAATTGAGACTTCGGAAGGCTCTTTCACACAGGTAGTGAAAGAGTTAAGATTCTGATGCAAGTGTCTCTCAGTCAGGAGCCGACAAACTCTGAAGCCTTTCATGATGTTTCTGCCTGTGACACTTCCAGAAGTTTCAACCCGATGCCTCAAAAGGCAAGGACGCTGTTCCAGAGAGAACTCCCTCATCTTGGGTAATTGCAGCTTGGAAAGCAGCCCTCCACCCTCCGCCCCGGGGAGCAGTTTCTGGCTAGGAGACTTGGTGACCCAGGGGCGGGGCAGAGGCAGGGAGAAGGGTCTTCAGAGAAAGAGGTATCTCCAGTCCACAGGTGGGAGCAGGCCAAGGAGTAGGGCTGGGACCGAGGAACTAAACCGGGTCGGAAGTGCGGCCCGCATGGGCTCCAACAGCCTTGTGTGCTGACTGGCCCCAGATGCCAATGCGAGGAATTAATATGTATTCAAAAACATGGCCTTTCCATAATAGAAGATATTTTGTTGCCAAGTTACCAAGAATGTCTGGTAGTGTCAGAGCTGGGCTTGGGTGGGGACTTCGGCCAAATAAAACTTTTCTTGTGGCTTGCTACTATTATTTTTCAGTGGCAATAATGACTCAGAAAACAATCTTTAAAAATACATTTTATCACCTAGATATTTTCAGACAAGTGTCCTTGAGGTTTAATGCCTCTCTTGTCCTCTCTTGTCCTGAGTTGGACCCATATTATTTTCAGGTTTTTTTGTAGCCTCCGTACTTGCCATTTAGAGGAAACACCAGACACCATTCTCTGTTCTGAGCTGGAGCGTTGGTTCCATCATCCTAGCTGAGAGGTCTCCAGAGAGGCTGCGCTGGAGGGCTCCCTGGAGTGTAATCGATCGCCGTGGGTACCAGAGCAAAGTCGGAAACACAGCTTGTGTCCTTGGTAGAGAAATATATAAACAAAATACAGTCTATTTGCATATTTCAATAGGATTAATCTCCATGCATATTTCCAACCTGTCCCCAAACTATTAACAATTAGTAAACGATGTGTTTCTGCTACAAAGGCAGTAATAATACAGCACTGATGAAGAACAGATGACACTCTGAATCCATGGCAAAGATAGATAAGTGCAGTTTCATTCACCCCCTGACCTCCATACCTCTGAAAGGACCAGTCCCAAGCTATAATACACATCTATCCATAATTATGATAATGCCGAAATAAAGGAAACATGTTAGGCAAATCATTTTTCCACTTTAGGACTCTTTTGTTTTGGTTTGGTTTTTGGTTTTTGTTTGTTTGCTTGCTTCTTCATATTCATGTATATTTCATTAGACATGAGAATATCCTTATTTATTATGTTGTGCATAATTTCCTTTTATCGTACCCTTGTACAAATAAGGAAAAGGTGACTTCTCTGGACCATTACTTGGGAAGAAAATGCGTTTTTAAGGAGAGAGGGCGCCTGCCCCTTCCTCCAGGAAGGACTGAGTACACAGTGGATTTCAGAGCCCACCTCCTCCCTAGTTGAACATTTATGGGCAGTGTATAAAATGTGCAGCCTAAATGTGTAGCCCTGAGGAATTGCCCACAAACTATTCACAGTTACTCTTTTCCTTAATGTTTATTTATTCTTTTGAGAGAGAGAGAGAGAGAGAGAGAGAGAGAGAGAGTGCAGGTGCGAGCAGGGAAGAGAGAGAGAGAGAGAGAGAGAGAGAGAGAGAGAGAGAGATCCACAGAATATGAACAGATATGAAGCAGGCAGGCTCCGGCTCTGAGCTGTCAGCACAGAGCCTGGACCTGCCATCCTCAAGTTCATGACCTGAGCCAAAGTCATTCGCTTAATCAACTAAACCACCCAGGCACCTCACAATTATTCTTTTACCATAGTGTCATTCGATGGAAGATCTCTAAGGACCATTTCTGAAACCTGCTATAGTGTTTTGATTGAGACAAGGTATGGGAAGTTTCTAGCATTTAGTGAGAAGGGGCTAGGTATGTTAAATGTCTTGCAAAGTTCGGGGATGTTCTAAAATGCAGATAATGGTTCTACACTCTGCAGATTTTTAAAAAAATATTTTAACTGGTACAATTACTTGAGCCTTGACCCTAATTCCTTTATCTATATAAATTAAAGAATTCATGGAACGGTTTCTATTAAACTTTGCAAAAACGCAACTGTTGTGTAAATCAAAACTATTTTGTTGCTTTGCAAAGATTTTCTCAATATTTTGGAAAACAGCACCATTAAAAGCAACTCAAGTCATAAAATTAGCATTTCTAACACAAAACATGTGTATTAGTTTATATTCAGAGCTGTTCCTTCCATGATAACTAAACTTATGTATGAATATATTTTTTCATATCTTATTTCAAAATATCAGAAATAAAGGACAATGACAATAATGTCAAGTTGAAATTGAGTTTTACTGCTCTGCCCATAAAAGCCACCAGTGTGCTCTTAATCCCTATTTGTTTCTTTTATTTTTATCAAATTAAGTATCAAAATAAATAAAATTTCTTTAAAAAAAAAAGCATTTTATAGGTCATCTGGGTGGCTCAGTTGGTTGAGCATCAGACTTCGGTTCAAGTCATGATCTCACAGTTGGTAAGTTCGAGCCCATGTTGGGCTCACTTCAGATCTTCTGTCCACCTCTCTCTCTGCTCTTCCCCCCGTTACATGCTCCCAAAAATAAATACTAAAAAAGAAAATTTTACAAAGAAACATTCTGATAAAGCTGTCAAAGATATACTACATTTTCAAGGAATCTTGCCTCTGAAATGTTTATAAATAGTCTTTTAATCCAAACAATAAATCTTAAAGAGTCACACAAATGATTGCAAAATGTAGAAAACTACACAATCTTGGAGCTAATCTAACTGTACATGAATTTACTAGAATGACGATGAAATGCAAAATAAATACAATAATTTTTTTTTTTTACTTTCCCATTAAGCAATGTTATTATTTCAAGAATTGACAAGGTGGAAAACAGTGTTAAAAAATTAGTCCCAAGGTGCCTGGGTAGCTCAGTTGGTTGAGTATCTGGCTTCGGCTCAGGTCATGATCTCATGGTTTGTGGGTTCGAGCCCCATGTCGGGTTCTGTGCTAACAGCTCAGAGCCAGGAGCCTGCTTCGGATTCTGTGTCTCCCTCTCTCTCTGACCCTCCCCTGCTGGTCCTGTCTCTCTCTCTCTTTCTCTGTCTCTCAAAAATAAACAAAAAACATTAAAAAAAATTTTTTTTTAATTAGTCCCAACTAATATGCTGCCATCAGCACATTTAAAAAATTTTTTTTAACGCTTATTTATATTTGAAAGAGAGAGCGGGAGGGACAGAGAGACAGACACAGAATCTCAGGCAGGTTCCAGGCTCTAAGCTGTCAGCACTAACCCTGACACGGGGCTCAAACTCACGAGCCATGAAATCATGACCTAAGCTGATGTCAGACACTCAACCCACTGAGCCACCCCAGTGCCCCAGCAATGAGCACATTTTTATAACAAGTATAGGAAAGCATTCAATGCCGTAAAGATCTACTATTCACATACATAAGATTTGAAAGGAAAGAAAAAGTTGTATAAAACTATTTTCAAAATACTGATAGAGGACAAAGAAGGATGTCAGTCATTGAAATTCTTTAATAAAAATAAACAAAAAGTATCTCACTTTCAATATCATTGTTTGTGCTGTAGATAATGAGACCAGCTACAATTTATCAACAAGGTTTTATAAACAACTTAAAAAATCACCATGTTTTAGCACTTCATTCTGTTTTTCATAGATAACTAGTAGATGAGTAGCTGGGTAAAACATTTCACAAACCGGCTCATGTCATGATATCAGTTTGTGAATTCAAGCTAAACCCCATGTTGGGCTCTGCCCTAAGAGCACAGAGCCTACTTGGGATTCTCTCTCTCTGCCCCTGCCCTGCAAAAAAAAAAAATAAATAATAATAATAATAATAATAATAATAATAATAATAAGTAATCTTGCTCTGTCTTTGAGATGGCTCTCAAAGGAAACTGCTTACAAATATTTTGTTCACACTATGAATATAGGCTCAGGGGCGCCTGGGTGGCTCAGTGGGTTGAGTGGCCAACTTTGGCTCAGGTCATGATCTCACGGTTTGTGAGTTCGAGCCCTGTGTCAGCTCTGTGCTGACAGCTCAGAGCCTGGATCCTGCTTCAGAGTCTGTGTCTCCCTCTCTGCTCCTGCTCTGTCTCTCTGTCTCTCTCTCAAAAATAAACAAACATTAAAAAAAGATTTTTAATAATAAAATAAAGATAAATAAATATTTTGTTCACTATTTCATACTGTTGTAGAATTATTTCATTCAATGAAAAATTACTGACAAATTTAATACCAAAATTAAAATATTGAAAAATTGTGTACCCAGCTTTTTGAGTTATTGATAAAAAGGTAAATGAGATGACCCTTTAGATACAAGAAAATGACATTGATCACATTAAAGTAAAAGGAACTTTCATAGGAACTGTCAAGAAATAGATTTCTTTAAATAAGCTCTGTCACTGAGTGTTTCCAGGTGTGGAATAAAGTTAAGCATAATGATAATGATTTGGAGATATATGACTCATTTGCTTTCTAGCAAAAGATGAGATGTAAAGATCTGCTTGGATGGAGCACCCGGGTGGCTCAGTTGGTTACACGTCCAACTTCAGCTCAGGTCATGATCTCACTGAGCTCCAGACCCGCGTCTGGCTCCATGCTAACAACGTAGAGCCTGGACCCTGCTTCGGTTCTGTCTCCTTCTCTCTCTGCCCCTCCCCCCACTTACACTCTCTCTCTTTTTTTCTCAAAAATAAATAAACACTTAAAAAAAGTTTGGAGATCTGACTGAATTTCCATTAGTGATTCAGTGGGATTCATTTATCTGAAATGGAAAATGGACCTTCATCCAACATTTGCAGAGTTCCCTGATTAAGAAAGTATGGAGGGGCCAAAGATTTAGGTTTTGAAGTGGTTGACAGCTCTCTCTTTTAGAGGTAAGAACCTCATTTAATATTTCTTATAATACCTAGTGAACAAACTCAGCTTATGTTCGTTGTGAAAATGTCTGTTTTTGAAGAATGTTCTTGCTAAGTGTTCTTCTTGATAAACAGAAGGGGTTTTGTTCTTGCTATTGTGTTTTGGATTTTTGTTTTTGTTTGCTTTTTTCAGTATTCTTAAAAGTCATTTCTGGTCTTCCGGCTTATTTCATTTCTGATAGCCAGTGGTACTTGTTATTTCTGTTTCCTGGCACATAATGTGTCTTTTTTTTCTCTTTTAGAGTCTTCTCTTTGTCACCACTTTTAAGGAATTTGATAATAATGTGCCCCTTTGTGTTTCTGTATGAATTTCTCTTGTTTGGAATTCAGTAGGCTTTTTGGACCTGTGTGTTTATGATTTTCATCAATTTGGGGAAATTTTTGAACATTGTATCTTAAAATATTTTTCTATCCTCCCCCCCCTCTTTTCCCGTAACACATTTGTTACACCTTTTACAAAAAGGTTAACAAGGAATCTGCTTTTACATGTTGAGTCCACTTGGATCAGATTCTGAATAGTGAATGTTATAATGTTGATTCTCTTGATTTTGTTATCTTCCTTTAAAGAGCGTTGAATTTGCTCCAGCAGTTGGTAAACTACCTATAGATTAGCTTAATTTCTTTTGAGTCTTGCTATTGAGCTTTATGAGGTCAAGACTTCAGTAACTCGTTCAGCCCTATTTCCAAGACATGGCTTTTCAGGGGTGTCCCGTGCTCCAAAGGTTTATTGAGGTCTTTCCATTCTGGATTGGATTCAAACCCTTCTTAGGGTCGTCCACAGTTATTCACCTTATGTCTCCTGGGGACTTGTTCCTCCCCCAAAACTTGTTTTTCCTCAACCTCACAGAATCCCATCCTAGATCTAAGGAGACTTGTACGTAGATTTCTGGAACTTTCTCTGTATTTCTTCTTTCTTTCTGGGGCTCTGCCCTGCAAAATCTAACTCTTTCAGACTCCCTAGGCTCTATTCTATTTCTCTAGTTCATTCAGATGGCGGTGCTCTGTGCAGGCTCCTGCTGTCTGTGCTGTGATCCGGAACACAGCTTCGGACTGAACACCAGTGCAAGTATGTGACACGCTCCTTTCCCATCTCTCGGGAATCCCACTCTGCTGCTGGCTCATGTCCAACATCAGAACCCATTTGTTTCCTGTATTTTGTACAGATATGTGTTGTTTATGGCAGGAAGGCTATTCCAACACTAGTGCCTCAGTCGTGACCGGAAGCAGAAGTGAGTTGCCTATTAATTTTAATTTTCCTCTTATACTTCCCCCAGAAACATATCGTAAAACAGTTTTCTACAGCCTCCTGAATGTATTACTCTTTTTTTTTCTTAATCCACCCTCTGCTTCCTACCACCTGCCAAAATATTTGGCCTTGAAAGTCTTAATAAATACCAGAAACTGAAAGTATTTCCCAACACGTGGCAGGAATTGAAAATAGAAGATATGTTTTCTGGGCTACTCTGTCACTATTCTGCCCTAGGTCATTCCATATGAATTATTTTGACCCTCTGCTTATAAGTAAGATACAGCTCATTTGTTGAAGTGTCTTGCTTCTTAATTTCTCCACTTTGTTAGTCTGCAAATTTTCCTTGGCATGTGTTCCCAACTTCAATTAAGGTTATTTCTCTCTTTATTTTACATGAATGAGTCTACATTATAACCTATCCAAACACTAGTTTCTATTTTAGAATCACTCATATTTCTGCAGTTTCATTTTCTTGCTTTTCATGTAGGGAATGGTCTCTTCTCTTTTTACTTGTTGAGAATCCAAACTAATTCATCTGACTCCTTCATCACATCTTCTAAGTAGTCAAGCCCAAACATTTACATAAATGAAATGCATATTATTTTGTTATAAATTGCTGTTCTTTAATTGTCCTTTTTGAGGGTATTAAATGTATTATTTATTTATTATTAAATTTATTATTAATTATTTATAGATGTTACACTTTCTCAAATTATGTGTATACATAGATGATCCTATTTGTTACTTTTCTTTCTTCATTGTAAAGGCACATTGCAAAATATTGGCTAGAAGAGGGAATTGAGGCCTACAGGGTTGGAAACCACTGAGTTACTTATTTAATACAAATTAGCAATTGCTTCCTGTGTTCAAAGCATTGTCCTATGTAAAATATAAAGTTGAATTGGATGTCCTCAAAGAATTCACGATTTAACAGAGATACCCTGGTGCTTCACGAATATGAGGCTCACGTTTATTTCATTTCTATGGTATCCCTCGTCCCAACAACACTTAAGGATGCAGAGAGGATGATCAATAAATGCACCTCGAACTAGTGCAGGTGGGTTTTCAAATAGTTTAACAAAGGGCAATAAGTAAAGAATACCCTAATGGGGGCACAGATGGAAGAGTGACAGGAGTTTAGAAGAGGAAAATATCAGACCTGCAGGGACCACAATGGGCCTCTTCCAGGAAGGCCATGATGAACTAGATTGACATTTGGGGTGACGTAAGGGTTCCAGAGAAGACAAGCAAATGAGCACGAATGGAGAAGTACCTAGTCCAACTTTATCGGGAACTTCGTAATCAAGTTCAAGTAGAAGAGTGAGGAGAGATGAGACTTGAAAGTCAGGACTGGCCAGATAATGGAAGGATTGCACCACAGACAAGAGGAACCAAAGCTCTGTTGTGACACAACAAAGATCATGCTTTTGGAGATTAATGTACCTTCACTGTGAGGAAATCATGGTGACAAGGATAAGACTTAACCTGGACGGTCTTCCCCCAATCAAATGCCCACCAAATGTGTGAGCCACAGAAGAACCTCCTTTTAGAAACCAGTAAACCTCAGGATGAAATTTTTATTTTTCATATCCTGTGCCTGCATGAGGAGATAAAGAGAAATGAGATGATGTTTATGTGATGTTCAGGTTTAGGGGAAAAGGTAGACCTGGTATTTGAAATAAAAGAATAACAAAATGGTGTCATAAAGGGTCTTCCCAGTAACTCGAGCATGTTTCTGCCTCTCATTCTTCAGTACAGAAAATGTTAATATCATCCTGGGCAAAAGGAGCTCGGAGCTATGCAATGTCACAGTGGGTTAAGCTTCAAGAAGACCATCCTCAAAGAGTTTGCTCTATCAGAGAGGACACACTCAGATAGCTTGGCTTTTGTTACTAATAAAAAACATCTGAAAATACACGATCAGCCCACGAAGAATGTAACTGACTGAAGCCTGCTATTTTTTCTTTATTTTTGATCTTTCCTGGATGCTTTATAATTTCTTTTCATAAATGGGAACTTGGGAGTGGGGGGATCATCTGTTTTGGCTAACTAATCCCATACACTTCGAGGTACCTGAGAGAGACAGACGTTAGACTAGGAAGGCATCCCATGTACAATTCCTCAAGAGCCATCAATTCATCTACCCTTTAAGACGGTGGCTAATACCATCTTATTTACCCAAAGCCCAGGCAGCGAGATGACGTCCCCCTCCGCAGACTCCAGCTGGGATGACACATGGAGGCTGGAGTGTGGACGAGAATTTGCACTGGTCAGAAGAGATGGAGAGCCTGTAATCTTGTGGTCTAACATTCGATTCTCAGTGCACACCACAGAAGACCATTATGGGCCTCAGAAATCCCCTGGTTACTTCTACTCCTACACCCTATGAAAATAATTGCTAGTTCATGCCCAAAGATTAAAACAGACACTGCATGAAACAACTTCAGTGTTCCTCTTAGTGCACTTATTTGCTTAAGCCTTCTTTCAGAATACCCCATCAGTCAGAATTCCAGGCACTGCGTAAAATGTGCAAAGTTGCTAAGCTTTCATCTCTGAAAAATTTTGACTCGGTCCCAGTCTCTTCCTCTAAGTGGGGTGTGATTTTTATTTTCATTCTTTCTCATATAAATCATACCTTTCTTCCATGTGTGTCTCCTGGGTTGGCTATGGCCACCAGGGATAAGGCCTCTTCCAAACCGAGGAGAGAGAGAGAAAATTAAAATAACAGCAACCTGTTAAGGGTTTTCTTTGTAATCTGAAACGGGACAAATAAAACCTTTACACGTTGAGTGGGTGAGAGAAATAACCAGCATTCTGTGAATGGAAGAGAGGATTCAAATTAACTGTAGCAATTGAGATGTTAATTCTAGTAAACCTAACTCTACTGAACCTTTCATTTGGAACTAATTAAATTGCAACAGACTGTGATTGTTATAGAAATAATAAGAAGATAATAAACAAACACAGAAATGATATCTCCCAACCTTAGTATGATACCCTCACATATCTTGTTTGAAAGAAGTGGTAAGTGGAAGTGAATTCATTTATTGATGTCAAATTGAAGCAGGGCAGTGGGATGTCCCAATGATTGAACTGTTGAACAACTGTAAAGTAGACCCTCAGTAAAGCCTAATGGATGCCATGAATTAAGTTCTTTAGCATAACTTCATCTATAAAATTATAAATAATAAAATATCTCATCTTTATTGTGAGATGTGCCACGTAAGTGTTTTTCATGCATTGTTAACACATAATTCTTATAGTCTTTTTATTACATAATCCCACCCAATTTTCAGACATGGAAACTGAGGCTGGAAAAGGTGGAATCACTTGCCTCAGTGAACTAGTAGGGGGTGGTGGGGCTGGGACCCAACACTAAATCCTTATTCTGAAACACTGCTATTTTAGTTACTTTTTACATATATTGGCTATACTACAGTGCCATTTTAAATCATATTTGTAACAGTATTTTAGAAGAATCTTGCTGGTTTTTCAAACCATCTTCTTAATAAACATTTGTTTGTGAGCAGCATTAAATACATTTAAATGCCTGAAACAAATTGAGAGAAGTTCATTGTCTGATATAACATGAAGTTCAAGGTAACTGTCTGCTGAAGTTGTCTCACTAGCTTGGCAATGTCAGCAAGGACCCAGGATCTCTCTGTCCATTCACCATCCGCAACACAGAGGAGCGCCATCTTGGAAGTGTGCTAGCCACCATCTGGTCTGCAATCGAGTCAGGAAGAAGGGGAAAGAGGATCAGCGACATCTGTCTTTTTTGTTTAAAAAAAATGGAACGCTTTCTCAGCAGTCCCCTTAGTCTCCTCTTACAACTTACTGTCCAGACCTGCCACACAACTACACCAGGCTGCAATATTTTTGGCAGATTCTATATGTAGAAGGAGGCAAGAGAGAAAAGGGTTGGAGATGGGCATGGAGTTAGCCAGCCAACAGCAGTGTCTGCCAAAGGTAAAAGTTCAGTAGGAAAGAGCCTTAGTTCAAGCTGCTAAAAATCTAACAGACTTAGTCACCTGGAGCTGCTATAATAAAAATACCATAGGCTTAAGCAACAGACATTTACTTCTCATGATTTTGAACATTGGGAAGTCCAAGATCAAGGTGCCAGTGGATTCAGTTCCTGATGAGAGTCCTTTTCCTGGCTTGCAGATGAATGCCTTCTTTATGTCTCCTCACACACTGACGAGAGGAAGACTTCATCTCTTCCTCTTTTATAAGGACATTCATTCCATCCTGTGGGTCCCACCCTCAAGACTTCATCTGACCCAATTATCTCCCGCCAAACCCCACCTCCAAATACCTTCACATTGAGGATTGAAGTTTCAACATATAAATTTTGAAAGAAGAACACCATGGCACACCTGGGTGGCTCAGTCTGTTAAGCGTCCGACTTTGGCTCAGGTCATGATCTCACGGGTCGTGGGTTCAAGCCCCGTATTGGGCTCTGTGCTGACAGCTCAGAGCCTGGAGCCTGCTCTGTGTCTCCCTCTCTCTTTGCCCCTCCCTTACTCATGCTCTGTTTCTCTCTGTCTCAATAATAAATAAACATAAAAAAAAGAAGAAGAACACCAATATTCAGCCCATAGGAGAAAGGATTATTGGATCAATATTTGTAAAGCTTTTTTTAACTGGTAAAAGAATTCTTATAAAGAATATTTTTAAAGAGGCAGATCCTTGTGGAAAGTAAAGAAATAGTTTTCATTTTGGTAAAAGTCTTGAGAAACGCCTGTTTGCAGGCACATATGTGGGCCACACAGAGAGTTGTGTTGATCTATCTAGTCTGCACACAGATTTCTTGATAAGTATGGAGAGAGAATGGAAAGGTGATTCAGACAAATATGCAAATAACCATACCATGTTATAAAAAAGTAGCAAGCAAAATGCAACCTTCAGAGGAAGAAGAAATGGCTTTTCACTGGGTAAAAAGTTTTGCTACATAAAGGAGTTATTTGCCTATTTTGTAGAAAGGAGAAATAGAATCCTCAAATAAATGGCTCTCAAATGGTAAGACTTCAAATTCTATGGCAACGTAGAAGAGTGTGTAAAAACACCCCAAACTGCTGGATAAATAAGAATTTCCTGACAGTTGAAGCAGTGTGGCATTGCCAGGACTTGAGTTGGTCCATAGGAATTCCCATGTGTCACCATGCATGTGAACATTCTTGACAATTTCTCATGTTTAGGTATCACCATAGGGCACCTCTGGAATTTTCCTCTTCCTTAATCATTTCATCAGTTTGAGATCCTAGGGTGCCTAGGGACAGGATTGTTTGGTGTGTTAGAGAAACACATAGCATTTTAACTGTGCTTGGAGACAGAGAGACTCAATGAGGGAGGTTAATTAAGAAACATAAATAAACTAGGAGTTCTGTTTTGCCTCACATCATATCATTATGGTTCAGAATGAACCGTTGAATTTTATTACAAGTCAAAAAAGCAGTACGAGTCACCGGTTTAGGAAAGACTAAGGGCTATTTGTAACATATAAAGTGAAGAATTGAGGTAACTATTATCATAATTATTATTTTTATTGTGCATTTACTTTATCATAAAAAAGCACTACTGGCACATGCACTCTGGCCATAATCCATAAATACATTATAACATTGTCCATTTAATCTTCACATTAAACATAGGACATGCGTATTCTCATTACTTCCATTTTATTAATGATGAATATAAGGCCCAGAAAATTCAAGTGACAAACCCAAGGTAATATATTCTTTTCTAGGTAGTTATCAGGTACCAACAGACATTAAATGGTACGTCTTGCTTTAAATCATGACTTTTCAGCCACCCAAAGCCATATTTTTAACCATGGAGTAAAATTTGATATTTCTATAACCCAAATTAAGACAAAAGAACTCTGAATTTGAGGAAATTTTGGCAGATTACAGTCCTAGAGAGAATTATCTTAGAAACAAGCAATTAAATGTAAACACATTTATGTGGAATATTAAAATGCACATTGAACCATCTTTTGGATACATTTATTAATACAGCTAACAATATTACATGTGAATGTTTGCTTTTCAGAGCAGTGTAATTAATGGTGCTAAATGTCCATCTATGGGTGAAGATTCGCAGACTTTTTCTGTAAAGGCTATTTAGTAACTGTTTTTAGCTCAGTAGGTCAGAGAATCTCTGTCACAATTACTCAGCTCTGCCATGGTAGTGCAAGAGAAGCAATAGACAATGCATCAAGGCATTTATACACAATAAAACTTTGTGTATAAAAACAGGCAGTGGTGGACCTAGATCGTGGTCCATAGTTTGCTGGCCTGAGTTAGAGAATTAAAGTGATCCTATTCCATCAAGGATATTCTACAAGAGTACTATAATTGCAAGCAAGAAAAAAATAGATGTATTTGAATTTTAAGTAATACCTGAATCTTGTGTTTACAAAGGGAGGAGGTCAACATGGTTTTCTTTTTTACTTTCAGTTGTATTGAACTACTATTAATAGAAAATGAACTTCTGTGAAATGATAAAATAATTCAGTAGTTCATAACGAAGAGTGTCTTAGCAGTCAGAGTAACTAAACATTGGAAAGTACTTCAGAAACAATATTAGTACACAAAATAATCTGTATTTACTTTTTGGGTTTTTTTAAGTAAGCTTTATGCCAAACCTGGGGCTTGAACTCAAGCCCACAAGATCAAGAGTCACATGTCCTACCGACTGAGCCAGGCAGGCGCCCCCACAAAATAATGGTTAGAAGAACCAGAGTAAAGCTCAGTACCAGTCAATCTATACATATCTGGTGATGCAAGTCCTGTTGGATTAATTCAAATTTTTTTTAAAAGTGAACAAGGGGTGCCTGACTGGCTCAGTCAGTTAAGCCTCCGATTTTGGCTCAGGTCATGATCTCACAGTTCGTGGGTTCAAGCCCCAAGTCCAGCTCTGTGCTGACAGTGCAGAGCCTGGAGCCTGCTTCAGATTCTGCCTTCTTTCTCTGTCCCTCCCCTCCTCATGCTCTGTCTCTATTTCTCAAAAATAAACAAAAAATAATAATCATAAAAAACAAATAAATTTTAACAAAAAACAAATATTACAGAATTAAATGTATTTAGTTTGTGAGAAATTATGTGATGATTTACTAAAATTATTTATTTGATGGAATATAATTCCATCATTAAAAGTACCTAAGTTACTTCTATAATTAAAAATCAATATGGCAGCTATCTCTAGAGATAGCAAAGAAGAAAATAAATTGATCTTAATGGATTTAGACTTAATTATCTGAAATCACGGAATGAATTCATATAACCTCTTGAATTTAGATGTAGCTCTTTTAGCTCTATTACTTCATAGTTTTAGAAGCAGACATGTATATGTTATATATATGTATATTACTTATAAGTATATAATACTTATTTATATTATATATATATGCACACATACTAAATATGCACACTACATATATACTGCATGTATAGTATATATACTATATATGTACTGTGCATATACCATACATAAGTACAAAATTCTATATGTACTTATTATGTAAAGAATAATAACTAGCACAGAGAGTACCAACATTCCCACACCATTTATCTCACGAGATCTTCATATCAACAGACAATACCATAAAAGGGAAAAGTAACTAGAGCAAAGATAATAGTGAATAGATTTGTAGTGGAGAGCCCAATTCAACTTTACCTGCACACAGCTGTGGGCTGGTTGGAAGCTTCAGTCCCCTCTGTCCCCAACAGATGGCATGGAAGGAGAAAACTGGGACACACATCAAGTGGTGTGCCAACTCATTTATCTTCTGTAAAATGTGAGAAAGCCGTTGAACTGGTAAACAAGTCTTTTGTACGTGTGCATAAAACATATTCAATATTTGGTGGCAAGGGATTTCCATTAAGCTTTCATGAGAGTTAATAAATCAACAGAAACCACTTACCGAAACATTTTCATGGGTCCTGTGGAATTCTAAGCAAATATCAGGTTTAAGAATGAAAAGTCAGCTATATTTTCAACATAATCTAACGTTCAAAGAAGTGTAAAAGATGCTTAAGTGTTAATATTTTATGTTTCCCTGCTCTCAGCAGTAATTGCAGCCCATTAAAAAGAATGCTAAGCCTAGCTGTTAGCACTGGCACAGGCCCAAGGAAACACTGAACCTTCACAGAAGGGGGTTAATTGCTACACGAAGAGGTAATTTATTAAGGAACACTGAAGCCCTGTGTACTCCCCAATATGAGGCTGAACAGCACAATCTTCCGTGAACATTACATTTGATCATCAAGGCCTTTTCTATGGTGCACTTCAGAATGAGGTAAGCTAAACAAAAAGGGGAGGTGGAGGGAAAAAGAGAAAGAAAAAACCCCAACACCATTTTTCTATGTGGCTTCCATAAACCTGTGCTTGGAGCCCTCCAGTCTGTCGCGCCCCCCAACAGGGAATGTTGTCTGCTCCATAAAATTCTTGGTGGCTGATGAGAAAGGGCTCATGCATCTATCAGGCGAAGGGTGGCTTCAACTGTTCTTTATTTGCCCAGATCTGGTGCTTCAGCGCTCTTCTGAGAATTGAACTTCATTTCCACCCTTTGTCAGAAATGATGTTTTCTGAACGTCAACACATTGCCCAAAGTCTCCATTTCTATGACAGTTTAGATCAGTATTGTGTGGCTTATGAAACATCGTGTGCAGGGAAAAAATGTGGCCCCCCGCATCTCTTGCCCAGCATCTCCCTTTCGACAGAGTTTCATTCATAGTCTTGAGGGTGCCTCAGGAGCTTAGGTTTTTCATCGGCGCAGAGACTCCCATAACAAGAGTCCACAAGCAGGGGAGAAGGCAAGGCGGCTCTGAGGGACCATCGACACAAAAAGCTGATGATTTTCTTGGCTCTACTGACAACAAATTCTGGAGTCTTCGAGGATTAGAGAAAGAGAATTTGTTTTACCTCTGTCTCTATAACACCTCTCAACAGCAAATGGACATTGAAGAAAAATGCCCTTGAAAAATAGAGTCAAAAGGAAACAGTGGATTCTTCAAATTGCATTGCTGAGGCAGGTCAGTTTTCTCCACTTTGGGACTGGGTCCTTTAGCCCATCCCTGGTCAAACCCTTACTAAGTGTTATGGGCTGAGAGAGAGGAGGGTAGAATACAAAAGTCCTATAGAGCACGTGGCCAGCCCTTATGGCATGTTCCAGGTAGAGGAAAGAGTAAAACAAGCATTTCCGGGAAACAAAGAACAATTTTCTAGTAACCACCAACAGGAATAACAGCAGAGCAAGAGCAATCCCGTGGATTGTGATGGACCATTGTTCTCCTTTGTTGACCTCTCTCCTGCTTTCCTTTGTATTCTCTCCTCCTCAGCCATTGCCACTTTGTCTACAACTCAATGGCCCCTTTTAGTCTCTGATCTGCATATGCTCAAAGCCTTTATCCTGACCCTTCACCACCCACTTAACCTCATCCAATCTTGAAGGGCTCCATAATCAAAATGGACACTTGGGAACTCTTCTCCCTAAAGTCCTCCTATTTCTTCAATGTCAATCAGCTAGGTATTTGGGGGGGAAATACCCATTAAGCTAATTCATGCAAAGTTGTAAGTGACTCAAGCATCTTCCACCTTCATTCCCTTCTTCTCCTTCAAATTTTCAATCTGAACAGTCCAGATTGAAATGTACTACCCTATTCTAAGACCATGCCGTGACCTGCCTCAGATGATTGGCAAGCTAAGCCTAAAGCAGGGGAGAAACAGGACAGTTTTCTTTCTCAGTTTCAGGGAACTCTCTGTCCCACCATGCACTTGTCATCCACCGCCAAGTTCCATTACTGTTCCTGAGCCTCCTTTTGTATTTAGACTTTGATGTGCAGACTGTTATACTTGATATGTGACCTGATGGAAAAGGAGGAAGGGAGCCACCTTTTTATAAAGCAAAGAGAACAGCATTCCCTAAGTCAATGAACATAATGCTTGTTCTGCTTCTAGCACCTGGCGCAGGTGCAGCCCCTCGCTGGAGACCCCCCAAAAGACTGAAAGCAGACATGGTTCCTATTGAGGAGAAATAAGAAACTTCGATCCTTAAAGATACAGACACAACCATGTGACTTCCTTGCATCTTCTGTTCTCCCCTCATTTCTCTCTCTATTTGGAACTCCAAATTCTCATCTTGGCTATATGTAATTAATACTAAGCATGGCAATTTATATTTGTCAAAAAAATGTGAAAAATAATAGTAATAATTTTTAACTTTTTAAGTTGGTTTTGCTTTTCCATTCTTCTTATCCCACAGGTGCATCCTAAATCAGATCATTTAAAGCAAACTCTATTCTGGATTATTTATTTATTCCTCATCCTAGGCAGATTTGAAAGTCATCTTGGGGCGCCTGGGTGGCTCAGTCAGTTAAGCAGCCGACTTTGGCTCAGGTTATGATCTCATAGTTCATGGGTTCGAGCCCTGCATTGGGCTCTGTGCTGACAGCTCAGAGCCTGGAGCCTGCTTCAGATTCTGTGTCTCCCTCTCTCTCTGCCCCTCCCCCACTCACGCTCTGTTTCTCTCTGTCTCAATAATAAATAAAAACATTAAAAAATTTTTTTGAGTCATCAAAGATCACAATTAAATTCACAGAATGAAATTAAACATTCACACGCAAACACGCACACTCATTTCTAACATTAAGGTCTTTTTGTTTGCTTGCTTGTTTTTTAGAGAAAGCCTGTGTTGGGTCTTATTTTGTGCAAAGATCCCATTGAAGAGTGTCTTATCTGGAAGTTTATCTTGGAATTTATCAAAAAAAATTTTTTTTGGTCATCAAGGTCAACGCCCCTTTTCTTTTTCTCTCCTTGTTTTCAGTTTTCTTTCTAAGGAATTGGAAGAAAATGCAGGCAGATGAGTAGTTAAGTAATCCCAGAACATTGCTTGTCACCTGGATCAGAGCCAGGCACATGTAAAGGTCTTCACTTGCCAAAAACACACCAGGGACATTTTAAGCAATCAAGAATTGCTGCATGTGTGAAGAGCTAACATCTTGAACACAACAGAAATCTGTAATTCGATTATTCTCTGTTTCTCATCCATTTACCCTTTGAGCATCCTGACACACTGGATGGAAATCCAAAGTGGAAATTGCTAAATGCTGCCCTTATGCGTGAAGGGCAAGGTCACCAATCCAGTTCACAAATAAGTATAATGAGGAGAAATAGAGACTTGTCCCCATACTCAATAAGCCCTGGGGAAAAGGGAGGGGAGAGAAAAGGTAGACAAGGATAGGAGGAAAAAGCAGCTAAGCAAAGGATAGACTAAAATCATAAAGAAGAGTTTGAATAATGAAAACCAAAGCAAAGAAAAACCCAACCGAGGGTTCATTGCTATTGCTCAGAGAGTTCTCTTGGGGGCACTGAGAGCATTCCTGGGTACTGGTCCTCTAAAAAGGAAAATTTCTTTGCATGAGAGAAGAAGGATTTATTTTTGCTGTTGGCATATGTTCTACCTAAGGGGAGAGAAACTGCTTCCCACCTTTCTCATATGCAAGTACTCTACTCCTAAAAATCGGATCCTAAGACACGAGACATTATTGACTACCCGCATATGATGTGAGAATCAGAGAAAGTAGCCCCCAGCAGTTTTACTCACAGTTATTAGAGTGGGCTAGGTCATTTTCCATAAAAATGAGTACTCCCAGCAGAGGGGAAAAATGAATAGAATGTGCTGATCTTGAACACAGAGTATTTATATAATATATTTTATCACCCATAGACCTTACAGAGCCAGGTTTTTCTCCTCTGTATCAACCTCTGTATATGCCAAATGGAAACAAAGATTGTTTGAAAAGGTAAACACAGTGCTGTCATTCTCCCTGGAACAATACAGATGCAATATGTTTAACTAGAGTTACTAAGAAAACTACAAATGTTTTTCAAGATGTGGCAATATTATGCAAATAATTAATTCCAATTTAATCATTTTAAGCATTATGTGTTATTCAGGGTTCTTTTGATTGCAAATGACAGAAACCTAACTCAAATTAACTTACAGGGAATTTATTGGTTGATACTGAAACATCTCAGGTTACCAAAAAGAGGGTTAAATAACAATTTATTGGAAGAACAAAGATGTTGGCCTACAAAAACAAGTAGAATCAGAGCATCAAAACAGCCAGGGCTTTATTTCTGTATCCCTTACCTTTGCTTTCCTCTGTGCATTAGCTTTTTTCTCTTTTAGTTCAAATTTCTCCCCTAGTGCAGGAAGCATGGCCCGAGGCTAGTCCTGGGCTCCATATACTCTACAGCTTTTAACAATAAAAATGGTTTTACCTTCTTCCTTATTTCCACTGAAAATTCCAGGTGAAGAATTTTGATTGGCTTTGCTAAATCAGTTGCTTATCCTATAGCCAAAGAGTCACACCTGTATCAGACTATCAAACTATTCTCTCCTGGTGCTCTGTGTGCCTTCATCTCATGCTTAGTATCCAACAAAGTGGGAGGGAATGTTCTCTTCCTCTCGGATCAGCAGCAAGAGCAGAATCATGATAAAAGTGAACCAGGATACATGAGATCCATGTGGGGGTCCTGGCTAGTCAACTTATGATCTGAGACCTTCAAAAAAAAATTCACCACCTCTTGGAATTTGAGTTCCTCCTCTCCAAAATGAGGGGAAAGAAGTCCTTTCTCAAAAGAAATGCTGACAGATGCACTGACACTAATGAGTCTTATGATCATTATGTCAAATGAAAGAGATTGCAAGTAAATGAGGGCATGGAATATCATTTCACTTCATGCGATTCTAGAAAACTCAGAGCTGTCTTCTAGAAACTCAGTCAGTGATTGCCCAAGTTACATGGTGGAGGGTGCTGAATGAAAAAGGCATGGGGGTAAAAGGGTATAAACTTTTAGCTGTTTATGGACATCTTTACCAACAATCCACTGCACTCTGACATTCATCTCGTCCACCCATTATAAATAATTAAGTTCAGAGTCAGTTAGCCCCAAAGATGTAGACCACAAAATGAGGGATTTATTTGTTCATGCAGACATTCATTCAAATAACAAGGATCAAGAATCTATGGGCCACCTGGGTGGGTCAGTCAGTTAAGTGTCTGACTCTTGATTTTGGCCCAGGTCATGATCCCTCAGTTCGTGGGTTTGAGCACCACATCAGGCTCTGCACTGACACCATGGAGCCTGCTTGGGATCCTCTCTCTCCTTCTCTCTGCCCCTCCCCTACTCATGTTCTCTCTCTCTCTCTCTCTCTCTCTCTCTCTTTCTCTCTCTCTCTCTCTCTCAAAAATAAATAAATAAACTGAAAAAAAAGCCAGGCATTCGGTATGCTAGCCAAACAGTAGGTAGGCTCACATAACACAATAAGTTAAGAAACCACCCAGTGCCTAAAGCTGTAGGTTTGGCAAGAAAACCATACCTTTATCAAGAATTCCCATTTATCTGGATTTTAAGAATAATAGAATACTTTGAAGGTCAACTGGCCTTTCTTTTAGATCTAAGAAGGACTTTCTTATATTTCCTTAGATAGATCATCATCTTTTCCCATTTGAAAGACTTAGGAACAGAGAAAATAAATATAGACAAATAGCTGTTTATATAATTTAGGGCAGGACCTATTGAAAGATGGATAGAGTTTATTCTTATTCCATCCATTATTTCATTATTTTCATCTATTCATTCATAAACTGCTGGGAGCCGCACCAGCCTTGCTGGATGACACGGTCACAGTAAGGAAATGGCAGACGTTGCACAGCTGCCATGAGAGGCAGAGCTGGTATCTCCTTCTGCTACTACTGCTCATGTGAAATTAAGCCTGTTGCTATTGATTAGGCCTCACAATGTTCCAAATCAGACCGATATTCCCCAAACAGACACCTCATGGGAAGAAGCACATTCCCACCTCTATAAAGAGGAATTTAAACAAAGCACTGCAGATGTTTGTTGAAAGGCTCTTCTAATGAACCTCACAAACTTAAGACATAGATAATAAAGGAGGTTAAAGAACACAAGAGTTACTATTCAACTTAAACTCATACACAAAGGCCGGCACATCTAGGGTGCCTATGGTGCTTACACCTTCAACATCAAAGAACAAGGTTGACAAAAGGTTTATTTACTAACCAGTGTGAATACATTCTTCCTCCTGTGAGCCAGAACAGAATGACTCCTAGCCTTGTTTATGCCTGAATCTTACTGTTATTGATATAAACAAATGTGTTTGCTATCTGCTTCTCACTGAAAACATCCTGCTATCTTCTTAGTTGTAAGATTTACTACCTGTTCAAACAAATGTGTATGTTACCGGCTTTTCACTGAGAATATCCTGTTATCCTACGATGTGTAAACTACCTCATTGTAATTAGAGTAGTTCTGCAAAAATGCCTCTGTAAAACCTGTTTCTGCACCCTTTTCAAAACATCTTATCACTGAGAATTATTTGTAGTAAAAATTCCACTTTTTGATGTCATGTTAACACTTAATCTATAAATAAAGACACAAAACCTGACAGGGCAGAGAAGATGCCTGGCTGGTGACCAAGACAGAAACTCGTGGCTCTCTGATCTCTCTCTCTCTTTCGCCAACACCGTCTCTCCTTCTAGGAACCTGCTGGAGCTGGACTCTGGCAATCAACATTAGTGCTTGCTATCTGCTACATCATCAGTATTTCTATTTCTTTATATAAGGGCACACCCCTTTCATCAACTTCTCTTCAACTTAAATAAAATTTCAGGCCTAGCTTCCTACTGGCTCATGTGGAAGGTCATTATTTAAGTAAGAATGAGGAAGGCTGAGCCTAGGAACAGGGAGGAAGCCCAGCAGGAGGGATCCAAAGCCTGAGCATTAAGAACCCCTTCCTTCAGGTGTGCGTTGCCCCCATCAAGAGCACTGACTACTTGGAGCCTCCGGTGGCCAACTCTACTGAGTCTCTTCATCAGCTCGGTTCCTTTGAGCCAAAGTTACCTTTTCTTTCTCCTCTTCGATCTCTTCTGATGAAACCTTACTGATTCTATAACCCAGCTCCTCTAGGATTAATTAACTAAATCACAAAAAGATGTTAAAGATTGAGAACAGTCTCCTGTGTCACCTTTCTCAGGGACATTTACATTTGGATTCTCAAAGCAGAACCAAATGATCCCCAAAGCACAAAGCTCTAATGGAATCAGACAGAGGCAGAGGGAGATACGTTGGGAGCAAGACTCATCCCAACATTTCTCAAGTCATAGGATGAATGCAGTTTTTATGTACATATCAAGTAGATTTGCTATTCCAAAATCTCCACTTATTTTCTCCTGGAAACTTTTAATTGTTTTTTAATGCTTGGTGAATGGATGTCAAGACACATATCAAAAGAGAGCACTTGATTCCTTGTGGAAGCAAACCATGAAAACACCCGCATTTGTTTTAGTGTCTACTACAGAACTTTAGGTTCTGGGAATTGATCAAGACCAAGAGTTTAAGGGGGGAAATGAGGTCAAGGTCACTAGAACACCACATGGCTGGGGTTCAGCTCACTTGGTGTGTGAGTTTCCTTTAACGATGTGGAGCAGACTAATAAACAGAACATGCTACATTGTGGAAAATGAATGAAGCCCAGTACTGGGAGACTCTTGGGTGGAATGTGTTAACCCTCTCCTGAGCTAGAAATGGGACCTCTGAGGTTTCTTGTGGAAATTATAATATTTGTGGATTCGAAAATAGAAAAGTGGCCAAACTTCGAAGCTGAATGAGAATGACTCATTTTGGTAAAGTACTTCATAGGCTGGGCAGACAACTCCCCAGTCATTGTCAAGGCTGGAAGTGTCCTCAAGGGGGCTTTGAAGAAAGCTCTTTGGTTTCAAATCTTGGTGGCCACGGGGAATTAACTTTTCCAAATCTTTGTTTCCTCCATTAAAAATTTTAAAAAAATTTGAAATTAAAAAGTTTAGTTATTTATTTTGAAAGACAGAGAGAATGAGAAGGGAAAGAGGAAAGGGGGAGGAGCAAAGACAGAGGGAGAGAGAGAATCCCAAGCAGGCTCCACACTGTCAGCAAGGCGCTTGACATGGGGCTCGAACACTCACACCATGAGATCATAACCTGAGCTGAAACCAGGAGTCAGACACATAAGGGACTGAGTCACTGAGTCACCTCCATTTCCTCCTTTGTAAATGTGGATAATAGTTAGAGTGTTTATCTCAGATGTCGTGAGAAGTGAGTAAGAAAATGCTTTGGAGTACCGTGCACAGTGTATGTCACATAGAAAATGCTCAGTAAATGTTCTTTATTAATATTAAGTATTATCAACTTCATATCATGTTTATTATACACAAGAGTAGCTGGACAGAGACCCTCAGTAGTGTCTACCTATCATCTCAATGAATTCTGTGCTTGTGTTTAATTCCTGAAGCCCCAGATGTGCTTTCCTAATTATGTTGCCCAGGTTGGGCACTCCCCTGGCACAGCCAGCCAATGAGGGGAGAAGGCCCAATGATATCCTGCATGATGGGAAGAAAGTGAGATAGGGGCTTGGGCCACTTCTAAACTTCAAATTCTGTGGTTGGGAGAATACAAGTTTCAAGTGAGCCATCCACAATGTGCCTTCATCTCCAACGGCTAATGAGGCATTGACTTATTTTCAAAAAGCCTCCCCCTGGGGTTTCCAGTGCTAAGTAGCAACACTCTTCCTCCTCACCCAATGATCTGTCCTTCCTTCCCGAGCGGCAGTTACTCATCCCGGGGGTGAGCAGCTGAGTTTCATCGCCAGGTGACTCAGTTCTTCTTTAACTCCGTCAAGGTCCTCCACATGTTCTGGATGGGCACTTAGCCAGAAGTGCATGTATTTCTATGGCAGGATATAAAGCAGACAAACACAATAATACATAAACTATAAACTGGCAAGCTGAAGCAGCAGAAGCACCATCGGGGGCCCCAGGCAGAAAGGTTAGAAAACAGAACTTAACCCTTGAGAGGATTTTCTCGGCAAAAGCTTAAAATACAGCAGGGACTTGAAGGCGGGACTCAGCATCTCTGACATCGTCTCTGTGAGCAGTTTTCTCCAGCTGTGACAAGCCCTGTCTCACCTCCTAGATTTGAGGAGAGGAGTCTCTATCAATTAGAAATGAGAGAGAAATAAGCATTGGTTATCGTGAATCAATAAGCAGATTTAAAACTGCAACTCACCCAACCACACTTTGACGAGTTCCTTCCATGATAAAAGCATAGTTTTGTCGAGAAGAGCCTGTGCTGTCAGAGAGGCTGCCTTCCCGGAGCTTGGAATCTGGAGAAAATCACAGATCATAAAAAGTAATCAAATAAATATACAGTGATTTTTCAGAGAAGGCAACAAATAAAAATAAAATAGGGTAGCTAGTGGAGGTAACGAGATATGAGTATTACAGTGAGTGGTCGGGGAAGACGGGAATTGTCCCTTCTTTCTGGAGCACCATAACTGAGTCAAGGGAAGTCTTGTCTGCCGTTGATAAAGTCAAACTCAACTCCTCCCCATCAGCTTTTAATGATTTCCGACCTTTGGTCAAAGACAAGGACGGAAGAAACAGCTAAGATGGTGGCTCTCCTGGAAGCCATCACTAAAGGACTTCAAGAAGTTTCCTTCCACTCTGGGATACACCCTCCTGCATCCCTTTATCTCCAGAAGCTGGAATTCACTTGTCCCCGAGTAGCTAGAGAACTGGTCCGAGGGAAACAGTGACAACCCTGTAAAGGTTTCACTATTCCTCGATTTGCAGAGTCAGTATAAATAGACCATGTTTTAAAGGTGAGCCAAGAGAACCCAAAAAGGTGGAAAAACAGAGAAGCTAAAAATAAATGACTAAAAGAGAAAAGTTCCTGTAATTTTAGGTTTAAAATACAAGGTTGAGTAATCAAGGAAAGTATTTTTACTGCCTTGTCAATATTTTTCCTGGAAGCTCGGGTAAATAGACCTTCTTCAGATCTGCAGTGTGCGTGCCTAATGGTCTTAGGTGTCTCTGACCACAGAATAACTTTATCCCTACGAAACAGAGCAAACAGGAACTCTGTGGTTTCAGCATTCCCCACAAATAAGTAAATATATGGATGTATATAAAAAAGGTTCAGTACCATCAGACAGATCATTTGGGTCTGTTTGAGAAGTATTTCCCCTCTAATGGAATATTTCTCACCAACCTTTCCATGCATTAAAAGGAAGCCCTGCTTGCCCAGGGCTATCTCGGTCATATTTTCTGCATCGCGTGTTACTCTCTGTCCATTTAGTGCTGACTGCCCAGCGGCTGTGCGGGAAGAACACATGAAGTTGTTCTCCTTCCTGAGTCCTCATTTATGTACCTGCCAGTGAAAAACCTGCATTTCTCTCTGCGGAATCGGTGGCCGGGAGAAGCAGGGGGTTGCAAATGCTGAGCGGAGGTTAAAGTGAGGGGGATTGTCAAGAGAGCCTTCAAGCACCCGTGCCTCCGCGGTTCCAGCTCTCTGGGTTTGATGAGGCATCTGCCCGAAGCCCTTGCTGTTCAGGCATGGGCACAGCACGTGGTTTTTGTTGGCAGTCGGGTCTCTGTCCCCACCTGGAGCATGCTTTCACAGGCTGGTTCATCAGGTCGGGCCGATCCTGTGGTTTCACTCAAATCCATCACTTGAGTAACTGGCACCCTCCAATCCCTGGATCCTTGATTATCTGACGCTGGGTGAACAGTAAGTGTTGGGAATTGTCAGGGGAAACAAAGAACATATGAGATGCCCATGTGTCGCCTTGAAGGCCATAGACACAGTATGTGTCAGACATGACTGAGAGCCCCTCAGGCTGCACTTGGCCCAAGCGCGGCCAGCAGTTAACAGAGAAGGCTCATGCTGTCTTCCAAAAAGGTCCAGTATGAACCAGTAACTCCATTTATCTGATGGCTCCTGGCTGAAAAGATTTGAAAGATCGCTTGAAGACTGGAAACTCATAATTCTACCTCAGAAGGAAAAAATAATGTTGCTCTTCTAGACTGTTTGGCAATTTCTGACTTCATCAACATGCCAAAATTTCCAGTTAATTCAGTCCAAAAACCCAGTCAGACCAGTCATTTTCAAGCAAATAAAAGCAAATGCTTCCTCAAATAGTAAGTCCTAAATCATTCTCAATATATTGTGTGGGTCAAAAATGACAAATGCTCTCAAAAAACATTACATGTATCTATTGTTAATCAATTTCATATAGTTTTTCATGGAAAGGCTGGCATAACCTAAAAACATCCATAACCAGACTACTATCAAAAAGGACAGGGGTCCAGAACATGTGGGTGGCTCAGTCAGCTAAGCATCTGACTTTGGCTAAGGTCATGATCTCACGGTTTATGGGTTCGAGCCCTGCATCAGGCTCTGTGCTGACAGCTCAGAGCCTTAAGTCAGCCTCAGATTCTGTGTCTCCCTCTTTATCTCTGCCCCTCCCCCATTCATGCTCTCTCTCTCTCTCTCTCTCTCTCTCTCTCTCTCTCTCTCAAATAAACATTTTTAGAAAAACCATTAAAATAACAAAGGACAGGAGCACCTGGGTGGCTCAGTCAGTTAATCATCTGACTCTTGGTTATACCTCAAGTCGTGGCCTCAGGGTTTGGGAATTTGAGCCCCGCATGGGGCTCCATGCTAAGAGCACAGAGCCTGCTTGCGATTCTCTCTCTCCTTCTCTTGTGCCCCTCCCCTACTTGCTCTCTCTCACTCTCACTTTCACTCTCTCTCAAAATAAATAAACTTAAAAGGACAACTGCCACATTTTATGCAAAAGGCCCCAAAAGCCAGAATGCAAAGGTGAGTGTGAGCTTCTTACTGTTCTTGAACTCGAATTAATGTGGGCAAATATGAAGGAGAGAATGAACGGCTGAGCATTCATCTCTCCCGTTGAGGTAGCCCCAGTTTTATTCTTCACAGGAAATATTTGAGATGACTGCCCTGTATACCAGTTTGTCCTCACTATTTGACACATCCGTGACATTTCTTCCTCCAGAAAGGCAGCAAACAATAAGCAGACAAGCAAGAACTTTTTTCCCACAGTGTCTTGAGTCTGGTCCTGTTTATCGTTCTATAACAATGGAAACAGATGTATTTGGGGGCTTGCAGTTTTCCAGATGCATCGCTCCAAAATGCTGTCTGCTGTTCAAAGATGTTGCTAGTTTTTAAAGCAACGAGGGCTTTGCTAAAGTAATTAATTACTTGACTCAAGGCATTGCATTTTCTGGGTGCAAAGTGCACCCTCTACAGGAATTGTGTCGTTGTCAAGGATTCCCCTGGGGTCCTGTTCTGTTGTACTATGATCACGGACTCGCAGCGAAGTGGACCTCTCAGCACAAACTCAACTTCCTGGAAGCACTGACGACCATAATAAAGTCCCCGTGCCCAGAATCCGTGACGGAGAACGTTGCTTAATCTTGCCATCACCTTCCGCCAGAATTGATTCCAAGACTCTGCACAATACTCAATACGGTAACAAGTTGAGGTCAGGTATGCCTGTTCATGGGGAAAAACATCTATAACCTAGGTAAAAAATAGGAAGACTGGACAGTCATACACCAGCTATTAGAAAACTCTGTTTTGAAAAGATCATCCTTCCTTTTCCCTATATTACAGCATTGCCTCACTAATCACGTTTGTTTCTGCCACTAACTATAGCTTTAACCAAAAAGCATACTTTTTTTTGTCTTTATATCTCTCTATTCCAAGATGCAGAGCAACAAAAATTTTAGCAGGACTTTCGATTTGAAGCTGTATAAAACTCAGCACTTACAATAACAGCAAAATGTACATTTTTTTCAATTGCACATAGAACATTCAGCACAATTGACTACATTCTGGGCCAGAAAACAGACATTGACAAATTTAAAAGAATAGAAATAATACAAAGTATCTTCTCTGATCATAAAGGAACTAAATTGGCCATTGATAGCAAAAGATGTTGGAAAAACTCCCAAAATATTTGGAAATTAAAGGACACACTTCTGAGTAACCCAAATAGGAGTTCTGGAAGAAATTTTAAAATGCTTTACACTGAAAAAAATTGAAACTACAATATAACAACATTTGTGGGATGCAGATAAAGCAATAGTTATAATTTTCCTATATCAGGAATGAAAGAGAACATATCATAGAATAATAAAATAATATTATAAATAATTCTATGCCCCAAAATTCTACAATTTAGATATAAGGCCATAATTCCTTGGAAGACACAAACTACTAGAAGTTATTCAAAAAGAAATAAATAGCCAGAATGGTCCTATGTCTATTACAGAAATTGAATTTGTAGGTAAACCCTTTGGCACAAAGAAAACTCCAAGACTGGATGATTTCACTGGTTAATTCTATCAGATATTTAAGTTAAAAAATCATACAAATTCTACACAATCTATACTGAAAAATAGAAAGGAAAGAACTTTTTCCTGGCTAATTTAATAAGGCATTATTACCCTAATGCCAAAACCAAACAAAGACATGACAAGAAAAGAAAACTACAAGTCAATACCCCTCATGAACATAGACACCAAAATCTTCAAAAAAGTATTAGCAAATACTATCCAGAAATATGTAAAAAGTTAATATGTCATAGCCAAATGTTGTTTATCCAAGGAATACAAGACTGACTTAATATTTAAAAATCAATCAGTGTGATTCATTATATTAAGAAAAACCACATAATCATTTCAATAGATGTAGAAAAAGTATTTGACAAAATTCAACACATTAGTGACTTAAAAATCTCTAGGAATATGAGAAAATGTCCTTCACTCTTATAGACTATGAGAATCCAAAAATAATAAAATAAAATAAAAAACATGCCACAACTAACATCTGAGTTGCTTTCTCTTAAGATCAGGGATAAGGCAAAGATATCCTCTCTCACTAAACGTATTCTGCATCGTACTGGTTGTTCTAATCAGTGCAATAATGCAATAAAAAGAAATAAAGTGTATACAGATTGGAAAAGAAAATATAAGACTATATTTATTCCAGACAACATGATTGTCCACATAAAGAATGTCCCAAAAATCTGCAAAAAAAAAAAAATAGAATTAATAAGTGGGTTTACCAAGGTTGCAGAGAGCAAGGTCAATAAAAAAAATCAGATGTATTTCTATATACTAACAATAACTGAGCCTGGGTGGCTCAGTCAGTTAAACATCTGACTTCGTCTCAAGTCATGATCTCACAGTTCATGAGTTCGCGTCCTGTGTCGGGCTCTGTGCTGACAACTCAGGGCCTGGAACCTGCTTCGGATTCTTTGTCTTCCTCTTTCTCTTCCCCTCCCCCTCTGAAATAAATAAACATTTAAAAATGTATCTTGAACCTGTCTTTTATAGGCTAAACAATGTCTCTCCAAAGATTTCCACATTCTAATCTCCAGAACCTGTAAATATGTCACATTGCATGGAAAGGGAACTTTGCAGTTGTGATTACATTAAGGATCCTGAGATGGGCAGATGATCCTAGATTAGATCCAGTGTTATCACAAAGGTCCTCATAAGAGGGAGGTGAGAAGAACAGAGTTAGATCAGAGAGAGAGGAAAGGCAATAAAGGTGAAAAGAGGAGTATAGGGAGGTAAGGCTATGTGATGTGGGGACCTGAGTCAAGGGATAAGGTCAGACAGACTTCAGGAGCTGGAATGGGTGAGAAAAATGAATGCTTTGCTAGAATCTCCAGATGGAGCACATGCTTGCCCACACCTTGACTGTAACCCAGCACAACAGGTTTCTGACTTCTGCCCTATAGAATTAAGAGATAACAAATTCATGATGTATAATCCACTAAGATTGTGGAGATTTGCTGCGGTAGCAATAGGAATCTAACATATTCTTCCTGTTTCTCGTTCTCCATTACTTCTACCTTAACTAAGGGGCAGTCGAGAATACAGATTCTGGAGTCAGACTGCCCATATTTGAATTCTAGCTCTGCCATTCAACTACTAGGGCAAGCCATTCACGTTCCCTGAGCCTTAGTGATCTCACCTGTAAAATGGATTCATAATAGAAGGATCTGGTGAGCTGTAACAGTGCTTAGCATACTATAAACATTTTACAAGTATTTCCTGTCATTGATTCTGCAATCCAAGATCCCAGTATTTATAACCTGATCTATATTCAATACTCTTTAGCTGGCTTCCCTGCTTTCTTTCTTGGCCTTATTATAACCTCTTACTCAACGAGTAGTAAGATTGACATATTTACAACATAAAACCACAAAATCCCCCTGATTATAATCTTCCACGGGCTTTTCATTGCACTTAAAATTAAATCCAAACTTTTCACTGTAGCCTACAAGGCCTGATACGATCTAGTCCGTGACTTACACTCAACCTCATCTCTATGCACCCCTGTTGCCTGCTCCCTTTACCACACCACCCTTCATTTTGGGCCTCAAATGCACTAAACTTGTTTCTGCCTCAGAGCCTTCAAGTGCTTTATTCCTCTGCCTAGAATGCATTTTTCCAGGTCTTCACACGACTGACTCGTTCTTGAAATTCAGTCAAGGTCTTCTCCTCAGAAAGACCTTCCTCATCACTCAAACTAAATTAGCTCTCTCTAATCATGTTTACTTATTTATTTCACGTCTTCCATGAAAGAGCCTATTGCACCTCCTCAGTGCTCAGAACTACATCTGGCACATTGTAAGTACTCAATAAATATTTGTGAAATGAGTCAAGTGTTGGCTGACATGTGTGTTGAAGTATCTTATTGGTGACTCCCCCGTACATTATGAATTGGATTAGTATAGTTGTAAATCTTCCTTCTCAGCAGAAAGGTTCTGCCTAAAGACAAAGTAATTTTTACAGTGATGATTATGTAAGCCAATTTCTCCACATTCTTCTATTTTTTCTCAACAAGTGTCTCTGAGGGCATTTTCTACCAAATTATTGGAAAAGGTACTACAGCCTGTGTGAGAGCTTGAACTATGTTTAACCACCAAAACCCCCACTTCTGACTCTTCATTCAATTTGTTTTTTATCTTAAGTCGTTTTGGTGAAAAGTGAAAAACCATGTGGCCCACAACGTGTATGTTGAAGCAAGCACTGTCGAACTGCACAGCACTTCGGGGCTGATAAAATCCTAGGTACGTCTCAGAAAATGCAAAGAGAGCTGAGGTCCAATAGCAAATGGAGGGTGGATCTCATATGGTCCACAGAACAACTCCCCTGAATCCCCACACGGTGGGGATCCATGGAACGTGGGCATCTATTTGTACACCACTGCACCTGTTCCTCCACGTTTCTCTTCCCCTCTTTCCTTCTCAACATGAGGCTATGTACAAACAGAGACAAAACTTCCCTCAGTCTCCATCTCTCTAAAATCATTCCAGCACCTTCCCTTGCAATGCAAGACCTGAAGTGTATCTAATATTGATGGGGTTTTCTGGGGCTTTCATTGTGGATCTTCTTAGTTAATTTGGCGCTGACAACCAGTCTGTGGTCATTGTTAAAGTATGACAAATTAGGACACTGGGATGTAGGGTTAATGGGCGAAAACAGAGCATGGGAGGGGTGATTCACTCCTTTTCACTCTAAAGACAACAAAATGGAATCCTGGGGTGGCCTTGTTCGCATGGCAAGTGCATACCTGGCGTGTCACCGACAGCCGGCGACGCCCGCTATTCCTCAGAAGAAACGACGGAACATCTGATAATCCGAGAGAACAAAGACGCCCTTTACTTCATCACTCTTGCCTGAGGGTCTGGAATTAATTGTGTTGCTTTATACCCCATCTAATTTTACAAAATCATATTGCTCCATGGCAGTTTACTAATTTCCTACCTCATCTAAGATAAGACTTTGCCAACAGTAATAACATTTAGAAAATGCTGTCAGACCTGCTGTGGATGGTTTCTGCCCCGCGCGCAGCCCAAGCACGCACGCGCACCGCAGCTCGATTAGACCTCAGAGCGGGTAGCTCTGGCCTTTGAGGACACAAACACACGGAGTGAATGATCTGCTGCCCCCGAAGTGCACCTTCAGGACAAAATCAAGAACGACTGAATCTATTCAGAGATCCCTTTGGGCATCTGCTCCACTATCTGTCTCCAAAGAGTAAACAGAATAGAAAGAAATCATCCACTTTCCAGAAAAACATTTGTGTATATTTACCTGATACAGGCTTATTGCCTGCCTACCGTGTAAAAACCACAATATGGCTTACCTTTCCTCAAATATGATAGGAAAAGGAGAAAAGCAGAGAAGTAGCAAAATTTGGAATGAGTGTGGAAATATTAAACCTGAAGTTTCTAAATTTGAAAGTTGGTGTTGGAATGGGGGGTGGTGGGGACTGGTCGTGCCTCGGTGGCTCAGTGGGTTAGGCATCAGACTCTTGGTTTTAGCTCAGGTCATGATCTCACAGTTCATGAGTTTGAGCCCCACATTGGGCTCTAGCTAGTGGCACAGAGCTTGCTTGGGGCTCTCTTTCTCTCCCTCTCTGTTCCTCCCCTGGCCACACATTTTCCTTCTCTCTCAAAATAAAATAAATAAACTTTAAAAAAAAAAAAAGGAAAAGAAAAAGAATGTTGGTGTTATGGGGTTTGGGAGATAGAAGCAAAGGGTGGGACTTTTGATATTTATTTCAGTTGCATAGTCGATTTTATCAAGTCCTACTCGATTCTAGGGATGAGTTAGCACGGCCTGTATACAAATGTCTTCGAAACCCCATGGCTGGAGTATGGCGTGTACATAAAGACTCAGAGGAAGATGATGGGCAAAGTGACTGTGTTCACACTCGTGTAGGCTCTCAGGCCATCCAGCAGTGCATCCCTGATCTTTAAGCATGATGTGGTGTGTACATGTGAGATGTGTGTGCACGTTTATGAGTGTGTGTACTTACATGAGTGTGTAAATACTTCTCTGGGGTAGAACACGAAGTAAAGCAAAATAGTACCTGTTTCCTTTTTGGTTCAGATTCCACTTGCCAATATAATTATTTGTTTAACAGAGTCACACCATATTGTGTTACTTTCTATGATTTATTAGTAAAAGCATGCTCTGTTAGCTCCCTTTTCCCCAGCAATGATCACTTCTTGACATGTTTCATTACGGGAAATGACAAAGACATTTGTCATATTGTCAGACAATAAAATATTGCCTTGCTCAAATACCTTCATGGAATATTAAACAAAATGAATGTTGTTCCTATCCCTGTTTATCATATCATATTAAAAGTGAAGACATAGCCCTTATGTTTTCTTTCCTGATAGACAAGACATTGGAAAGAATGAGTTTGGTTCACGCTGCATCCACTGGCTACACTTAGCTATGTCCAAAGCCTCCCCCCAGTGCCATTAGAATACCATTTTAGTCACTCAGCATCTCAAAGGCCAATTTTAATATACATCTCTTTCAAATCATTATGAAGAATAAAACCCCAAATTCGCCTCTGAACTTGCTCTTTGTGGCAATTTCAGATTCAGTTAATTTTCAGGCAGTGATGAAATCCACAAAGACTGGGGAGTGATCCAATGTAAGGATGGAAGAAAGAATCTCCTTAGAAATTGCCCATAGACCAAGCTTATGTCTCAAATATTTACCAACCTACATACTGGATTATTCCATATGCATAAAACCATATAAAATATGCATTGTTTCCCTATGGAATATCAAAAAGTATTATGCAGGGGCGCCTGGTGGCTCATTTGGCTAAGCATCTGACTTCAGATCAGGTCATGATCTCACAGTTAGTGGGACTGAACCCTGCGTTGGGTTCTGCCCTGACAGTGCAGAGCCTGCTTGGGATTCTCTCTCTCTCTCACTCTCTCTCTGCCCCTCTCCCTCCTTCAAAAATAAATAAATAAACAAACAGTTAAAAAAAACATATTATCTAATATGAGCAAGCGATTATGTATTCACAAAGTAGTATATGCACACCCACATCTACACAGATATACGCATTCATTATAGAAAGATTTTCTAAATATTACTGACTTCTTGGGTAAAACAAATTCATCATGGAGAACAATAAATTATCCTTTTGAGTTGCATCAAGTGCATATTATATAAAGCGGGATTTCCCAGGGCTACCTTTCAGGTTGAGTTATCCCAAGTATCTGTAAAGTTTTTTCATCTCTCACTTGCGGAATCAGTATTAAGCCAGGGGAACTTTGGTAAACACCACACATTTTAGCTAAGGAATATATGTGTGTGTGTTTTTGACATGAAAGTGGAAAATAGCCTAAGTCTAAGACAACCTGCAGCCTATGTGCAGATGGCCTCAGTTCTGCATTTGTCTTTGTTACTACTTTGTTTGAACGTAGGCCTGTACGTGAATTATTCTGTACCTTGGTTTCCCAATATGCAAGAGAGAATGTATTTGGTCTCATCTACTGTGAAGAGTGATTGGGGGAATAAGATGGAATTATACAATCAAGGCCAGCTTCATGCAGGTTCACCCAGTCACGCAGGCTCTGCTCTCTAAAGGACCATGAACTTGACCTACTTATTGTTACAGACTTGAAATTCTTACTGATTTTATTTTTGAACCTGTAGTCTAAGGGGACAATGAAGCAGGAGCAGAGCGGATACACTGAGTGTCAGCACACACACGTGCAGACGTAGATATTCGGGTACAATCGGCAATTGGCAGAAGCATCAACAGTGTCAGCAGCAGCCGTGGCCCACGCTCCCCATGGGGACAGCACCAAGACCAGCAGCAAGAGGACCACATGTCCATTCATCCCCGAAGTCCATCTCTGTAGCACCCGTCAAAATTAATTCTCCAGTCTGAGTGTAAACAGAAACCGCTATCACAAGCAGTCAGTTTTGCCAGTAATTTCTCATAAAATAAAACTGAAGACATTGTAATAAAGCATATCAGGGAATTACTAAAATCCTTTAAAGAGTTTAGAATCTCTAGCTTTGGAAACTTCTACAATGTTTCAGAGGAATTCTCTGAAATTAGATATAGAAATTAAACACAAGAATAGATATAGAAAAAACGCAAATCCAGATATAGACATTAAAGATTGTCATATTCGACAGAAAAGAACATTATCCTCACATGACGCCTCAGATAAACCAGCTGTCAACAAGGACGACAATTTTAATGTTAAATTTTCCTTGCAATTGAATGTACGGTGACAGATCGTATAAACAAGCGTTCTCAGTTGTATACAAATCATGAAGCCACCTCTGGTTTCTTAATATGAACTTCCCAACCTATAGGAAATGTTAGCAAACACAATAAAATGCCCTTGCAAACATTTGCATCTAAAATTAAACTCAAACTTACTTAAATCTGATTTGTAGAAAGAGTTAAATATTTTCAGAAAAATTATTCTTCAAGAATCAGCAGCTTTAGATGTACTAAAATTTCTGTTTCAAAATAATGTGGCAGAAATTTATCCCAGTGTTGTCACAGTCCATAAAATACAATGAACAGTTGCATCCACAGAAAGATCCTTCTTAAAACTAAATATTATCGGGGTGCCTGGGTAGCTCAGTCAGACTGAGCGTCTGACTTCAGCTCAGGTCATGATCTCACAGTTCATGGGTTCAATCCCTACATCTGGCTCTGCGCTGACAGTGAGGAGTCTGCTTCAGATGCTGTGTCCCCCTCCCGTGGGCCCTTCCCCGCTCAAAAATAAATAAGCATTTAAAAAATAAAATAAAATAAAATTGAATATTATCAAGAATTATTTGCAACCTTGCATTTGACGAAAGAACTGACACTTCTTTCAATTATATTGATTGAAAATGAAATATCTAAATGTATAAATGTTGATGATCTAGTGAATTTGCAGGAAACGGAGTCAGAAAAATGTTATGATTAATCAAGATATCATGTTAGTTGTTTTTTATTGAAAATTATGACAGCAATACATTATTGTAGTTTGTAAGTTTATGTTGGTATTCATATATCCTTATTATCCCTGTTATGTTTATAAATAACAAAGTCTTTTTAAGAAAATGCATTTTATTTCAGGACTGCTAATGACACTTGTTTTTTCTTCTTTGTGAACAAGAAGCCTTGCATTTTCATTTTGCACTGGACCATGCAAATTATGTAGTCAGCCTTGGATATAATATAGTTCAGACTTTTGCCACAAATTTGCTGAGTACTATTTAACCAAAGTGGAGCTCATTTTTCTTTAAACATTTTAAACGTACTCATTTGATGTTATTTACCCAACAATCTGTCCCATAAATATTTGTTTCTTTGTTCATTCTACATTAAACTTTGCTCAGTGAGTTAGAGTTCAGCCTGTGTGGACCTCTAACAAGCCTATGCATCATAGTTGAAATCTGCCCCTCCAGGGGGAATTTCCATATTCTTTGTCAGACACCCAAAGATGCTTATGGGCCATCATGCCAATATCTTAACTTGGGGTTTTGCTGACCAGGCGGGGAATATATAATTGGCCCTAAACCCATATGAGGGCAGATCTGTGTTATACAGCCTCAGAAAATTTGCTTTTCTATCCAGAACCCAAAGAGAAAAAGTCAAGTTTCCTTATCATTTTCTTTTTTTCTTAAGTTTATTTATTTATTTTAAGAGGTGGGAGAGAGAGAAAAAGAGAACACAAGCAGGGGAGGGGCAGAGAGAAATGGGGGTGGGGGGAGAAAGAATCCCCAGCAGACTCTGCACTGTCAATGCAGAGCCTGACTCAGGGCTCGAACTTACCAACCATGAGATCATGACCTGAGCTGAAATCAAGGGTCAGATGCTTAACCGACTGAGCCACCCAGGTGCCCCTCTCATTTCTTTTTTTACAAGGATATTTCCCTAGTCCACACTATCCCAGGGGAACAGGACTTTAGGCATCCCAACTGCCCTTGGACCCAGGTCCAAAGTCTTGTCCTGGGTTCTCAATCCCCGGAAACTAATTGCTTGAAACCGGCATTTGGGTTAAGAAGAGTTCAGTGAACCCAGGCAGTGGCAGCCGCCCTTCACTTGATGATTCCAGGCTTCCACTGAAATGTAGTACCTGGTCATTGTAGTCACTCTATGAGTTGGAGATAATGTTGATAATATTTCGTGTGCCTTTTTAAAAGTATTTTGTAGACTATTCTTCCAAAACAAGACCAGAAAAGGAAGTTGGGCATCTGTTTTCCATTATGTACAATGAAGGTGTTGAATTAGATGAACCTTAACTTAGGATTTATGCCTTCAGTCTTCAAATACTTGTTAAACATCTACTATGTTCTGTAAATATAGTGCAAGGCACTGCCACTAAAAATGCATAGTCTAATTGGGAATATAGTGTCAGAAGCAATTTAAATAAAATAAGGCAATACAATCATAAGTTTATACACAAGGAAGCATATACATATGGGTCAGTGAAGGCTTCTAGCAAGAATATAATGGTAAGTAGCTTAGGAGGATGGGTAGAAGTTATCCTGGTGTTTGTGGGTGGACAGGAGGTTGTGGGACAGGTAGTGCCGCTGCTGGCGTGGAGAATGTGATTCCAAACAAAGAGGGAGCATAGCAAAAGGATGAAGGTGAAAAACAACATGAGGGAAATAAGCGCTGACCAATTCAGTGAAACAGGCTTGTTCTAACCATCTTTTACAAAGGCTATGTATTCGATCTAGGAAGATAGGGACTAAAATTGTCCATGAGTGTCTCCTAATTCAAATATATCTTCTTAACATAATCCAAGGAGATTTATTTTCATGTAAGATTGTATTTCTTTAATTTTATTACCTTTTTGAAGTTTTATATAAACTAAAACTAGACTGTGGAATAACATGAGTGTTGAACAGCTCAAGCATAAAAGTATACAGCAAATTACAGAGCACTTGCAGATATAAGAACAACATAGTTCTGGTGAAAATTAATCAAATTCCTTCTCTGGGGTATTAGTGAGTCCCTTCGCCAAGCTGTCAAGAGAAATAATTTTGTCCGCCATTTCCTTCTCTTTCTGGTGGCTCACTACTGTCTCCAATTCAAAGTCCGTGCAGCCACAATTATTGAACCAAGCTGGTCTGACTGCTTTCCTCATAGAGTCCTCAATTCTTTGTACAACTGTTCCAGTTTTCCATCCTAAAATCCAGGATTTTAGCTACAACTGCCCTAAAATTTGCAACTGAACATTTCCTCCTTTTGCAATTGTTATTTCTGTTCCTCATTTTTTTAAATTGTCACAATCCCATACAATATTAAATCTATAAGAGAAAACATCTTTTTAAAATTCAAAGGAACTCTGTCCTATGACCCTAAGTAGAAAACTCTCCATATTCCAATGGGTCTCTCTGTGGCTTTAGTGAAAAGAAAACACCTTCTGAGCTGAGTTCTCTCTCCCGTTATGCAAGTGTCCTTTCTCTAAATATTTCCTTTCTCACTCCCTTCACACTACTGATGCTCCGCGAAGAACATCTTGATTATCCTCACAGCCGATTTGCCTTGACAATCTACTGTTTAGCTGTTTGGGGTCTACTGTTATCAGGTCACAAATTTATTTTGAAATGGTTAGCAGCAGTACAGATAAAGGAAAGCACTATTATTATATGTAAATTACTAGTTTCTTTGTATAATTCCTTGCTTTCCCTCTGCAAAAAAAGCACACTTTCATTAAAATTAATGTGCAAACTTTTTTCCTGTAGATCTCTATGAATAGCTGTATGCTACTCAAGTCATAGGACTCATGACAATGCAACTGAGATTTCAATAACTTTGGATCTTCTCATGATGTGAAGACCAAATTACTTTGGATTTAGTGATTACATGAACTAATGTGCCATAGAATCTGAGACTCTCAGCTTTGAGAGTTTTTCCTAATGTCTGTAAAGGGCAGTGTTAGGATGTTTCTAACTTATCTTAAAATACTTCAGCACAAAGCAAAAGAAGCCAGAGAAAGACAGATATCATATGATTTCACTCATATGTGGAATTTGAGAAACTTAACAGGTGGATATAGGAGAAGGGAAGGAAAAATAAGATAAAAACAGAAAGGAAGGCAAACCGGAAGAGGTTCTTAAATACAGAGAACAAACTGAGGGTTGATTGGGGGGGGGCATTAAGTGGGTGATAGGAATTAAGAAGGACATTTTTGGGTATGTGTCCTGGGTGTCATAAGTAAGAGATGAACCACTAGATTCTACTCCTGAAGCCAAGACTACACTGTATGTTAACTCACTTGAAAAAATATATATGTAATTTATATATAATAAGTAAATAATATATATAATGTACATAAATATACATAATAAATTAATAAAAATAAAATCACAAAACAAATAATATTATAAATATGCCATTCAATTTAAGTTTGAGCTCTAAGGATAGTCTCTTCCTTGGACTGAAAAATCTGCACTTAAGGAAAACTATTAGTCTAATATCAGAAAGACCACATTCAACTACTACAAAGCACTTCGATTATTTATATCTCTATTAACTTCTGAGACTTTGATTATTACCATAATGCATATCAGATTCTTAGAATCAATATTTAGAATGACAAATGTTATGATTGGCCCTCCTTAGTAAAATTTAGACATTTAGAGATACATAGATTTGTTGAAGTATTTTATAAAATTAAAGATATTTAAGCTATGTAGTTTGAAAATCAGAGCAAATACTTTGAACTCATTCACTGTCTAGTGAAGAGTGTATAGCCATCTATCCAGGCCCCAAAACTGAGCACTGAATTAATGAGGAAGCTAGAAAAAAAGTTACAACTGGTTCAAAGAGGACCTTAAAGATGAGACAAATATATAAGCCCATCCAGGAGGTAACGCTGAAGTGAATTGTCTTAACAGGCACGCAATTGGTTTTTTCTACTGAAGGAAATGAGAGTCAGTTGAACCTCCCCTAGGCAGAAGTTACTTGCATGTGTATAGACAAGAAATATTTTCATTACCCTCAGTTTTCTACAGGTTCACTTAGATCTACAGAATTGTAAAATAGCTCAAAGACAATAAAGGCAGTAACCCATTGAATCAAATAACCAAAAAGAGTATGCTGTTTTCATCCGACTCATGATTTTGGCTCAAGTCATGATATTGAGTTTTGTGAGCTTGAGCCCCACATGGGGTCTCTCTGCTGACGGTGCAGAGTCTGCTTGAGATTCTCTCTCTCTCTCTCTCTCTCTCTCTCTCTCTCTCTCCCACTTGCACTTTCTCTGTCTCTCTCAAAATAAATAAATAAACTAAAAAAAAAAAAAAAAAAGACTATGCTCTTCTCCACTATAAGAGTCTAGTAATCTTTTGGTCTATTTAAAAGTCATTCACAACTTTTCTTTGCAATAGATCTATCTCCAGCCACTGGTTTAGAAAGATTTCTGGTTGCTGCTTAAAACGTAAGAGAAGTCTGCTTTAGAAATGCTGCCTAGTTTTCCTTGGGCTAAATTTTCTTGCAAAATGTTGGTCAAAGAAACTAAAAGAGAGAACTGGACAACAATGAGCTTACAAAACAGATTGGATTGTGCTTGCTCGCTCACAAAAATGTGTTTAAAACCGTCTACATCTATGATGAGATTCCTCAAAAGCTTTCTTTCATTATAATCTCGTGCAAGGATGTAGGGAAATAGTGGCCCTTGTCAACCTCAAACATTTTGACTTATTGCCTTCTTATTACCTTCATCGACTGAAGATAACCCAGGAGTTATGCATATCCACATTAACTTAAGGTAACTTTGCAACAACCAGAAATTGGTGTAAAAGTTAGCCCTTTTCTTTCTTTTGAGAGAGGGTTATAAATTCTGTTTACTGAAAGTCAAAATTCGTTTCTGTAAAAGATTTTGATGGACTTGTAATGGATTTTAGCATCTGTGTGAGCTCAGTCTGGCTATTTACACTTTGTTTGCACTGAGCTGTGTTCTGCCATGGACATGATTCACTCAAAGTCAAAAGAACATGAAAATATAATATTTTCTTTACTCATTTCCACCATGTTTCCCACTCCAGTCATTGGTCTACATCCTTATCACAACCTCCCTTTTCCAGTCTCCAGATGGGAGGACAAGGAGAAGACTTCAAAGGTAGTGTGGAACTTCAGTCTCAGTATCTCCAAGTCGATTATTTTGTGCTCTTTTTTAGTAGGACTGTATCACTGGCCCATAAGATACTTTGGCAGTAACTTCATCAAAATGTAAACACATATGACTGGTGAGTAAGCTGAGTTTGTTGGGCTTATCCAGAGTGGTTACAGAAGAATTAGCATTTCCATACACCTCCAAATGAACTCTCAAAAGCAGGCCCTAGTGAAAAGGAGGTAAAACAAAGACTACAACATATGGTTTATCTTTTCAGTAATGACATTCTCGAGTGTAATCCTATACACTTTTTCCCCTTAAATAAAATCTTGTTTAAAACCAAATGTTTCTCTGTTAACACAGAGTAGGCAAATGCGAGTCCACACGCGGATATTGAGATATTCAGTGGTTTCATGGTTTTGAAAAGTTTGAATTAACATGCTGTACTTGTGGCCTCCCGGAGAATAAGGCTGTGCAAAGGGAAAAGTGGTTAAGGACTAGGCTTGAGTCTTCCACATGGACAAGCTCTTTCAGGCCACACTCAATTGCAGAATCAGCATTTTATTTTTTTTTTTCCAGAGAGAATAGAGCAGTTGTGCACATATCCTACATGCCCACATCAGAAGGGCATATTTCTTGACCCAAGAAGGAAACCTACCTTCAGATATTCATTTTAAGTAAAAGGCTTCCAGAGAGCTCTTTATATCTCCAAAGTCACTCCAGAGAGAAAACAAAGATTTTTAAAAGTTTTAATACAGCTGATACAATCAGCCAATCATTTACTAATGATCACATTCCAAATGTTTTCTGCTATTCTGGTGACAAAATAAGGTTACCACACCTTTCCAAATACTTCAATTTTCTGCTCACCTCTCGGGGAACATGTTACTTCTCCTGGGGGATGGGGGGGGGGGTAAACACCTTTGCTAAGGTAACTTTGTAGGAAATCAGATAGCAACTGGGCAGGCGTCCGGTGGTAGGGCAGGGCTTCAGAGAGCAGTAGAAAACCAGATGTGGCAAGTAGTAGAAAGCCAGATGACATCTAGAGGTCAAAGGAGTGTGGCAGGTACCATAGCTTTGTTAGCTTCGACTCCATTTAACTTCCTTCTTCTTTCTTCTGCAGTGAAGTCTACATTTTCCAGACTCTTTAGCAATGAAGTCCATAGATACAGATTAGGTTCTACATTTGGGCACATGTGTTTGCCTAAGCTTTAGAGATAAGTAAAGAAGACTATTTCCCTGCAGATGGTTCTGCTGGAAAACCGGATGAGAGATGTGACTGCCAAGAGGTCATTTGGCTGGCATATGCACGTGTCCAGTGTTGAGTATGATGTCTCGTTGGTATCAAAAGGCAGTTCCTGGGAAGCAGTAGTGGGATCCACAGTGGTGTCGCAGGAGCCTCCACATGCCCTGGCCACCACTGCGCATAGTCCCATGCTGGATCCTTGTCACCCTGGTCCATCAATCCTTCCACAGCTTTCTGTCTACAATACCAAGGGTGGTTTTGCTTCCTGTGCTAAACTTCAACTAATATGAACAAGATCTGTGGTCATTAAGAAATGATCAACCATGGGTTGAGAGCTGAAATTTCAAAATTGGTAAGTTTTACAATTAGGAAGGAGTTTACACATCCTCCGTTCAGAGCAACCCTCTTCATTTTCAAGGTGGAAAAGTGAAAAAGGTTATCTGATTTGAGATTAAATGAAGTGAGGCAGTATGATATAAAGGATAAAACAGAGGCAATGAGTAAGGGATATTTGAGTTTGGATCGTAGAGCTGCCACCAATTTACATGTGACCTTACCTTCCCTGAGCCTTAGTTTTTTTCTCTGTAAAATATGAATAATCAGGTTGGAACATGGTGGGCAGTCAGTAACTTGTAGGTCTTTCCCCTTCTCCTGTTTCTTTATCCTAGGTCACATGATGGGGCCATGTTTGTTTAGAACCCAAGTTTCCTTGTCACTAGAAATACTAAGAGGCGAGAAGCAAGCTTACACCCCAGTACACTGTTAGTCTGTGGACAATATAGAACAGGAAAAATCTGGAAGGTGACACTGAGATCAGGAGAGCAATATAGTAGGAAAGAACAATGGAAGATGAAGACCAAAACTGAAATTTGGATCTGGAAATGTTGCCCCTATTGAAGTAAAATAAATGGAACAAAGGACCCTACTAGTAAAGGTCTGTATTCATCAGCTCAGGCTGCCATAACAAAATGCCATAGGCTGGGGTGTCTGAAACAGCAGACATTTATCTTCCCACAGTTCTGTGCCTAGAAGTCCCTGCTTAAGATGCGGACCAATCTGAGGCAAATCATGAGAGACTTTTGAAGGCTGAGCACAAACTAAGGGCTGAAGAAGGAGGGGGGAAGGGAACGGGGGGAGGAGATGGGCATGGAGGAGGGCACTTGCGGGGAAGAGCACTGGGTGTTATATGGAAGCCAACTTGGTAATAAACTATATAAATAAATAAATATTAAGTAATTAGAAACACCAAAAAAAAAAAAAAAGACTCAAACCTGGGTCATTTTGAGAGCTCTCTTCTTATTTTGTAGACAGCTACCTTCTTACTATGTCCTCATGTGGCCTTTCTTTTATGAATGTGCCTACAGAATGTTAGGGTCCATCCTTATGACCTCATTTAACTCAATTACCTCCATAAAGTTCCTACCTTAAAATACAGTCACACCGAGCATTGGGGCTTCAACATATAAATTTAGGGGGACACAATTCTATTTGTAACAGGATCCAGGTGACCTGATGGTGAAACCAATGTGGTCAGGTAGTAATTGTTCATGAAAGAAGATGGTGGCTCCTGGTCCACACAGACAGGAAACTGAACTGGATCCAGCAGCTGGTGCTGGGAACTCCAGCCTGGTCTGCCACAGTGGAGACCAGATCTGAACTTCACAGGAAGCGGGTGAAGGCCAGACACACTTGCCAGGGTTAAATACTATGGACACAAAGCAAGTCAGATCAGACACAATCCTCCTTTTAAGTTCTATTCAATCATGCAGGGACGGGATCTGCCAGTAGGCCTACACTGTAGTCAACGGTCTTATTATCTGAAGCCGCTTTACCGGTTCCCAAGGTTCTAACGATGGTACTTGGAGCTATCAAAGTGATATGTAAGTTCTAGTCTCCTTTGGTTGTTTCACGTTGTCCTACACCTACACATATGTAACTCACATGGCCCTTAAACCAGAGGTCACATAATTTGAGGCTCTCCTTCCATGCCCTGTGGAAGTTTCAATGGACCCTAAAGATTTTTGCAGATTCCCAGGGACTTACATTCACTTAGGTGTCTCTTCCTCCGGGCATGCTGTGGTGCCTCTCTTTCATGCAACATTGAAAGACGCACAGACACTTGGCTCTTTTCTCCAATTCCACAAAAACCTCCATGAGAACAGGGAGCCCTGTTGAAGATTTGAAGGTCATTTGAAGGTCATAGGGAAAGGCTTAGGAGTCGCCTTGCCTCCAGCCATTTCTCCAACTCACCTTGTGCTCCTTCTGGGATTCCCTACATCCCACCCCTCCTCATGCAGAACAGTTCCCTCTCTTTAGCAACTTCTCCCAAACTTGAATGCCCAAACCCACACACGCGTTGACTTTGGAATCCAAAACAAACAGATCCAGAGTAGATTAAGGAGTTTACTTAAAAACATAAAACCTAATAAAAAGTGAAACTGTAAAATAAACAAACTATCCTTTGGAAATAAAGCAGACTAGTGCTCTTAGAGATAATGAAACACTCCTCATCCTGGGCTCGTTTCATCTAATGGTACAAATAAAAGCAGGGGTGAAATTAATTCAACTATCTTAGCAATCAAGAAGAAAAGAGATGAGTCAGTTAGGTTAATGAGAACCATTTTCATCAATGCAATAAATTGAAGTAGTCATTAAATGTCACTGAAAATAGTTCTGACATGTTTCTCCTTCAACCTCTCCCTATCTTTTTCCTTTTGTTCTTCTCACTTATTCATTTATTCAGCATATATTATTGTGCACCTACTGTGTGCCAGACCCTGTTGTAGACACTGTGTGTACAGCAGCAAGTAAAACACAGAAGGGTAGAAGAGATAGATGATAAACATGTAAACAGACGCATAAAATAGGGTCATATAATGGTCAGTATTAGAAGGAAAATAAAGCAGAGTAACAAAGAGGCTCACTGGGATAAGGATGGGTACATTTGATAAGAGAGTCAGGGAAGGCTCTCTGAAGATAACCCTGTTGAACAATGACCTTCTAATTAGCAATAAAATAACATAAAATAAAATAAAAAGCCATGGAGAAGAGAATTCCAAAGCCCTAAGGTAAGAAACAGCAAGCATGCTGGTGGAAGGTGAGGAACAGGGCAAAAAGGAGGAGATAAGAGGTGACATCAGGGCCCAGGTCACCAGGCGGCTTGTGAGTCATAGTAAGGAATGTGGATTTTCTTACCATCCACCTACCATATTTCCTACCATTTGTTAAACACCTTTTGACAGAATCAGAACTAGACCTACATGGTTCTTTCTTTTTCATTAGCTGGAATATGGAGTTAAATAATAATACATGATGTTATAATTAAGGAGTAATTTAAATGTGAAAAGCCTAAAGCACATGCACACACATTCATAAGCCTTCGTCTTAGGAATGTTTACATGCCGGGGTGCGCAGGGAGCCATTAGAGACCTTGCCCGCATATTGCCATCTGCTCCTGCAAATCTATTTCTCTCAACAAGGGAAGAAATCCTTGCAATACCGAGCCCCAGGCTCCTCATTTCAGACCACAGCTGAAGTTAAGCGCTCAGGAAATTTTCATTGTCTTTTAAAGCCAGGAAGAGAACCACTCCAGATTTTTCTTTCTCACTAGGTTGTTGCGTGGACTCTGAGGAGAGCGCATGTGATTTTTGGAAACTGTAATTTTTTCCAGTCCCTAGAGATGGGGAGGAAGAATCAACTGGGTGCCAGGAAAAGCGAGCTGAAACTTATTATGGGGGGAGGGATGGGGCTGAATAGAAAACCCACCATGTGATGAAATATTCTTTCTCTCTTTTTTAATTTATGGAAAGCACTTACTCGTATGTTCCACACCCATCTCCCATGGGGCTCTCTGGTCCATTCAACCGCATCACTTAAGAATTAATTTTTTCTCTGCAGCCAAGGCTATTAGGACAGGGAGACAAAATTCGGCATCTTTGTTGCATTTGTTCAGATGGAGTTCCCTCTGGAATTTTCTGCCTCCTTCCTTCCAATGTGATTCTAAGTAATACCCAGCCACCCCAATTTTGATCTTATCTATTTACTTAGACTTAGAGATTCAGAGCAACAGCTGAAATGAAGCAATCAGCTCAAAGATGAAACTTTTCAAGGAGCCTTCCCCAGGCTCTGTTTCTAAACAGAACAGTGTCTAATCTCACAGTCTGGGTATAGTTTTAAATAATGTGGGAAAACCAATCTATTGTGGGATCTTAGTCAATCACTTACGCTCTCTGGATCTCAGTTTAAGTCCACATGTCAGAAAATAAATAGGAGAGGGGAAAAGCAACATGAACTAGGATGCTCATTGGAGCATTAAATAGAACAGGGAAAAATTAGAGGCAATTCAACCTCCAAAATGCTAACATCCTAATAGTATTTTACTGGATTTCATTAATAATAAAAACAACTAGAATTTGTGTATTTATAAGACGTTGGCAAGTACATTGTCTCGTTTGTAAGCAGCTAACAAAAAACAGACCAATCTACGATTTTTATTTATTTCTATGTTACAGATGAGGAAAGTAAGGCTGAAATAGGTTAAGTGATTTGTGTCAGGTTCCAGAGATGGCACGTGACAGAGCCTCGCGTGGCAGAAGGTGACGGTCATGGAGTTTGGATTCAGGCAGGCTTAGTTTTGAGTAGCAGCTCACCATCTTTTGAAAGTTGTTCATCTGTATGGGCCTCAGTTTGGCCATCGGCCGAACAAGCTAGTGGGTGTGTGTTTGACCATATGTAGAATACAGTGCCTAGTAGGTATTTGATACAATAAATCCTATTCTCTTTTTCTTCTCTTTTAACTCTTCATTCCATAGCCTTTTTACTAAATACCATGCTACCACTACTGTCACTGGAACGAGTTACCAGTTAATTCTGCCTTCTCCTATTCTGCTGGTCAAGAGCAGTTATTCTCCACAGGTCACCAACCTCATTACCAACCCCCACACCCAGCAGAGAAGGTGGCCTTTCCCCTGGCACCAGTCTTATTCCTTCTTTCGTTCACATTGACCTCTGAATTCCCACTTGCCTCTTTAAATCTATGACCCGGGGGTGCCTGAGTGGCTCAGTCCATTAAGCATCTGACTTCAGCTCAGGTCATGACCTCAAAGCTCATGGGTTTGAGCCCCACATCCAGCTCTGTGCTGACAGCTCAGAGCAACGACGGTGCTTCAGAGTGTGTGTCTTCCTCTCTCTTTCTCTGCCTCTCCCTGATTCATGCTCTGTCCTCCTCTCTCTCTCTCACAAAATGAATAAACATTTAAAAAAATTTTTAATAAATAAATAAATCTATGGTCCTGTTGACTCTTTAGTTGGGCTCCCTGTGTCAGGAAACAATGCGAATATTTTTGTGTTTTTACATGTAATAGGCTTACTGGGATATCTGGGTTAAAGGATGAGTGAATGGCAACCAAGACTTGGAAGTTAAAGATGATCCATCACCCCGCGGAGATTTGCAGATGTATCTCCCCCGGAGCCATTTGTTCACATTCCAAAGGGTTGTTAACACCTTCCAGTCTCTCCTCAGAGGTGTGTTTGCATTACCGAGCAAAGGTTTCTGACCTTCTCTCAGGAGGAGAGGAAAGACAGCTGGGCAACTTCTCCTCTGGGAGCTCCAAGATCCGTAACTTCAGGGATCCTGTCCTGTGCTGTAGACACCCTCTGGTTGCATACATTTGGCCGATGGCTGCCTTTATCATTTCACCCGCAGGGGAACATGGGACATGGCAAACTCGTGCCAAGATATTCCATAAGTAAGTACATCAGCCTGCCTCTGATCCAGAAACCTGTGTCCAGTGTAAGGATAAAATAAATATATATAAATACAAAATATTACCTCTTTGGCTTGACATCTTCTCCATAGAAGCCTGAAACACACTTCAGGCCCTTTCCTACTTGTGTGAACCTGAGTCATTGTCATCTAAAGAGTCACCCTAATTGAATGCAAAGGAAAATTTAATTTGATACCAGTTCCAATGCTGATCAGATAGAATTAAGTGGAAAAGAGAAATGTAAATATGCTTATCTTGGGAATTAGATTTAAAATCCTGAGCTTCATTTAGGAAAGACGGGAAAACTTAATTAATTTTGTCTTAATTAAATTAAAGGGTGAGAAAGACCCACCAAATTCATCAGTTACTGTTAAATATAACATCACAACATAGCAGCTAATTATTTTCAACTAAGTGAAAGGAATGCAAACTAATCTCTCAGATCATCGGTGTATTCTTTTGCTAGAGGGAAGGAGCTTCCAGCAAAACCATGGCTCTAGCATCAGATTTGTTGAGAACAAGAGAACGGTGCTGTTTGCTCATCAGACAGTGAGGCAAAAACACCCCCTCAATCCAGTTGCAACCCAAATTGTAAGGTTTTGGCAGCCTTCTCCTGCATGGCTGCCTTATAGTGACCTTCATGAGCCAAATCTGTCTTCATTTGGAAGCACACAGGAAGTCAATCTCAGTGAGATTTCGTCAGAGACTTTTGTGATCTTTGCAAAGTGTCCTGGACCCAGGTTGTCACAAGACTGGCTGAGTGAATACAAATCAGCCACCTCAGCAAGAACAGCAGTGAGTGAAACTTGAGTCAGCCTGTGACTGACCCCCAGCTCCAATGAACTCGATGAGTTCATGTTCGCAACACAGCTCTGCCCTCAGACTTTAGATCTCGGGTGCCCTCAGGGCAATGCTTGGCTGTCCAGTTGTACAAAGCCTAAGGGATTCTGCTACTGCTGTGTAACTACTTTCCAGATCCAAAGCACAGCCTTCGGCCCCACTGGCATCTCTCTGCAATCCACTCTATCTGGTCCCACTTCTTCTTGTTAAATCCAATCAGTTCAGCATCTGACAAAAGTGAAAACATGAAAAAGCTGGTTTCTGTTATCATCTCAAAGGTAGATTTATTCTATAACTTTGGACAAGTCATTCAACGATTTTGATCTCTGTTCTTTTAAAACATAAGTAGCCAACATGGAATGTCAGCACATAGCTATCCATGTTTCCAGGGATAGCATTCAGTAAATTATGAAAACCCTCTGGAAGGGTTAGTTTATACAAAGCAGGCAAATTCCAATCTTAGAGAGGTTAATCCCTTAGTAAAATAGCATAAAAATACAGAGACACTACATTTCAAGAGGATGGAATTCGACTCGAGCTAGATTGTTCTGCCTTAAACCTCAGCCAGTGTAATGAGCCAAAAAAAAAAAAGCTCCAAAATCTTAATAATTAAATGTATTTGGATAATACAGTGGCAAAACCAACTTCCCGAACAATGGAAATTATATCTGCCTCTAATGGCTTTACTCTGTTTGCAAGATGACGTGAAAACCACCGAGGCAAAACCATTTCATGGCAAAGTGACCAGCCTGCCAATATATCGTGTTCACTATTTTTCATTTTCTGAGCAGCAATGCAAAAGATCGGTGTCCTGCCTTTCTGAAACATTAACAGGACAGAAAGTATCTATAAATCTAATTTATTGGAAGAGGTTTTTAGATGATAGGGATGATCATTACTGCTCATGAAGTCGAATAGTTTGGTGACAGTGAGAAGTGAGGCTGATTATTTCTATCTTATCTGATCCTGTCATGGCTGTGGAGTTGGCTTCTGCTGGGGGGTTGGCATCCTGGGAAATTGACCTCTTTGCTCCGGGGCTGTGAAATCACAGAAGCCTGTGCGTTCCACCCAGCTTCCTTAGAAGGAATATTTAAGCAGTTCTACTCTTTGCTGGGTAAGAAGTTATGGAGAACAGCCTCCATCCCAAACCGGTAACAAGCGTGGTCTCTGTCCTGTAATCTATAGACTCCTGCACCCAGCTTCAGTGACTAGGTCAGCTTTGCTTTTAAAGAAGACAGCACCAAGATAATCTCATTTCCCTATATCAGTCCAGGAAGACTACATTGTGTTTGAGCGCAGTGTAAGACTCTTTTATTTGCTGTTTTATAGGCCTAACATTCCCTTCCCACCCAGAATGGCCAGTTAATATACCAGGGCTAAATGTTTAGAGAATTACTCTACCATATGGAAGTAGAAAATGAAGAACATAAAAAGCAGAAAGATCTATGCCCTGGTGGATAGTGGTCTCAAATTCACTCATTATTCATATGAATGTAAGAAACACAGGGAACAGGAGAAGGTCAGTGGGGTCCATGGAGGCCACTCCTTTCCAATATGCTCTTTTTTTTTCTTGGGCAGCATCTAATTGCTTCTGTGCTACTTATGGTTGGGCCTGGAATTCTATTCCAAATATTTGTTAGTCTCAAAAAAATTTTTCCCTGGTGTCTGTTCTGTATTTAGATTGTTGAGTTTCAAGTTGTTGGCAGATGAGGTCTTAGGCAGAGATGGGCTTCTGAGGAGCCTCATGCTGCTTCCCAGGAGGTTCTGTCCCTCTTGGAACAGAAAAAGCTACTCTAACCCCAATGTTTGTTTATCATTCTCCATGGGAGGTGTGCTACTGGAAAATGGTGGGGAGTAGAGAGTGGTCAAGGGAGATAGGTATTTTTCAATTAACAGCCCAAGAGACAACAGATGTTGGAGAGGATGTGGAGAAAGGAGAACACTTTGCATTGCTGGTGGGAATGCAAAGTAGTGCAGCTACTCTGGAAAACAGTTTGGAGGTTCCTCAAGAAATCAAATATAGAACTACCCTACAACCCAGCAATTGTACTACTAGGTATTTATCCAAAGGATACAAAAATGCTGATTCAAAGGGGCACATGCACCCCCACCTGCTTGTTTGTAGTAGGGCTATCAACAATAGCCACATTATAAAAGGAGCCCAAATGTCCATCAACTGACGAATGGATAAAGATGTGGTGTATAGATACAGTGGAATATTACTTGATGATCAAAAAGAATGAAATCTTGCCATGTTCAACAATATGGATGGACTAGAGTATATTATGCTAAGCAAAACCAGTCAGAGAAAGACAAAAATGATATGATTTCACTCATATGTGGAATTTAGAAACAAAACGGATAAACATAGGGCAAGGGAAGCAAATACAGGATAAAAACAAAAGGGGAGACAAACTGTAAGAGAGTCTTAAATACAGAGAACAAACTGAAGGTTCCTGGAGGGATGTTTGGTGGAGGTTGGGTTAAATGGGTGATGGGCATTAAGGAGAGCACTTGTCAAGATGAGCACTGGGTGTTATATGTAAGTGATGAATCACTAAATTCTATTCCTGAATAAGTGAATAAGTAAATAAATAAATAAAATGGAAAAAAAAATAAGAGAAAATGTTATTTGGTTTTTAGGAAAATAGAAATGAATAAAATGGCCTAGGAGTTACCTCCTTCCCAATTATTAAAGCCCTTCCTTCCTTCCTTCCTTACATTTTCCTTTATCCTTTTTTTTTAATGTATCCAGACCCCACTAGAATAAAGATATCTTACATGGAAAATCATTACTTTACTCTGGTCTTCCTTGTTCTGGGCAAATTTCCAGTGTCTTCAGAATAGCTCTTGGCCTTCACTTGTGTGTACTTTCAGAGGTCTGCGGTGCTAACCCTAATCAGCACCTCAACTTCTTGACACCAAATGCCTAGGAAATGTCATAGGGTCTCCTTTTTACTACACTTAAAGATTTTCATCCTAATATATTAGTCCTTAAAAGATGGGTAAGAGCCACATATTCATTGTCTAGTAAGTAGAATTACTGATACTCTGGGGTCTCTAGTTTGTTTATTTGACTCCTAAGAGCATTTGGAGGCTTCATACCCTGGTATATGCAAGGCAATTGAATGACCAGACAAAAGGATCTTTCTTCTTTAAAAATTTCAGTCCATCAAGTAATGAAATGATGCATTGGGGCTGGAATTCTCTCCTTCCTTGGACTGAACATTAATCATCCAATGAGCTGGTCTGTTCTTCCTCAAAGCAAGGTTTGGTCCATCTAGAGCACTATTCTCACACATGAGAGCTAGAAAACTTTTGACCACACTATGGGCTGCCTGCAAAATAGGACGGAGTTTTCAAGGAGGGCTATTCATTACCTCACAAATCCTACAGTATGTCTGCCTTGGGTTTATTAGTTCAGTGAAATTTTGATGGATTTTAAAATATATATAAATAACTGTAATAAAAAGCCTGTGTAGCTGTCACCCACACATGAACTGAAGAAACTAATAGGCACAAGGGCTATGAACACAAACACACCCAACTAGCTTTGTTTGGTGGGATGATGATTTCACTCTTGGAAGCCTGGCTACTCTTTGATATGCTTTATTTTTTTTTTTACTATTCTAATATAATTTTACATTCAAAAAGGTAAAGTAGAATGGCCTCTCATTGATGTATACTTCTATAAATACCTACAAAAAAAAGAAAGCACCTTAGGTTAGAAATGAGACATAGTAACCTCAGTCAAGGCAACGTGGAGAGATTTATGAATTTCCTAATGAATTTTATCACAATGACCTTGATGGTGTAAAGAATGTCAAGCATATCTGTTGACACCATGGTCTCAGACAATCAAGATAGAAAAAGCAAGACCTGTCCTGAGTAACCATAGCAACTTCAGATCTGCTATGACTTTGTGTCACCTGGACTTCTTCAGTCCTCAGAATTTCCTCACCTCTCAGAGGTGACTTTACACAGACTCTTGAAGTTAAAACAGACTGTATAGCTCAGAGGTTTTTTATGAATAACTGAAATGTGATCTGATAGGACCAGCTGATTTCACCTGATTCTAGCTTTCTCTCCATTTCTTCTTGACATCATCCTCATCTGTGTCCTGTTATGAAGGCAGTCTCTGACAAGAAATGCCTGAGAAGACAGTGACCAGGAAAATATCTTGGTTCTGGGTAAAGTCCTTCTAATTATTCTATTTAGCAATGAGCATAGTGTAGACAGATGTGGGGATGGAAGTAAGAGACAGACAAGGAAATGCAGTGAATATAAGTTGGAGTAGTGGGGAACAGTCAAGAGAGACTTCCCTGGTGAACACTGTAAACCCAGATGCTCTCAGTTTTGGAAGATCCGTGGGACAAATGTCAAAAAGATACCATCTTCTTTGATCAACATCTCTTATAATCTATCCTTTATAAGTAGAGTTCAATGTCAACATCAGAACCTTCCTTTACTACCAGAAGACCCAAGGTCTTATTTTGTATCTAATTTGGAAATCAAGAAATATACAATAAAATTATTCTGTGATTTTAAAAAAAGGGAAAAAAAGAAAAAGCAAGACATGTAAAAGAAGCTGAAAAGTAACAGGAAGAAATGAGGAGGAAGAGTGAATAACAAAGAAAATTAATGGAAGTGAGAAATGAGAAAGTTCTGCTAATGTTAAGGAGTTAACAGTTCCCTAGATACAGGCTCTATCAGTCCATGCCCTACACTTGGGGGGAGGGATGAGTTTTATAAACTACCTTAACTTTCTAGACCTTGTGGCTCATTCAGAATAAGACTTATTATCTCTAATGTGTTAGCACTGGCAGAACCTGGGGGACTTGTGAGTTCATCCCTCACATTCTACAGATGAAGAAATTATGACAGAGAGATCAAGGAGCTTTCCAGGATCTCTCAGCTGGCCAGTTGAAGAAATGAAGCTAAATTCCATATCTGTTTCCTCTCCCATTCTTATATCCACCCAGCTTCCTTCCTGATTTTTGTTGGGCCCTACTAATTACCCATCATTGTGTGTACACTCCTCTTCACTCTCCATTCCACCTCTGCAACACACACACACTTGCACTTCTGCTGTATGCTTGTGCAATGAGTTCTTCATCACTTAGGACGGGTTGGCAAATAATAACAAGGAATGTATGTTGACAGCCCAGGGCTTACACACTGAACACAGATGCAATGGAAATGACTGTCTGGCACCCTCAGTCATTACATATGCCTTAAATGTGACCTTTGGGAAACTCCTGATGGAATTTACCAATTTTCTTTCCCCTGAATCCACTGAATCATTGCACAACACAAACCCAGCTGTGCAATCCCGCCCTGTGAAGGAGAGGAACTGGGGTGGCTGGTGGCATTTCCCAGTGGATTCATTTGTCCAGGCAATCCTGCTGCTGTCACCTCGACTAGGAAATAGCCATTTATTTTTGTTAACATTTTTGGAGTCAGGAGGCTTCTGCCATGACATGTGACAGATACATAAACCCCTTGGCTCAAACACTTCACCTCCTGAGCACTAATACTCCCCACCCGCACCCCCACCCTCTGAGGCCTTCATTCCCACACTCCACTCTGTGTTTCCACCCTTGACTTAATGATTAACCCCACTAACTTATTGTAAAAGGTCAAATAAAATAGTAAAAAAATTTAATCATTCTGAAAAATGTTTTAAGGGGGTTTATGTGATGTGATGTGCTCTCCCTCACATGGGCATTGCTGTTACTGACCAGCCCTGAGAGGAATTTGAGTTTTGAGCTGTTTTCTGAGTGGCAAGGATGGGTTGAGGCAATTGGAACTGGACAGATAGCATAGCGGGGGGGGGCAGGTGAAATTGTATCCCTCCTTAAAATGTTCAATGATAGAAGAGCCAAAATTCTGGCCAAGAATTAGAAAGACTTCATGACTGCTATGGAAGGGTAACCTTTGGCTTAAGACAAAGAAGGACTTTCTGATGAAATAGACTAACTAGTACATTCCATTATTTCAGTGGAGGTCAGAAGACCATCTATGCAGATGCTCCTATCAGGAACTCTTGGGAGAAAAGCTGGACCAGACACTCTGAATCCTCCACCGCTCCCCACACCTGTGGCTACAAAAACACGCTGATGGCAGGTTGAGAACAGAATGTGATACGGGTTTGGAAAGAATCGCAGAAGCTGATGGACATACGGGTTAAAAATGGACTCATTAGCAGGCTGTTCCAACCAACTACGAGGTGATTCTGCAGCTCACAGTGTGCAGTGTAGCTCGTAAGTTCTTCAAAGACCTTCTATAATGAGCACTAAGAACATTTTATAAATATCACACCCAAAATTTATTTAACTTTTCAGATGCACGTGCATACTTGAAAAGTGTATCCCCTTAGGTAATATAAATAGCAACTTTTAACATAAAATTGAGGAAACAATAGTTCCTACTTCATTGAGGGTATGAGGTTTGAATGAAGTAAGGCATGAAAACCACTGGACAGATCTCCAAGCATGGTTAGCAATTAATATATGCTAGCTGTTTGTCTTACTCTCAGTCAAATTGCTTTTCTCAGGAAGCCATTTCTTAACAGGTATTAACTCGGTAGATTATCCTCACTAGGTCAGAAGTATCCCAATCCTGGGTTTACAGAGCCACCTGATGTGTGGTCTGCGCTGCCCAGCCCAGCCTGCAGTGCCGAACACAGAGCAGTGCAGAGAGTGAATGGTCCTGCCTGTGGCATCTTGGCATCTTGGCATCTTGGCATGGCGTATCCGTGTAGAAGGAAGTCACAATGAAAGTGAGTACTCAAAAGGTTCCATTTTTTTGAGAAAGTAAATAAAACCTGATGAAGGTAGAATAAAAGGGGCAAATAAAAAGAACTGGGTCAAGAGAGACTTGGTACACAGATCTGTGCGTGTGACTAATTTAGTGGGTTAGGGTTGCCTTGCAACTCCGTGGTATTTTCCAACTGGCTCGAGGGAGTAGAAAATTTAGGGCCAAACATTTGGTGAGTTTCCTAATGAAAGAAATTAAACAACAGCCACTCTAACTTTTTGTAAGCAGAGCCACGCTAGCTGAACTGCAGGAAGAGAAACAGCCCTCACTCTGTTCTACGTTCATGGGTGGATGGGTCCAGACGGAGGCGAGCACCCCCAAAGGTCCCATGTCACCGCTCTGTCCCTTCACAGGCCAAACAAAAACAGCAACATACAGAGAAAGGCTCTTAAAAAGTGACTTCTGAAAAGTAACCCATAGAAACATTTTACCCCCAGAAAGCAAAGGCACAAATTGCCCAGAGGCAAATGGGTCAATGCCCAGCTAGCTCCCAGCCAGAACACAAGATCAGTGAACTGGAAAGCTCAGACTCTGACAGGACTCAGGACTCTACTTGACCTCGTTTGATGACAAGATCCAATTTGGGATCGACACAGCACACTAACCATCCAGCAGAGGTCTCTGTTCCAGGGACAAGCCTTGCAGTGACCACCTGTGTTTGCTCAACTAATGTCTGCACAGAATGAGTGGAAAAGGTAAGGTACCAAAGCCTGAATGTTCTTGTACCTTCATTTTTAGGGACTGTCTGGGACATCCAATTGTGGGGTCCCTAGACACAGTAGAGTTAAAATGGTGTCCGGCTACCTTGACTTCACAGGTTATGAATTCCACTTCACCGAGAACAAAAAAACTGCCCATTGCACACAAAATCATGATTTTGGCATGATCCAAGGAAACCACAGAGCACACTGTAACCTTTTAGTGGCATGTCCTCCAACTAGGACATTGGTGGTTCCTGGGAGTCTCAGCGTTTGAATGTAATGATGAAATGGCAGGCAGAGTTCTAAGACAGTTAGTCACATAGGTTCCTGTCCCCCAGCATATATGTCTTATATAATTCCTTTCCCTTCATGATGGGCAGGACACGTGAGACTATGATGGGTTAATCATGTCCTTCATCGGATGACATTCTCTAAGTTCCCACTGTGAGATTAGAAAGACACTCTGCTGCTGGAAGAAGCACGTTGAAGACAAAAAAGTACATTGAAGAAGTACATTGCCATGTGGAAAGAAGACCGTGTGGCTAGGACCTGAGAGAGGCTTCCAGCCTCTAGCAACACTTAGCCAACACCAAGCAAGACGAGACGTCATTTCCTATAGCCACAAGGAAATAAGCGCTGCCGACTGCAAGAATGAGCTTGGAAAACAACTTTGAGGTCAAAGGTCCAGAGAGAACACATCCCAATCAACACCTTGATTTGAGCCTTTCAGAGGACTTAAACCTCCATGGACTCCTGACCCTGGACACTGAGAGACAATATGCATATCATTTTAAACTGCTAAGTTTATGACAATTTGTTCCAAAGCAACAGAAAACTAATACATAGCCCCAGTGGAATGGTATTACGACTTCATTTATCAACTGTGTGACCTCAAGCAGGTTAAAGAACTCTTCTGGGCCCCCACTTTGTCATTTTTAAAAATGTGAATTATTACCATGTCTCTTCAATTATTCTCATGTTTAAAGTAAAGGTTAATAAAGAGATGTTCTGTGTGAAAAATGTGATTTTGGACATGATAAAGCACTAATCAAGTAATTGGTAATATTCAGTAAAAATCTGAGAGGTCTATGAAAATTCAAAGGTCATGATAGTCTCTGACTCCAGCCTTTCAAGACACGGCATCCCTGCTCCTGTGATCACAAGGAGTCCCTGCTCATGTGACTTAGCTCCAAAGCAAATGCCAGAGGAAGTTTCTGCAGTAACAGAAATCTTGGATTTAGAATAGCAGCGTTCAAATTCCCATTACAGTGACTGGTCCCAGCTTGGTAAGAGCACAGAGAAGGGCAGCCAGGATGTGTGTTATGGGAATGATTGCTGAGAGGACGCCCTGTAGCTATCAGCGAAAGCCCGAAGAGTGAGGATGAATACAGGAGAATGAGTAGCGAGGGTAAGACGGAGACGCTCAGACCCAAGAGAAGAGAGATTTGAGGAAATGGTGAACAACAGTAAGAGTTACTGTAATTAAAAAGCAATCTCCATTGTAGCTCACCTTTTTACATGGTTCCCAGATCATTTTGGCCAGTGGAAGAAGGTGGAGTTGACCCAGCAAAAAACACAGGGAGAGCATCTCTACTGCACGCACCTGTGAGAGTCATGCAACCAAGAATAACTAGGATTTTATTTGTTGCCTAGCAAGTGAGGAAACATAGGCTGTGATCTCTTACAGAAGTCTGTTTGTGATTTTTGTCACTTTACTATAACCCTATTTTGGTTACACTCAACTCAAGCCAACCAGCATGTGCTTGCCTCCGAAATTACCTGATTTTATTTTCAGTTTGGGATTCTACATTAATTATTGCATTCTCTAACTTACCACTAAAGCTTTGACTAGGGGATTTATTTGTCCAACAAACTATTGAATGACTTGGGGGAGGGGTGAGAGAAAGAAAAATGTAATTAATCAACTGATGCTCCATCTGTAAGACATATAAATAGTTTGACCATTCTCTACATTAATTTCCTGCAAATTATGATCATTCTCTCTCCCTCTTCCTGATAGTCCAAAAATGTATGAAATTGCCATACATTCTAGTGTGTTTTCTAGAACTCAGTAATTTCTCCTTTACAAATGTTTCTTTTTTGGGTAGTTTGGAAACTGAGTACAATCTGGCTTCGGATGGCTTGGGCTCTCCTCTATGAAACTTTCCTTCCAGTGCTAAACAGGGGAGGTCATGCTGGAAAGCTCAGCTTACATAACCTCATTTGACAAATATGACACATGCCAAAAACTTGACATTTCACAATACAGACTTTTTATGGAGCAGCTTTATATTTCAACTACAATACAGCTTTCAAAGAGCGTGCGATCTTCCAAACACTTCCCCAAGTCCCAAGGTTCAGTTAAAAATATATGAGGGAGAAACAAAGCTCCTTCACATTATGGCATCAAATCTACCACTCTCCCTTTGAATCCTTCTTCTTCCTTCTCTGTTCTCCCAGGTGGCCGGGTGAATACCCTTGGAGATCCACTCTCCAGCTGCAGAGTGCTGGAGACTCACAGTACTCCCAGAGGCTGCAGGAGACCTCTCCACTTTGATCTAGAAGAAGTATATTGGAAGTCCTCTCTGAAGCAGTATTGTGACCCAACTGTCATCACAGATAAGAAAATGGATAAGAAAATGCTTTGTAAACCATAAAGTCCTAAATGTGAGTGATTGTTTTATCCTTGTTAATATTTTACGTATAATGTTGCTACTACTGTTAATAAAAGGAATCACCAAACTTCCCAGTTCAAAGTTCCAATTTAGGCTACAATGCCTCAGAAAGGTACGGCATGAGGAGCTACGAGAAAAACGGGGGGAAAATACTAACCACCAATGTTCTAGTCTCCAGGAAGAATCGCCATGTTTGTAAGAGCCCATCAGGTCCCTAGCTGACTCTAAACGTAATTTTTTATTGCTGAAATGATTCTCCTTTATCAATGTAACACACCCATATATTCATATTCACAACAAACAGTCAAAGATGTTTGCTGCCGAGGTCTCTAGACCTTCCACTGTGCAAGGCTTAAAGACCTGGCCACCTTCCTTCCTGTCCCTCACCAACATCCACGGCCTTTCTTCAGACACCCCACCATCCCCATTGAAAGTTTCCCAAGAACTTCACAAATTGGGATCACCCAGAAGGAAAAAGGAAAAAAAAAAAACATGATTCAAGCAAAAAATCTAAGTAAGCATACATATTTGGCACTAAAAGATGCGGAAAGTTGAGTCTGCAGCCCGAGGTGGTGACTTGACCGTGCCCATAATTTTACACAGACAGTTACATGCAGTGATCTTGGGGGGCTCAGCTGAATGCAATGAGAAGCACTTTTGAATTTTTACTGAGTATTTTTCATTAAATAAGTTCACTTAAGCTCCAACGGGGCAGCCTGACAAACTGCTTTCTCAACCAAGACCTACAAAAGAAAGAAACAAAAAATAATAATTCATAACAATCAAAGATAAAGTAAAATGTTAGTCTGGAAGAAATAAAATTTCAGGTTTAGAACTCAGTTTTATGAAGAGGATAATCCGCTCCTATTTTTCCAGGCCTACAAATGCATTTTTCCCCCAGCCCTTGGATAGCGACAAAGACAGAACATGAGGAAGAATTATTTCATTTCTTTTCCGGTGGTGGGAGTGGGGGGACGCTTAGCAATAACATTTTGCAGATCCACCTTGTGCTATTCAGGGACATGACTTAAAAACGCCCTGCTAGCTGCTGCTTGTCAATGGATCCAATCTACTTCTATAGTCTAATGAAGGCCCAGCCCTTTTCTATCCGGGGACAATCTGTGAGTTTGGTCAGTGTCTCCGCCATTGTGTGTCTTATGCTCATTATCAGCAATTAACACATGGAACAGATATAACATCTTGGCTGTCTCAGCCTTGGGGAAAGAATGATTTTTTTTTAATGCCAGTTAGAACATAAAACTTGATACCACACCACTCAGAGTAAAGTCACAGGCCGTTCTGAAATATGTCCAATATCAACAATAACCCCAGCTTATAAAATGTGTGCTCGAATCTCTCTTTTGCACTTCAGAGAGTCCAAGCAGGTACTCTTCCAGAATGGGAAAAGAAATGTTACTCCGGTGCTCAGCTTCACCTGAGCTTTCCCCTGTATCTCGAGAGCCAGTTCAGGAGGGAAAAACAAATGTTGGGCCACATTCTTTTTTAATACCACTTGGTAACACCTTATTACGTTTCATGGTAAACATCTGTATTCAGATAACTTGGGTGGATGATCTAGAAGACTTGAGATGAGGGGCACCTGGGTGGCTCAGTAGGTTAAGTGTTTGACTTCAGCTTAGGTCATGACCTCACAGTTTGTAGGGTCAGGCCCCAAGTTGGGCTCTGTGCTGACAGCTCAGAGTCTGGAGCCTGCTTCAGATTCTGTGTCTCCCTCTCTCTCTCTGCCCATCCCCCTCTTGTGCACATGCGCGTGCTCTCTCTCTCTCTCAAAAATAAATTACCATAGAATGTAGATTGGAAAAAAATGGCACTGCTTCTTAACCTTTAAACATCCTCCAGGGAACTTTTGCCAGTATAGGAAATACATACTAAAAAGTCACCTGTCTCATTCAATTTGGAAATAATATATTTCTAAGGAATCTCAGGACAAGAAATATTTAATAGGACAACAAGACAATTGTACAATACAGATTAATTCCAAATAATGCCTTTGGTAATGGAGGTGGGTTTGGTTTTCACTTAATGTGAGATGAGTGCTTTGTAATCAACCAGACTTAGGTCCAGAACCAAGCTCCAGCCCTAACTAGCTGTGTGAGTTCAGAAAAGTTACCCAAACTCTCTGATCTAGTTTCCTTATCTATAAAAAAGGGATAATTATACATATCTCACAGTCTTATTGTTAGGATTAAGTGAGTTGATAAAGATCAACCAATTTAAGTAGTGTCTGCCACATAGTAATCTCTCAATAAATGCTAGTCATGATTATTAGCAATATTCCAAGGCCTCTCTCCTGCTGTGTTCTGATTTTCAGCACCCATCATTACTTCTAGTTGTCACTTAAAGGGGACAAGGTATATACAGTTCTGAGAAAGAGGTCATTTCAGGAACAGACAAGCAAATAGAAAAACACTGATTGAGGATCAAAGAATCCACCCATTTACACTGAAGAGAAAGTTCCATTTTGCTGGAAATCTGAAGAGACCTGGAGAAAGTAGAACACAATTTTTCATTCCTGGCTTTCTTACATGTCTGTGAACAGATTCCAATGATAATGCTTTCCCAACAGGGACGGTGACTTCATACGCCAGAGCATTCCAGAGAAAATTGCAGCAGACCTGCACCCTACAACCAGCTGGCCACCAAATAAGCATAGCTAAACAGGCTTCTCACCTCTGCTGAAAATGGCAGGAATGTAGTCAGCCTCTGTATATGTTCTGCTTCCTGGGAAGGGCCTTTCTAAGAACAGAGGCCTGTGTTGTTTTTGCTTGATAGAAAACTATGCTGCCAACAGAGTTTGAAACCAATGCTTTCAGCTTAGAATGGTCAACTAATCAAAGAATTCTAAAAGGAATACCTTCCTTTTAGAAGGAAGCACAGTTTAAACATGGGCTTTTGAGACAAACAGATCTGGCTTTAAACTTTAGATCATGCTTCCATTTACTAGCCTTGTGATGCTGAGCAAATTAGTTAACTTATTCTATGCTGTCACCCCAACTAGGCTGACTATTCATGCCAGTTTACCTGGGATAGTTCTAGGTTATACCTATTGCCCTTGGTAGTTAATAAAAGCCACCCTACCACTCCAACAGGGCTCCACTTTGGACAATAAATTATCTAGCTACCTCACTCTTCTGTAAAATCTAAAACATAGTCACCTCAAAGGGTGGTTGTGAAGTCAGGCCATAATGTATATTAATGGCTACCCCAGTGCCTTGCATATAGAAAATGCTCAATTAAAACTGGCTTCCTCTTTGTTTTCTTCACATCTGCACTGTCCTGTACATTAGTCATTAGCCTCACATGGCTGTTGAGCAACTGAAATATAGCTAGTTCAGGCCAAGATGTAATATAACTGCAAAATACACCGGATTTTAAAGATTCTATTTCTGTTGAGCAGCACTGCTCCCAACAGTCTGTTTATGCCTCTGCTAGGCCCTCATACACTTCATTCCATCAACAACCCCCCACCGCACCCAAGGAATTCTTCCTTCTAAAACTCAGGGCGAGGATCAGGTACAATTTCATCCTATTTATCAACATATTCTTAAGTTATTCTGGGTTTTGAAGGCAAAAGGGTAATAAACAAAGGGCCAAAATAAAATCAACTTTGATCATGTCCCTCAGCTACAGCTTCTCCTCAGGGATGGGAACACTGACCTTGAGTCCATTAGGAAAGTTGAATAGGCTACACCAACTCTGGAAAACGTCCATGTTGGCAAGAAGAAAGGAGCTCGGTTTGCCAGAAAAGATATTGCAATCTCTCCCTGGATCAGATTTGCTAATTCTTGTGAATGCTTGTGAAACACCTCGGGCCCCAGATCCAAATAACATAAAGAGCTGAGGCCCATGAGCAGGCTATGAGTGCTGGCTCTTAGAAAAGAATTTCACGTCAAGAAAAACCACCAACTGTCAGCCCAAAAACCATCTTCTAAGAGCATTAAAGTTGCCTCTAGCCCAACTTTCGTAGGTAGGCCTGACTGTGGATGGAAGAATTGAGGAACAGCAAAGTATAGAGCAAATTCACTCCAAAACAGTAATTCAATCAATGCCCATGCCACACTGATACAACTAAGTTGGGAAGAAAGAAAAAAGCACCAAAGTTCAATTTTTAAAATATTAACAAATGGGGGGCGGGGCGCCTGGGGGGCTCAGAAGGTGGAGGACTCAACTTCGGCTCAGGTCAGGATCTCACAGTTTCATGAGTTTAAGCCCTGAATCGGCTCTGTGCTGACAGCTCAGAGCCTGAAGGCTGCTTCAGATTCTGTCTCCCTCTCTCTCTGCCCCTCCCCCAGTCTCACTTTCTGTCTCTCAAATAAACATTTAAAAAATTTTTTTAAAATACTAGCAAATTGGATTTTTAAAGCATTTCTACAAATAATGTCCTTAACAAAACCTTTTCAGGTACGCAAAACGTTTTGTCTAGAAAAGTGGAAAATGCTGGCTGAGGTGGTTGTCCCGGCAACTGTCATAGACTAAAGACAAAGGATTCAAACTGGTTTCTCAGCACAACCAAAAGAAGAGCTGTAGTCGATGTATTGAATTTTTCATATTTCAACCACTTGCTTTAGTGCTATGCACACACATCAACATTGACGTCACGCCTCAAGAGAGCCCCGTCCTCACGGTTGGCCCTGAAATTTGGAAGGAGGGTAATGACAGACAATATGAGAAGTATGTGTTGAGTAGATCTAATATTTAATGTGTTCCATGAGATGCTTTGTGTCCGAGCTCCACCAGCCCTCATCAGCTAACTCCCTCACCCCCTTCACGCCACAATCAAATAATTCCCCTCCCTTTGATAAGAAGCCAACATAGGGAGAGGCGGTGGTTGGGAAGTAGAAGAAAACAGAGTGGGCCTCTCACTTTCCCTCTCTAACCACAACAATTGGAGGAGACTTTGGCCTGAAAAATCTATCTGCTCCCAAATGGTACCCAGATGGAGATCACAGCTGGTCTCTGGTACCAGCTGCACCTACGTCCATCCATCTTCAGAACACGCCTGCTGCTGGAGAGAAGAAAAGTGGGTTGACAGAGCAGTTAAAGGGCCTCTCTTTTCTTCTGCATGCTTTTCCTTTTATCTTTTCCCCTTCAATTTCAGAGCTTCTTGTTCTCACCTTCATGCTGTGGCAGCGCTAACACAGAAAACTGCAGCCCAGGAAACTCAGCGGTGAGTAATAGCCCCAGGCTCTGAATACCTAATATCTATTGTATGTGGGGAGGGGGAGGGGGACCAGGAGAGCCAGAGGGAGGGGATACATTTGGTCAAATTGGCTGCCTAGGAATAAAGACCTTGCGATGAGGACCCCAATGCATCCAGAGAGTATCTGACTCTTGATACCTGTCTTTTAATTGAATCCAAACATCTAACGTGCGTGGCCTGTAGGAATGCATTGTTCAAACAGACTTGATTCCTGCCCGGGGAGCCTTTCAAGCCACTGACCACTTTGAACCTAATTAGAAAAAGCAGAGGACACTGCAGACATTTAATAAAAGGAATCGGGTTGCTGCTTCATCTTCATGACCTGGGATTTATAAGGGAATTTCACTGGCTTTGTAGCAATGTAAAATAAATAGACATTAGATGATGACAGGGAAAACAAAATTGCTGCCAAAGCTAAAAAGCTTGGCAAAAGAAGAAAGAACTGGTACATAGTCAGTCATTATTTACTGTACAAACCTTTTCACAAAGCATAAAGGAGAGATACATAGGAATAATGGGCCCTCGCTAAGGATGAAAAGGGCTTTCTGTAGCTACATTATCCCCAGATGAAGACGCTGACGTGCCCCGGTATTACACAATCTTATTGTTCTGCTCGGCCATTCAGAAAGCGAAATGAACAGCCCTGCTCTGCAGCTTTTGAGGGTTCAAATAAATAGTCCACATGACTCCAAGGAAAAGAATAAAACCGTGATGGAGGGGAATAACTAATTAATATGCTAATCCTTACAGACTGCCACAGTCAAGCTCATATGCTCTGACCAGTCACTTATTCTTTAGCCTGTAATGCTCACCTGTAAATAAGTACAGTTACCTAACCTACCAGCTCTGGACAAAAGGATCCAACTGTTCATTATTTAACTTAAAAGGAAGAACGCTTCGCTTTTTGGTGGTGGTGGCAGTGGTGGTGTTCAGATGTTAGCAGAACACTGTGAGCTGAAAGAATTCCATTTCATCAGACCTTAAAGAAATGGTTTGACTCCACATGACATTCCCCCTTCCCCACCCCAGAAAAGCTGAAATAAAGTGGCTTTCTAAGTTGTATCTACTTGATCCAACAATATGAAGTGATTCTTAAATGTTAATGAAGAAAGGTGTTTTTATAAACTATAGCATGCCAATAGTGGTAAAGCACTTTAACTATAAACTTGGCCTAGACTAGAACCAGAGATGCAAGACCAAAGATTTGAAGGACAAGGTGTATTATTTATTAATGGTAATTAAGTCAGTTGTTCTACTAGATTGCATTGCAATAGCTAAAAATCATAGGTAGATTCAATCAGCCTTTCAGATGTGTATGTGTGTGATGAGGAAGGCCATGGGTGCACTGGGATGGAACGTGAAAACTAATGTTCCTATAGCACCTGAGAAACATAAAGGATGAAAATTTTTTAAAAATGTATTCAGGAGAATGCACAACAAAAGGATCATTCTAACAAAGAAAAGAACTCAAAACCCCATTTAACTAGGATGGTCAGAAAATAGTGCGATCTGACTAATCCCACCCTCTAAAGCAGTATGGGGCCATGTAAAGACCGATAGCTGAGTGCCCAGCCTGACTCTGTAACTTTATGACCACAGGACCTTGGACAAGGCATTTGCCCTCTCTAAGTCACCACTCAACAGGAAAATTTGGAAAGTAACACCACGTGCCTCACAATGTTCTAATTTCAAAGATCAAATACTAACATTGTGGGGAGATGTTCTGAAAGCTGTAAATCCCTGTATGATGATGTAATTTAATGTATTATAATAAAGAAGCATCACATATATAAGCAATAGATTAGTCAGTTTCAGAGACCATGAAAAAATATTCAACACTACGACAATCTTGAGTGTAATTTAGATTTTCTTTGAGGATTTAAGCAGTATTTTAGGAAGCAAAATGCCTCCCTCTGCCATGAATGTAGGCATCAATTATAGAAATATCCAATGGAATTATATGGCAAAAACTAAAATTATAATGATTTCATATATCTGGTTGTTCTAAATATTGATAATCAAAAACTATCAGTGAGTTCATGACTTTCAACTTCTTCATATAAGTTGTATGAAGTCTATGATGCATCTATTAGAAAGAATGGTTTCGAACCACATCAGCTGAGTGAGAGGGTTTCCTTTAGATCTTCTTGATGGAGCAATATAACGAGGCACAAGGCGGCATGAGTCTGAGGGGTAATCAGAGATATTGTCCATTGGAGAACTCAAGATACTTGATTTCTATCTGTTGGAATGCTCTCAAAATGCACCACCGTCTGCTGGAAAATCATTGTAATAAATACAAAAGCCTTCACTGCTGCAGTATGATTGGAACCTCATTAGCTGTGGTGGCACATATAAGCCCCCCTACAGTGTATGACGGCCTCAAGATGTCTAGTTCTACCCTGATTCCTTCATTTAGTATTATTACACGTGCTGCAAAGTATATAAACGACATTTGCAACTTGAAAACTACCAAGTAGGAAACATTAAAAAATATATATCCGTAGGCCTTAAAATGTATTTTAATGGCCGTGATAAACCTAAGTCTTTTAGGACAGATTTCTGAATGTCCAAATATAGACATGAGCTCAGTGGCTATGATTTCCAGCTCAGTTTTCCAAATATGTACATCAACTAACGCCTTCACTACCTTCTTGCATCATATATAAATTTTATAATTATATTTCTTATAAAAGTACTTCATATCTAGCAATGGACAAAATAACTAATCCATAATCTTCTACTTATCTACAATTAATCTATCAATTTTTAAGGAAGAATTTCAAACATTTTTAGTTATTATAATATTTTAATTTTTTTAATGGTAAGCATCATGCTAAATCATAAATAGATGTTAAGGCTCTGATTCAGCCAAGATAACTTTCTGTGTTCCTGTTTGTGCTGTCCAGTGTCACTTCAATGTTTTATACCGGTATTAAAAGTATATTAGTATTGGAAACCACCCAGATGTCCATGAATAGGTTATTGGTTATTATAATATGTTCATATACTGGAATACTAGAAAGCTATTAAAATGATGAGTTGAATATATGTAGTGTTTGGGGGGAGGGAGAATGAAGTTCAAAATCCATGATCAAAGTAGGCTAAGTAGAAATCAATGTTGAAAAGGGATGGATGTCTAGGCATTCAGTATATCCGTAGAATAAACTGGAATTACCTACAACACACTATTACAGTGGTGATTCATGGATGGTTGGAACATGGGTGATTTCATTTTCATATTTATACATTGGTGTAGTTGCTGAACATTTTCTAATAATCATGAATTGTTTTTGTTGGGAATTTGTTGGCAAGGCGGTACTGAGAAAATTTCTATCTCCCACAAACAAGTGTTCTGGAGGAAGGCTCTTTGAACAACGTGGAGGAATATTCACTATTTAACTTAACAAACAAGTAGCATCCGCTATATGCACATTGGCAGAGATTTGTATAGCTTGCCTCTCGCTTTTCAGTAGGTGTCAACAATGACTTTTAAATGTGTTTTCTTTTAGTTTAGTTCTTCAACCACTTCCCCAGGATAAAAGGAAGGAAAGAAAGGTGTGTCTAGGCCTCTTGGTTTAGAATGGTCGGAAAAGACCCAAAGGAACCTTATGAAGAACATACCCACTCTTTCTAGGTAATGGCAGACCAGTTTGAATGTAGTTCTCTATATTATCTCTTTATTTATACATTGATCTAGATATGGATATCATAGCCTATTACATTCCTGACTGTTTTCTTACATGAATGCAAAGATGAGAAAAATCAGTACTGTGCCCAAGGAACTTACAATTCATTCTGTTTCTACACAATCTTGAAGCTTTAAATAGACACAACCAAGAGAACTAGCCAGAGGACCAACTGTTTTCAAAATAACCATTCATTTCATTAAAACCAATGAATGCTCCTTTTCAAAGCTTAATTATACTTTATACAAGTAGACAGCCATTAAGATCAGTGAAAGTAAGTCGCCTAATTTATAGATGTCAAAGATAAAAAATTTCACAAGGCAATGAGAAAAATCTGTATTCTTGGTTTGTAAGTGGATGTGAAATATGTATTCATAGCCATGTGGGTCTCTCTTTGCAGACCGGCCAGTAAGCAGGCATAACCTTAGTGCCCGGGAAGAAGGCAAACACTGTGAAGAGTGGGGACGGCTTTTGAAGCTCATGGGGACAGCTGTTTAATGCGGAAGCCATCATCTGCACACACAGAAGCATTCACAAGCTTATGAACAAAGGGTAATTGCAGGGTGGCTTATTAATTGAAAGTAAACATTCTCTCTTCTTTGTGAAATGGCTTGATATTGAAAAACCAAACACATGATAAAAGGACATGCACAGTCAGCAGAGAAACCTCAGCTTTGAAAAATCTGCCAGGAGGGAGAAAGTTTAGAATGGATTTTGTTTTCTGGCTCCACACAATAAATAAACCACCAAGAGACTCCCAAGGATCTGAATAATGAATCAGTGTTCCCCTCTCTCTTACCCCTTCACTCTCCCTCTCTAGCGTTTGCTCTTCTGTCTCATCACATGTGGTGGTGACCAAGTACCCAAGGAGATGCTATAGTTTCAGTCCTCTTTCTTGAGAGGCAGCTGACACTTGAAAGAGAAAGTGAATTCCATGTATCCTATACCAAACATCTAGGGGCTTCCTAGGAGACAAAATAAGAATCAGGTTTCTAGTTTATGAGTCATTTTTCCCATTGTTAATTTTTTAATGTTTATTTACTTTTTGAGAGAGAAAGACAGAGTGTGAGTAGGGACGGGGGGCAAAGAAAGAGGGAGACACAGAATCCAAAGCAGGCTCCAGGCTCTGAGCTGTCAGCCCAGAGCCCAATGCGGGGCTCAAACTCAAACTGTGAGATCACAACCTGAGCCCAAGTCCGACACTCAACCGACCGAGCCATGCAAGAGCCCTCATTTTTCCCATTGTTAAATAAATTTGATGAGCATTCAAACACTGTTTATGAAGTGAATATACAGCTATACTGCAGATTGGATTCCCTTCCATATATTATTCCTAGGTTCGGCATCAGGTTGCTAATTTGTACAGTTAACAATGTGACTGCATTGGAGGGACATAACTGGCTAAAAAAGACCAAATTCTGTGAATAAATTTAAATGTGTTGCTAAGTTCTCCAGTCAATGGGTGTGCTGAAGTGCTCCCCGGGGGAGATTCATAGCTTTGAGCCTCCAGGACCTGAGCCCAAAGTATCTTTTCATAATGCAATAATTAGCACCACAAAAGCATATTTCACTGTGAGTATTTGCCTCTGAACCAAAACAGGGCTGGGCTTAGGCAAAAGCCAGACTAATACACTGCACACCCTTTATAGGACTCAGCACTTCCCAGCTTTCTCTCTTCTCCTAGACATGTAAGACATATAACTTGTGCCATGATGTGACTTTAAGTCAATGAGGTACCTTCTCAAGAGAATATTTGCTGGTAAATGACACCTAAATGTGCAAGGAACATCTTTATCAATATCCCAAGCACCAAGGAAAGGCTTGTGCAAGTAGCACTTTTTGGAACCTTCACCACGTTTTTCTGTCTTGAGTGAACCCGTCCACTTTGCAAAAAAGACAGAAGTGTCAGCCCAAAAGGAGGCAAAGATACCTGTGTTCTGGAAATTCAGCCCTACCAAGAGGTCATCTGTTCTCCATGGTGTTGGAAAACCTTCAACCATATTAAATGTATTTTCCCCTCAAGGGTTTGAGGGCTCTGGAAAATTCAGGCTACATTCAGAACAACCGAAGGACACGATTTTTGTGTCTCATTCATTGTCAGTCCAATGTTAGTTTTGGTTTTTTTTAATCATTGGAAAGTTAAAATCACAGCCCTGGACTTCTCAGGATGAGAGTCTTTGGACTACCATGGGCAAGAGGTAGGTTTTCACGTCTTTATTTGACACTGCTGTTTTAGTTGCTTCCATTTTCTTCCTACTGTGAACAGAGAAGACAAATCCCTTCAGGAGAGTTCTTGATCTGGATGACTGGGTTAAAAAGGAAGTAAGGGATGTGAAAAGCAAAAGGAAACGGAAGATGGAATGGAAGCAAGAGCCAGAGTAACACTGAGTATGGGGGAAGGGGAGGGGGAGTCTATAGGTACAGGTGGCAGATGACAATGACAGCTGAGCTCACATCACCCTCTGTGCTTTGTGTCATGGAGATGCATGTAGCAGATGCCATGTTTAATGCAGAAATGAAAGTGATTAGAAAGATTGTTTTATAAACCTCAAAACATAAAGTATCCTTCCTAACCCTGTTGTTGGTTGTTTCTTTTTCTTTTTCTGTATGATAAGTGGCATTCACTTTTTCCATTAAATAAACTTAAAACGAAAGATAAAAAGTCTCTCCAAAAGTGCACAAATTCTAAATCCTCTGATGCTGGAAACAAGGTTGAGGCACATGAAAAATCATCCCAACAGCTGTTTCTTTACAATCGCTATTAAGAGTGAATCTCCTGGTGTCACTTAACCAGCAGTCATATTGAGGAAAAGTGTATGTACCAATCGACGTAATGCTCCCAGGAGGTGGGAGGAGGAATGACTTTTTTGAGAAGAGAAGAAGGGTCAGGAAGACATGGCTCTAACCTGCTAACAGTGCTCGAATTGTTTGGAACGTTGATGCACGATCCTACAAAGGCCCCATTATCCTTCTTCTCCAGGCTGATTGTACACCTGACAAATGGTAATGGCAACGTTAGCAGACATGAGAGAGTTCCCTGGCTCTCTAATGTGAGCCAATATTAAGTCTGATACTCTCTCTCTCTTTCTCTCTCTGTCCTCCCCACCCCACCCCTGCCACCTTGCCCCTATTTTGATAGCTGTCTACTGTTTAGGCAAAGCACTGGGATTCCTTACAGCTGAGGCCCAGGTGGCCTCTGTGTCAATCTAAACAAGTTGATGTGAAATTGATCTTCCAGGGTTGGAACTAGGTGCGCCGATGTCAGCAGAGCATTCCACCCTCAGCAGAGATAATTCTGTCATCATCAAGGGCGAGGGGAGGGAGGACTAAGAGGAGCTGGCACAGGTGTCCAAGTTGCCCACTTGTATTTGCTTTTGAAACTCAAATTGTGATGACATCACCCTATCAAAGGACTGTGTTTGTTGATGTTTGTTTCTGTGGGCTGTCAGTATATAACCAGGCACAATTACAGCTGGGATCAACCCTCTATATTAAAAAGATGGAAAAATTGAGCCACAGAAGAAACTATTTGGGCACAGAAATGTTGATGGAAGCAAACAAGGAAAATGCAACCTGGGTGGAAAATTCCATAGTTTTAAAAACAATCTGGACAGTGTGGGCGGATTCGTGGTTCAGAAAAAACGACATATAGTTGACTCTTAATCATGCCCACCAATAAAATCCAACCAATAGAATAAGTAATCCAGAAGTAATTTTCTATTGAGGTTTTCAAATCAATATGTAAGTTTTTTAGAAGTAGACTTATTTTGTTTATCTGTTTCTCTTAGTACTCTCTTGGCTTCAGCACTTCATCAATCTTTGGGGGCAGTATGTCAGTTCAAAATAGAAGCCAGAGTGACCTTTGTGTTTGTCAATGGAACACACACACACACACACACACACACACATACACACAACTTTGTAGAGAGAAATGGGTCATACTCATGAATTTAGTTTGGTGGCTTGAATGAGGGCATTTCTTTCTTGAATCTCACTGAGTTGGAACTGCTGGAAATGAGGCATGACCTAGAGCTGCAAGGCAGGAACAACACTAATCCCTTATCTATGAGACTTGTCCTGAGATTAGGCTAGATCTTAAAATCACTATGAAAACTGATTGGAAAGAGAAAAATTTAGATATGCAACTGGTTCTTGGGTTTCTGTAATACTAGACTAAGTTGATGTTGGAAAGACCCAGACTTTTCCACTTAAAGAATGTCCTGGAAACTGAACATCAGTTTACACAGATGAAAAAAATATGCAATTAAAAAACCAACCCAATCCATTACAGAGCATCTTACAGTTCCAAAAAATGTGGAATTAGAACTAGCAAATGTATAGACTGCAGAATCTTGGAAGAGTTGAGCACTCGCAGTGAAAGATCTGAAGATACACATCATCCCATGCTCTATGTCTTCATGTTGCCTGAAGCTCAACACGCAAACTCTTGTAGCCATAGTCTGACTTGACCTCTAAAATTCAATAGAAGTAATAAGGAACACTACCAAGGTGGTAAGAGTATTGCTAAGATTACAGGGAGAATCAATGGTTGAATGTGTTGAAGAATAAAAGGTTGACCCTATTCCGACACATTTAAAGAGGTAAAACAAACTATCAAACTTCAGTTCAAACCTACCCCAGAGAAGCCTTCTCTGAAATGTCTCCTAGAGCTTGGTGAGAAAACATTTTGGGTCAGTGGAACTAACATCATCTTACGTCTTTACTTCCAACAATGTCACTTCATCCTCTACGTACCAAGTTGCATGAGCAAGTTTCCACCCCAACCCAGAGACTACTAGAAGTCACAACGTATGGTGGGCCCACGATCAAACTGAAGCACAAGGTAATTTTCATAATGCAGTTTCTTTATGCTGGTAAGAGCGATGAAGGGCATGACCTCTCAGCATTTTGCCTAATTTCATTGTCTTGCCTTATGAGTAATGTGTGCAGCAGGAAAGACCTCCCAGCTTGTCAATATAGACGAATCCATATGATAAATCAAGCTTGATATAGCACTGAATATTTTCCTCAGGTGACTGCTTTATGGAGGACTTTAACCAGATTTAGAAGTATTTTGGGTCTATGGCCATACCATCCTGAATGTGCCCGATCTCGTCTGATCTCGGAAGCTAAGCAGGGTTGGGCCTGGTTAGTACTTGGATGGGAGAAGTATTTTGGATCAGTTCTGCACAAATGCATATGTATATTTGCATATATATTGTTCTTCATATGTATATTTAAAAACATGAACCAATGTCTCATTATTTTTATACCGTAAAGGTTTCTTAGGCAATCTAAGAGAATACCTTAGATAATTAGATAATTTGTTTACCACTATCGTCTAGAATCGAGTTCAATGCTTAAGTAATGGTAAATGTTCAAGATAAATAATTTAAGCTTGTCCTTTTAATAGAATGAGTTGTTTTTAATATGAGTGGCTTTTAATTCTAACACTGTTTATCACCTCCATTTTGCTCTTAATGAACAGGGCATTCTTACTGTAATTCCATGTTTTGTCAACAAATGAAGTTAACGTAGAGAGCTTCAGTCATTTAACTGTGCTGTCGTGGTGCTGCCTTCAGGGAGGGCTGAAGGGTCCAAGCTCCTCCCTGTTCCTCCTTGACCTCTTTTCATAACGTGGAGGCATGCTTCCCTTGGAATTCTCCTCTCCATTCCTCAGCCAACCATTTCATAAATGTTTATTGAGCACCTACCTTGTATTTTACCAGCCCTCAAAGTCTTAAAACTCCCATAGCCTTCATTCATACAAAGAAAGGTGCTTGTTCTTTATGATGACTTTCTCAGTTTGTTTTTTAAGTTTATTTTTATTTATTTTGAGAAAGAGAGCAAGCGTGAGTGGGGGAGGGGTAGAGAGAGGTGGGGAGAGAGAATCCCAGGTAGACTCTGCATTTGGGGCTTAATCCCATGAACCGTGAGATCATGTCCTGTGCTGAAATTGAGAATCAGACTCTTAACTGACTGAGCCACCAAGTGCCCCTATGATGACGATTTTTTATGCTGCTCAGAAACTTTTAAATTATGTCTGATTGTGTGGCTGTGTTCCAAACACAGGTTTGTAGGTTTCCAGGTTTCCAAAGTCTAGGTTAGTGGGGCATTACTGGAGAAATCTTCTTGCTTTCTGCCTTTACTCAGTGCTAGCATGGTGCTCTCTCCATCATGTTTTATGTCTTTGCTTCTAGTGATTCATCAGTTAGAAGACTGCAAAAGTCTCCCTTTCTCTGTAGTGCAGATTCTGGAAGTAGATCTCAAAAATATTTGGTGTTGGTGGAACGCTCTAACAGAGTGGGATTTGATTTTTTGAAAGCCTCAGGCCCCACAGTCATATAACTCAGAGATTATAAGCCTAGCTTCTTTCCGAAGTGTTGCTCCAATTTTATTCTCAGCAATGTGTTCCTGAGTTCACTCTCGATTCCAATGCCATTTTGCTCTCCTGCTGCACCCAATTCATGCCATGCCCCAACAGGAGGTGCATGCAATAGTGTTGAGGGGCCAGGCAAATTTGAAACAGTCCATTGGCCATTAACTAGTTTTACAAACAACAATGAAACAGGAAATAACAAAGCGTGATCCCTGAATTAGTACTTCAGCAAAAATACTCAAGACTTTTTCCACAGACTGTAAATTGCTCCAGCTGTGTTTTCACGGTTTATGAAATTGAGAGAGGCAAGCTCTAGAGACAAATTAAAATCTTGGATCTGGTCAGAGATGATTTTATAGGAAAGGTGCTCAGGAATATGCATAGACTTAGATACACACAGAGCCATAAAGCCAAGCTCTACTGAAAATGCAAACAGTTTGCCTTATGCATCGTCCACCCAGAGGGATAAGGACTGGCATATATCAAAACACAAAGAATAAGGTCTGTTTTATTGCTATGTTTTACCAGGAGAGGATGAGGGTATAATATTTTATTATGAAGGGACTAATAGAAGGAACAGAAGAACGCAAGAAAATGGCCTTATATTGGAACGAAACGAATGGTGGGTGAGGAGCGCCACCTTTTGGCTATTGGGTGCTTTGACATTCTCTAGGTAAAAAGATTTTTGGCTTAGCAAACATTAGACTTTGCAATCCAATTCAGAAATATTTCTAAAAGTTCTTTTCCAGGTATCTATCTCTGGGTCTCATTCTGCTTGGAATGACCCTTCTCAGACTTCCTCATGTTCTGCCCAATTAGTTACTGGCCAAAAGGTTGATGTTAGCCATCATTGCTCCCCTATTGCTTCCCAAAGTACCATGGATGTAGCCAGAAAGCCAGAACATTGAAAATCAGCGTACATTTTTCAATCGCAATGCACTCCTGGCTGGAATGGCACATGAGAAACAAATACAGAGTCTGATTAATCTAACACAGTCCTTAGAGTCTAATAGCCCTGAACTTAACCCAAACTATGACATTCTGGAAGAGATTTATGGTACCTGGTTGGTTAAGCATGGAGTTCTCCAGAGAAATAAATAAAACACACACGTAACACAAATAACACGCAGGTATTGATGCATGTCACAGGGGCTCCCCACCTTGCAAAAAATCTTAAAATAGCCACATGGGTGCCCATTAACTGTGGCAACCTGAAAAGATGTTGGAGACTAAGAATTGACCAAGGACATGGGTCAGCACGCTGCAGTGGGATAGGGAGGAAAATTGCTGGCTTCATGTTCTCTGTAGAGAATGAGAACTTCAAAAGATCACAGTGAACAAGAGTTCTTACTCCCACCCCAAACAGGGCAGAGATCATGAAAAGTGACAATATTGAAAAAGTCTTCCCTCCAGAAGTGTTTCCTGAAAGCCCCAGAGATTTCCACCATCATTAATAGATTTTTAAAAAGGAAACAACAGCTCTTTGAGGCCCCACTGGCCACCGGGAGAGAGCACAGGTGGACTCCATAAGGTCAAAGCCTGAGCTCCATCTCAGCACCAGCTGGGCGTCCTCCACCTTGTCCTACAGGGTTGACCACGTCCCTTCTGGAGGTCTTTGTGCTTTGTCCTGATGGAGCACTACAGGGAAGACAAATCTCAACAGCCTAAAGCCCTGTCTGGTATTCCTGTAGGTAGGCAGTCAGAAGCTGTTCGTGGAAAAAACCAAAGAGCCAATCCAGACAAGATGGTCCTGAGCGCTGAGATGCTGAGGACAGGCCAAAATGTAACAGGTCGGGAAGACCTGGACTAGTGTCTGGCTCACATCACACACTCACAACATGCTGGCTCGCTATTTCTTCTCTCTTCCTTCCATCCAGTCTCCTCCCCTCTTGTCACAGTGGCAGACAGGCACCTCTATCTCTGGCGCTTAGCTGCCATGCACAGGTCTCACCTGGACAGTCACTTATGGCCAGGCAGTCCTGATAGGACTTTCACAGCGAAGTTCCCAGAGATCAGGTCTTCTCCTAAAGATGCTGAAACACTTGGATAAATCACATCGTGACCACAGAAGCAGGCGGAGCCTAGCAGCCTGAGCTACGGCTGCCTGCTCTGTGACACGAGCTGTACATAGTGAGACAGCCAGGGAAGGTGGACAAAGGACAGCTCCCTCACATCTGCCCCATTCAGTTTTTACAATACGCTCTTTCTGAGCAGGCTGAGCCAAACCTGACCAAAAAATAAAGGACCAAGAGGAGATCTAGATGATACATTTCATATTCTCAGCATCATCCAAATGGCCTTGTTCACCACACAGTTCCCGGCTCAGGTCATGGCCCCTCGGAGGGCAGGAAGAACAGGGCTCATCATCAGAACTAGGGAAATAAGCAACCCAGAGGACACCATCACCTAGAAATTCATGGAAGGAAACCCATTCATTTATCTGAAAAGTATTTGCCAAGTTCCTATTAAGTTTGCTCTGATACTGTCACCTCAAACACATCATCTCGTTTATCCCCCAAATAGTCCACTGCCTTGAGCATCATTATTCCCATTCAATGGGCGAGGAAGCTGAAGCTCAGTAAGGTGAAATCAATCTGACCCCAGAAAAACATATTCTTGGTGTGTCCACAGAATGGAAAGAATTGATGGTCAGGAAAATTTTAAGGAAAATAAGATCTGGAAGTATAGGAAGTATAGCAAGGAAAAGCAAGGTCAGATATGCAGGAGAAAGTGGAGAGAAAGGCCTGGGCACAGCAGATACAAGCACTTTAAATCAGTTAAACATAATTCTAAGAATTCTCCAAAAGTTATTTGAAAAAACTGTAAGAAAAAAATAACATGTTGATTACTGAAAATATTTCTTTAAAAAATTTTTTTTAATGTTTACTTATTTTTGAGAGGGAGAGAGAGACAGACACAGAGCACTTGCAGGGGAGGGGCAGAGAGAGAGGGAGACACGGAACCCAAAGCAGGCTCCAGGCTCTGAGCTGTCAGCACAGTGCCCGACGCCAGACTTGAACCCATGAACCATGAGATCATAACCTGCTCTGAAGTCAGATGCTTAACCAACTGAGCCTCCCAGACCCCCAGAAAATATTTCTAATTATGATCATTCACCTTTATTTTGTGCTTTGTGGTTTCCATGAAATTTTGGTATCTCTTTTCTTATTTGTTTTTCCCAAACAGACATGGAAGGGCAGTGGGCAGAAAAGACAGTTTGGTCACCATTTTGCAAGTTTAGAAACCAAGGTTTGGAAACGTTAAATCCCCTGACCAGGGTTACACAGTTCAAGAGCAGTCCCAGGGTGGGGTGCAAGCTGGGTTTTGCATTGGGATTCCAGCGGGTTTTTTACATTGTTTATACACCCTGGAAAAGTCAAGCAAGCCCAATGTTGCCATTCTCAGGTAAAGTTAAAATAGATGGTTAAAAAGAGACTCAGCCCAGCTGACTGAAGCCAATATTGTTAACATTCCTTTTTTTCCCCCCAGAGAAACAAAGTACTAAGGGTAGGAGATCAAAGGAGAATCACTGAGTCACAGCCACATGCTGAGGAACCAAAGCCAAAGACTTTTTTTGGATGAGACTTTGTTCAGCATCTAAAACATAACAAACTAATTACTAATTTTCATTCAATTCTATTTTTTCAATCGATAAATTTTCTTCCAGATGAAAGTGTGCACTGTAGTAAAAATACAAATCACCAAGTCATTTTATTACTATTCTCTCAAAGAACAAATTTCACCTAGGGAGAGGTTATGGACAATTTACTTCAAACACGTTAGGTTAAAAATACATGTAGGTATCGATTGTGGGTCATGTTAGAGGCTAACCTGCCCTTTCAGAAGCCTAAGCGAGTCTCCAATTTTATGTCTGAGAAACAACAACAACAACAACAACAACAAATGATTTTAGAATAAGTCATTGGCCAAGTAAAAGATATTGAAAGAACATTGCTAATAGAAAGTTCAAGAAATAAGATGCAGATTTATTATTACGATCTTTGGAAAATAAATGTGCTTTGAAAGATTACCTCAAGGCTATAACATCAAGAGCAAAGGAAAAAGTGGTGGGAAGAAAAATGACCATTTGCTTCATTTCTAAATTTAAAAGGAGTTTGGTTATTGCTGGTATCAGGAGATTAATAGAGCTGCTCGTTCTCAGAGAGCTGGCACGTCTCCAACTGGAACTGACATATTCAAGATACAATCATGCTTTTCTGGCTTCCTAACTAATTTGGAGTTGGCCCGGTGGTGGGGTTTTTTTTTCTTTTTTTCTTTTTTTGACTTTATTTTTTAACAGTTTTAGATTTACAGAAAAACTGCACATATATTACAGAGTTCCCATATGCCCCACACCCCTATCCATTGTTAGTAATCTCTTACAAGAGTATATTACATTTGTTGTAATTACTGAACCAATATTGTTACAGAATTATTAACTAAAAGTCCACAGTTTATTTAGATTTCCTCAGTTTTGCCCCAAGTCATTTTTTGTTCCGGAATCCCATCTAGGACACCACATTACTTTTAGTTATTAGCCTACTTTTAGGCTTCTCTTGGCCCTGACAGTTTCTCTAACTTTCCTTATTTTTGATGACCTTGACAGTTTTGAAGAGTGCTGGTTGAGTATTTTCACAGAATGTCCCTCAATGGAGATTTGTCTGATGTTTTTCTCATAATTAAACTGGGCTTATGAGTTTTAGGTAGGAAGACTAGAAAGGTAGAAGTGCCATTTTCATCATATCGTTAAAAGACACACACTATCACCATGACTTATCACTGTTGATATTGACCTTGAACAGCAAGCTGAGGTTGGGTTTGTAAGGTTTTTTCCACTGTGAAGTTACTTCCCTCTTTCTCTGTCTCTGTCTCTGTCTCTCTCTCTCTCTCCCACTCTCCCTCTCTCTCTGTCCTGTAGTCTTTGGAAGGAAATCAGTAAGTGCAGCGCACACTTAAGGAACAAGGAGTTATGCCTGAAGGCAAAATAGCTACATAAATTATATGAAATTGTTCTGCAAGGGAGATTTGTCTCTTCTCTCCTATCTATTTAGGTAATTATGACTAATCTCAGTATGGACTCGGAATATTTATCTTATCCTTCATGTTGTAATTCAACACTACCCCATTTTGTTGCTCAAATTGTTCAAGGGTTGGCACTGAAAGCTCTACCAGCTAAAGGTACCCTCATCAATGCACAGGGTTTGGTTTGGTTTGGTTTTTCTTGTTTGGTTGATTACTTTGGGCTTTCATTTTATTTTGGCTCTTTTCTTTTAGTACTTCCTCACTTTCTGGCACTACAGGACACTGCAGGTTTATCTTGTGTATTTCCTACCCAGTCCTGGAATCAGGCATTTCATCAAAGAACCTGGCTCCCTTTGTTTGAAGATGGTATTAGAAACCAAGCTCTGAATGCCATGTGTGCTCATTGTTGCTGGGGTGACTTACCTCTAATTTCAATGTCAGCTGAAAACTTTTTTTAATATTTATTGAATATTCACAATGCACATGGAACTCTAACACCCAGTCCTGATTGAGACACCGAGAGTTTTCCCTCATGCAACTTACATTTTATTGGAGTCTGAGTAAGAAAAAAAAAGAAAGGAAGGAAGGAAGAAAGAAGGAAAGAAAGAAAATAAAAAAAAGAGTTTATTAGAAGGTGATGAGTACTCAAGAAAACTAAAGCCTAGATTTGGAATAAGAAGGAGGGGAGTTGAATTTTAAATAGAGTGATCAGGGAAGGCCTCTCCTGAGGAAGGCAAGACAACAAAAGTAAAAAAGCCGCAGGGACATTTGAAGTAGAAACATTCCAGGAGAGGGAATCACAAGTGCAAAGGCCCTGAGGTCGGAGCATACCTGGCACATGCATGAAACAGAAGTGAGGCCAGTGTGCTGATCGCTGAGAGCAAAGAGAAAAGCAATAAATGGTGAGGTAAGACAGGTAAGGGCATCGTCCTGCAAGGAGGTACAAATTGTGTAGAGCACGTGGACCATCATGAAGGCTTTGGTTTTGCTCTAAGAAAAATGAAGGAGCACTGAAAGGCTTAAATCTCCTTGGCTAATTTTAACTAGAAACTGCTACTCAAAATAAATGAAAGAAATATATTTTTATTTTTAACTTACACCAAAGATTGTGAAACACATTATGACTCCAAATCAAACCAAAGAACACAACCAAGAAGGAGGCCTACGTTTTCCAACATGGCAGTAATGGAAAGTAATGGAAAATTGCGTGAGAAACCCCAGGTGCTTCTTTGCCTTGGTACATTCCTGTGAGTTTCTGAAGGCAGGGCGGGAGTCCCCTGGCTGGGGAATTCCTAGGTTCTGCCTTCAAAGATCTGAGAAGGAGCAAGCATCCAAAACATTCCCCCAATCTCTTCCAGGGTACTCAGGAAAGAGGTTTCATTATCAGCCTTATCATTAGAGTGTTTGCTAAACTAATCTAGAGATTAAGGGCAGGCCTTAGTGGGTGAGGGCACAATCCACTTGGGGGTGCATAGTAACTTCAGAGGGGGGAACAGCTAAGCACACAGGTGGCCGTTACCACCAGCCAGTTTTCCACTTACCATAGCTCTAGCTTCTTATTTTCCTTTCTCCCGCCTCCTGGCTTCATTCTTTTCTGCTCTCCTTTGCAAGATGCTTCTTGCTTTGCACTGGGCATCTCTAAGGCTACCTAATCAACAGTTAATGAGTTAAGTGTTTGGACTCCTTGATCTGTAACAAAGCCTTCCATACTTCCAGAGACTAGAATAAGTGTCTCCCTCCCCATCATGGGCTCCCTTTTTCTCTGCCTCTCTTAGGACACTCCTAAGGAAGCACTAGATTAGGAGAGAGAGGATAAGATCCACTTCACCACTTTGAGCTCTGTGACCTCAGTTAAGCCTCTCAGCCTCAAAGGCCTTAACCACCCAGTGGGAAGGAAGGGTTACATGGAAACCATCTCCCTCAAAGGGTTACTGTGAGATTTAAATGAACTGAGGAATGTAAAGTGCCCAGAACATTCATGGGAAGTGCTATGTTTTCGCTACATTTTATTCACCTTGCCATTCCCCCATTTTGCTAGGGTGTCTGATCTGTGGGTATAAAGACTGTGTTGTTCATTTATGCACCTAGTGGTGACTTGCGCTATTGGGGATAGAAAGGCTGCGAGCTGAATCAGGGACTGCGTGAAGCCTATACATGTTTAAGGAAGAATACACCCCCACACCCCCACACCGCCTGGCTCACAGGAATCATCGGGCACCTTAATGCACATGTTATTGACTTACTCTGAAGCTTTCCACAGCTCGACAATGAACGGGAGTTTAATAAGTGGTGTTGACTGACGGACAGCACAGACTCCGTGAGGGATGGAGAACTATTAGGGTCAACAGTTACCACCTGTGATTCCTAAAACCGCTGCCATACTCCACACAGGAGGGGCAGAAAAACCAAATACTCAAGTGGCCATTATTGTAAAGGACACGGAGATTTTACCCAGGCCTCACACCGACTGTATGTACACCCCACCATGTGCTTTTCAGCTCCTTAATTAAAGCAGGAATTGAATGTGCTTATTGTAAATGGAACCAAGTTGAAATGATGGATGGGCTGCCTTTGAGAGCATTGCCACTCTGCCACCATTTGATCTGTTAGACCGGACTTTCCAGAGGCTGCTTGTTGGCCTATAAGATATGCTAGGACAAAGATTGCCCAGGGCGGACTGAAACTAGGGTCTCCGTGCTTGCACACAGTCCAAATTTACATTACTCCCTAGATACAGTGTGTCCACACTAATAAAAGACACAGAAAAATGCCTCTTTAAAGTTGACTTCAGGGGCGCCTGGGTGGCTCAGTCGGTTGGTTAAGCGTCCAGCTTCAGCTCAGGTCATGATCTCACGATTTGTGGGTTCGAGCCCTGCCTCAGACTCTGTGCTGACAGCTAGCTCAGAACCTGGAGCCTGCTTCAGATTCTGTATCTCCCTCTCTCTCTGACCCTCCTTGGCTCCCATGGTCTCTGTCTCTCAAAAAAAAAGTTGACTTCAAAGTACAACAATAAGGCCTAACGGACTCTGTCATGTTGAGGCCAAACAGTGCCCTCTCCTGATGATGTCTCCAGGATTAAATGGTGGCAGCTGTGTTTGGGGACTGGGGAAAAGGTTTCCTGCTCTGCCATTTTAGGAATCCCTATGAATTAACCTGCTTCTTAGGTTAGTCTTTGGGAAGCGTTCATATGTGTTTGAGTAGCCATGCCAAGGAAAAGTAGAGATATGGCTTGAAAGGGGAAAATACACCATCCCAACAGGCTCTTCCTCTGGGCTGGTTCTGCAGTTAGAAGCAGAGTCAGACCTACAGTTAAGGTCTAAAGTCCAGTCTCGTCTGCCTTGTTCTTGCTGACAATCAAAGGAAACCACAGCAGGGAAAACCTGCACCCAAGTTTAAGTTTAAAACCCTCCAAGTAATACCTGGGAGAAGGCAAGTTTGAAAACCATCACCTCAGGCCCTCAGGGTCCACTGGAAAGTCAGAGGCTGGAAGAAGACTTGGCATTAGGTCTCATCAGCTCCGGAAACTAGCCAAGTCTAGCAGCACCCTTCACCCCAAGGCAGACATACATCTGTTGGCACATATCCCACCTGTTTCTCTAGCCTGAAGGGCAGAATGCTCCCAGGAGTGATTTCCTAAGAGCACCAACTTCACTATGCATAACCGAAAGGTTATAGACATATCAGCTGACTCTTTTCTGTTTCAAGACAAAGGACTTCAGTAAGAATAGTCTAAAATCAGTCTCTGCTCAATTCACAAGGACAAAGAGCAACTGTTGCACCACCAGCAGCGGGATCCTTCGATGCCAAAGGTTTGGCAAAGGCTGGGTTTAATTGTTTCTGAGGAGAACAGGAAATATTTATTTAGGATTAGCAGCAGCTGCTCCAGTGGTACAGCTGGGGATGGTGGAAGATATAATTAAGAAAATTGTGTGAGGGAGGTCTGGAAAGGCACCAGAAGGTACAGGAGCCTTGGTAGAAGTTGTTTGTATAGGCTTTTTGTGTGAGGGCACTTGAGTGTTAATAGGCACTTAGAAGAAGAAAAAGATAAATACACAGTCTAATTAGCAGCTGACTTCAGGTTGCAAGATCAAATACAGGTAGAATCCTATTATAGCCGACACCACAGGTCCTCAAAATTGTTTTGTTGAGTGAAATTGCATCATAACGTGCACATACTGGAAATCATCATTCATATCCCCCAGCCTTTCCCCTCTCCTAAAAGACTCTTCTAAAACAGAAGCATTTGGGAAGGGAGTGACAGGCAAGTTTATTATCATGGAAAATATGGTAGAATTGGCCACAGTAAACTAAAGGAGCTGTGTAATGTAATGGGCAGAAGGAGCAGAAGTTATCACTCTATGTTCTAGAAATATAAATTTTGAATTGCTTCAGCATGATGAAAAGTAAAAACAATTACTATGCACAAAGGCTCTGTGCCCTTAAACCAATGGATTTGGTGAAGTCTCTCCTTTCTCACTCTGTTGAGGGCACCAGAGTCTTCTTTCAGACCTGAGTAGCCACATGCCACTCATTTGTGCACATCCCTGTGAAAGAACTGTCTTCCATAATGACCCCTCCCCACATTGTGTGTACAGATGTCTCATTTCCTTCTGCCCTATGTCATCTTGAGTTGTCTTACCTACCTCCCTCCCCAACCAGGTTACAAGTAACCAAGAAGCAGAGACTTTATTTTATCCATCCTTTATGGGACTGTGTTCATAATCAATAAAGACTGAATATTTATGAATTTCAATTGTGGTAGCCCATATTCTTTCTGTAGAGAAGATTTTACTGACTCTAAGCTTCCCTCCCTCCCCAGTCTTTCAACAATGCTAGGATCAGCATGGTTTTAGATGTGCCCACCAAGAAAAAGTGGGTTACAATGCATAGATGTTCTTCTTTTCAAGAGGTATTAGGATTTTAAAAAGACCTCAGAGAAGAATGGCCCAGTACAGGAGTGTGATTTGCCCAAGGACACAGTAAATTAGGTCAGACTACAGTCACCTCTGGAACTCAGACCTATGTCTTCTAGCCTCTTCTAGATGTCCTTTACCAAAGCTCCCGGTTACACTGTAGCCATTCTGAAAAGTCACTCACTAGTATTCTTTTGCTCAATAAATGCTTATTTTTCAATTGAATTCTATGTCAGAAAAACTCATTCTCCAGTCTAATTTAAATTTAATTATCAGTGTCTCTACCTTTCAACGTCTCTTTAATCATCAACAGTAAGCTCTATCAAATGTACCAGAGCCCCTTCTCCCTCCTATTCAGCCACTAACCACCACAGGAAGACAGTTCCAATTTACATCAATTAAAATTAAATAAAATTAAAAACTTCATTCCTCAGTTGCCACAACCACGTTCAAATAAATGTTCAATAGTCACATGGGGGGGGCACCTGAGTGGTTCAGTAGATTAAGCATCTGACTCTTGGTTTCGGCTCAGGTCATGATCTCATGGTTCATGAGTTCAAGCCCCAAGTTGGGCTCTGTGCTAGCAGTACAGAGCCTGCTTGGGATTCTCTCTCTCCCTCTCTGCCTCTCCCCTGCCCGCACTGTCTCTGTCTCTCTCTAAATAAATAAATAAACTTTAAAGAAAAATAGTCTCAGGTGATGGGTGGCTACCACACCGGACAGCACAGACACAGAGTTTTCCCATCAGCACAGAAAGTTCTACTGGATCAAGTCGCTAAGTGAAAAGGACCCTGTCATGAGTGAAAGAAAAATCCTCATAATGTGAACAAACATCACCAAATACATCTGCTGTAAGTCAGAATTCTGCTGCTGGGTTTTCTTAAAGTAGGCAACTGTGTGCACAGTTATCAGAAAACTCCTATAAAGTCAAACTTTAGGTTTAGTACAAAACTTATCCAATATGGGCCCAAAAGTTATTGCTGGGAGACTTTGAGTGTTAACTAGCAAATGCTTGGAACATTCCTCTACGCTAGAAAACTGTTAGCCCTTGTCATCAACAAACACTCCATCAGACCGAAATAGGTAGTTCCTAAAACAACTGGCACAGCTTTTGGGGGCAAGGAGTCTCCCATTCCAAAGTTTCAGAGCCAGGAAAAAGTTATTACTTGAAGCCACTGTTTTTTGGTTTCTCCTATGAGCCAGGTTTGTGGAGGGCACTCCAAGCTTTATGGCTTTTAATCATCTCAGCAACTTCCTGAGGAAAGTATTGTCATCCACATTTTATAATAAAGAGAATGAGCTACAGAGTGATTCAATTTCTTGCTCATCTTAAAGTTGTCCAACTGTCCCAGTAGGCAAGAGACTAGGATTTTCCAGAATGCAGGTCTTGTGGTACTATAATGAGGAAGTCCTGGACAAATGAGATGATCAGTCTGCCTATCAGGTCATAAAACTAACAATCCTGAAGAACAATCAAGCTGAAGCTTTTTTTAGTTACAAAATCCAAGTTTGGAGACCTCTAGAAAAAATTTGTATGTGGTTGTATAGCAAAGATTTCTTTCTTAGGCCGCTCCTATTATTATCCTATTTCCTTCTTCTGTTTCTAGGGTCATTGGATTAGAAAGCAATTTGAAAATTTTTAGTTTGTGTAATCAGACTTTCTCTTTTTGTTAACTCCTCATTTTCTTCCTACATAAATTAAGCTTTGTGTTGACATTCCCATTATTAAGACAGTCCCACAGGGTTTCAGGAGTTTGTTTACTGGCTTGGCACCTCCTCCAGTACAATCTAACATGTCTGATGTGTTCCCTTACAGGGATTTAAGAGAGGCCCTTTAAGAGACCCTGGTGAACACATTTGACAGTTGCTTTTCCTCAAGGATCTTTGTCTGCTCTGCCTGCAGGAGAGACAAATGAGCTACCCAAGTGCCCAATTCAAGATGTGGCCATCACCAGGATCACCTGATAGAAAGGGAGCCTCACCCCAGACCTGGAGAATCAGCATCTCTAGCAGTGCGGAGCAGCGATCTGTGTTTTAGCAATCTCTCCGGGGGATCTGCACGCACTTTCAAGTCTGAGAATCGCCAGGCTGTACTAGATCAGTGGTTCTCAAAATGTAGCTGAACATTAGAATCACCTGGGGAGCTTTTAAAGCTGCTAATGCCCACGCCACGCCCAGACCAATAAAGTCAGTCTTTCTGGGTTGGAAACCCAGTGATAAGCACTTTTTTTAACTTTCCAGATGATTCCAATGTGCAGCCCAGGTTGAGAACTGATAACCTTAGGGGAAAGGAATCACACTGCCTCCTATAATTTTTAGATAAATTTCCTGCTTCTGCAAAATAACACAATGATACTTGGAGTTGTTTCTAATGTATTTTCTAAATACATCATTTTTTGGAATGATAATGAACAAAGAAAATAATAGCAAAACGTTGTTGTTGTTGTTGTTTTAATTTTGGGGTGGGAAAAAAAATGTCTCCTTCAGGAGTGTCTTGTGGGAAACACCCAAACACAAATTATGTATTCATGACAGATTTCAATGCTTTCAGCAAGCGAAGAAGCCAATACTGCCATAGGCAGGATTGCATTTTCTTCTTAAGGTCAAATGAGATGGCAAGAATAAGTTGGCAATCAAAGAAATGACTTTTAAATATCTGTTTTCTATTACGCTCATTATGGAAAGTGAGGAGAGTCCACTTGCTATTAACGTTTCTACAACTCTGTGATTTGTGGCCAAATATTGACGCTAACTTGATGGTGTAGTGATTTTAAGCACAGCCAAAAGGATCGGCGATAAAGGAAAAGTGTTGACATGGGGCATTTTTGAACATTGGGAGCACGGCTCTCCTCTCTGGCCATTGTAAGTGGTAGTGTAACCTTGACCGCCCATGGCTGTGCTTGTAAGCCCAAGTTTGACAGGATTTGACTAAATGAGTACCTGGCCAGTTTCTTCATCTCATCAATTCGCTTGAAGTTAAATATGATGAAAACAAATCTAATCAGGTCTGCCCAATTGACCAGTTTGCTGTTGTTGTTTTCCCTTGGAGGATAATGTGCTTCTTATTATAACCCAAGAGATGATGCAAAAGTCACCAAAATTAAATGCCCTCTTTGAAGCGTGCTGTATGGTGACACTGCAGCTTTGCAGTGGCCTCGGGATGAGAAAACCATTTTCACGTGGCAAACAACTGAGAGTCATGGGCCTGGTCACCTCTAAAGATAAGGAGCAATGGGAACCCTGTAAATTCCAGGTCGCTTTGACAAATGATTCTTCTTGTCCTAAAACAAAAAACTCTTATTCATAAGAGGGGAGAGTCCCAGCAAAGGGAGTTAGATCAACCATGAAAATAGGTATAGCCTAGGTGCCCGTCATCAGATAAAGTAGAGGAAAGCCATGAGAATTGAGCAGTAATGTTCAAAAGGACTACCATGCTGTCTGGGTCTAAAGACCACATGTTCCAGAACAGAGTGGTACCACATCCTATGACTTAATACTTCATAAGTAGGAAAAGAAGTAATCTAAGTGGCGTGGAGGTACTCTAAGACCTAGTGCTTCTTTTCGTGCCAAGTAAAGCTATTATATTTTAGAGTGGTGTGTACTTACTCCTCTTGAGACCTCCTTCTATCCAGTATTTTCCAAAGCACAGGATTCATGCCATTGCTGGAATGTGAGAAAATTGGGGGGACATAGCATTTTAAATATGAGCTCAGGATAAACCCTGGGAAGAAGCACCTAGGCCCCCAGGTCACCTTCTTTGCCCACCTCGAATCCTGCCCTGCAACGTCAGAGGTCTCCATGCATGTCTGTGAACCCAAAATCCCACGTATCTGAACACTAACTATGTCCTTCTCTTGCTGATGTCACTGAACAGCCTTCCCTTGCTCATATCACATGCCTAGGAGTCAATACGCTAGCAGCACAGCCCATCCTTAGGAGGACAAACACGAGGAAGCATCTGGTGGCCTTGGGTGTCTGGAGTGAGGTGTGAATGTCTCGAAGTCCAGGAGAACTTGTCCCTCAGAGAACATGGACCACGACGCCCATGGGTGGAACACAATCAGAGGAGAACCAAGACAGGGCCCTCTTAAAACACAGAGTCCAGATCAGGGGCCTACTTGCTTTTTGCCATCTGCTCTGTCCTCAGCAGGTGCTCCTCCAGTCTCTGAGCACCTCGAAGGGCAGAGTGATCTCCACTTCTCAAGGTGCTTAAGTCGTCAGTAAGAACCACAGTCTCAAAAAAGCCACAAGAGCCAGCAAGTACCATAAATGAGTGTAGGAGCCTGATGTAGGTCCAAAGAAAGTTGTGGGGAATGTGGTGAGCTGGAAAGAACAAGTTCTTTCCAAAGGAAATAGCCTCCAGCCAGGGCAGGGGGTGGGGAAGTTGGGGCTCAATGTTGCTGAATCTTTCACATTTTCAACAACAACAACAACAACAAGCCATCTCTTCATTAGATTGTATTGAGATCTGCTTCCTTGGGACTCCACGCACCTGGAGTAACCAAGAATTACCTCTTCCACATGCCGTATTTTGAAGCTAATCCCCTTTCCCCCAAATATCTCCTCTTTGAGTGGCCACCATCTGCGTCGCACACTGCCACAGCCACCCACCTCTGGAAAAGCCCGACCGTCCTCTCCTTCAGTAAGTGGGCAACACGATTCGCCAACGGCTTCAGCAACGATTGCTTTTCCTTGCTAGTAACCATTTTTCTTAGGTTTGCACGCCTGGCTTCAGAAGAGGAAATGATGACTCAATCCCTGAACTTCTTGTACAAGGCGGGTGATTTCAGTAAGTGGATGGAAGGCTGACACTGTTAACAGCGTTCTTGATTAGTCGGAGAGTATAAAATGAGGTGTGTATTTGATCTACTGTCGGAGTAGCAGATGGAACACAGCAAGCATGACATGGTCGAGGTAGGACTTAATGGATCATCCTGAAGTGGCTGGGACTGATTAGTCGTGGTGCAGCTACATGCAGTTTTTAATTGATTGATTTGAGTTTGTGGTCAGAAAATGGCTGTCGGCTCCAGCTTATCTATAATTATCAGTAATCAGAACCAGACTTCTCTCTCCTTAATAGGCCAGGGCTCCTCCAGCATGCTTGACTTCTCTACTTTGCAGACTGCAAGCACTACCTAATAGCTTTCACTGCCAGAACATGATACCTGCTGACCGTTGGGGGAAAAGGCTCTGGGGGAATGAGTACAAATGTAATAGGAACACGGCTCATTCATTAGCTTAATAGCTTGACTATTTTGCATTCAAGACAGCTTCAAATTAATAGGAGGTCTCCTATTCACAATTTAGCTAGTCTATTGTAGGCAAAACCAAGTGAAGGATTAAAACAGGAATTCCTGTAACACTGGCCAAAATCTTGTTTTTTTAAACGTAGAAAATGATCTTGATGCTAATTAGAGGCTGAACTATTTACAGGAGTCGGGGTGTCCCTATCCTGGGTAAGGCACCTCTAACTGTCCACCAGACCACCCAAATCAGGAACCTAGACATTATTCTAGACCACCTGTCCTCACAGCCCCCAGCCCCCTGCCACAATCACTCACCAACCAAGGAATGTTGATCCCACCCAACGAATCTGCAGGACCTTAGAACAAGTTTCCCAGAGCCACAGAGACCTCGTTTAAGGTCCTGATATCACATATGAGTTGCAAAGCCTTGAACAAGTTACTCTCTGTTCTTGGCCTCATTCTCTTCCAGTCCAATACAAAATAACATTCTTTCTTTACGGGAGATTAAATAATACTTAAATGAGACAATGTATATATCAAATGCTATTTATGTGCTTAATGCTTTATTTAAAATGTTGTTATTGACTTATTATATCTATATCCCCACCAATACAATCTAAGTCCTGGAGAGAAAATCTCATACCTACATGAAGGAGGAGGGAGGGGTGGGAGAGAAGGAGGGGATGGGGGTGGCTGTACCCTACAAAGAGAGAGATGGATACATTTGTGAAGGCGGTGCCTGCCACTGTCATTGCCTCTGAAATTGTGTGAATTCTCCTTGCTGCCATTTGTTGCTGGGACCAGCCACTTAGGGGCAAAATCAGTACCACTGGTGCCACCACATACTAAAGCCATGAGTCTGCTAAAAATCCCTGCCAACACCCACTAACCCATTGTGCTAATTCGCTTTTACTTTTGATCTCTTAGAGTCATGCTTTGCTACTTTAATCTCAAAGATAGAGTATCTAACTCTCTCAAAATCTTACTGGGATCTTTTGAAAAGGCAGTTCCTGTGGCTTTTTTTTTTTTCTTAGAAAGTGATTCTTCTATGACTCTAAGGGAAGGTTGTTAACCCCATTTTGGAAATGAGAAAACCAAGCCTTAGAAGGTTACAAACATCTTGTTCCAAGTCACACAGCAGAGCTAAGATCCCCTGACCTCAAAGGGCAGGTTATTTCACCAGAGAAATGGTGCCTTCACCTCTTCCTTATGAATCCAATATTATAGATGCCGTTTTCTCTGTGTGTTATCTTATTTCCTGAGGGGAGAAGAGCCAATGCTGGCTGCCTGCTGAGGAATTAGTCTGCCTTGATTTGCTTTATTCTACTCTCAGCAAGAGAAAGAAAAGGGGATTCATAGAAATGTCTACCATACCCCTGGTCCTTACTGTATGTTCTCCCTTTAAGTGGCTCTGAGGTATTCAAAATGCAAGGAGAAACATCGTGGGCCTGGAACAAAGACATGAATTGGAGTTCTGGCTCCTTCCTTCCTATCATTCAGTATCAAATTTTCCTTAGTGGGCCAGACCCTGCTTTAGACCTGGATTTAGAACAATAAACAAAGCAAAGTTTCCACTCTCAAGCAGCTCACATTCTTGCAGGAAAAGAGAGAAAATAAATGAAGAAGAAATCGATAAATAAATGTCAGGTGGTAATAAATAATATGAAAAAAACAAAGCAGGGTAAAGGATAGAGAGAGTTGGAGTCTGTGATATTATAAATAGGGTAGCCAGGGAAGGGTTTGAAGAAGAAGTGACATAGAAGCAGGGATGGGAATGAAGTGATCAATTCCAGACAGAGCAGACACAGCAGGGGCAAAGGCCCTGAGGTAGAGACACATCAGGTTTGTGCGGAGAAGGGCACTGATTCCACGGAATGAGAGAGAGAGATGAGAGAGGGCAGAAGTGGGAGTGGATACCAGGATGATTGAGCAAGTTGGGGGCAAGGAGGAGCAGATCATATGGGGTCTTATGAGACAGAGTAATTACTTTGGATTTTACTCAGAGGGATTTGTCAGCGAAGGGATTAGGCAGAGGCTACCCTTGTCCATGGTATGAGTGCTAAGGTTAGTAGTTAGGGAGCTATTGTAGTACATCAAAGAGACTAGGGAGCTCCCAACAGAGGCACTAGTGACGGCCATGAAGGTATCAATGACTGGCTCTTCTTTGAAGGCAGAGTCATGTAAGGATTGGGCTATTTGAACTAGATACTTAGCCCCACCTGGCTTCAGTTCCTTCATCAGTGACATGAGGATAGCACTAGCAACCTCGTGAAAGTATTTTGTGGCTGAAACACAACCCTCTATAGGAAGTGTGATGTCTGCTGTTGGATTCGTTTGTTATTTGGGACAAAGTCTGCACCATTATGGAAAACTCCGTTGTGCACATACTCAGACCCCCAGATGTGAGAACAGTAGTACCTTGTGTTCAGAGTAGCAAAAACAATTTTGAGTCTATAGCAAGATTATATACATACCTATGTCATTCTTGAAATGCGAAAACAATGATTGCTAGAAGTATGTCTACCAGGTTTTACAGTCCTCACCAGGACGATGGTGCATCAAAAATTATACAATGATCAGTCAAGTGAGGGAGAAGGAAATCATGAGAATTATTATATTTATTATTTAATCACTCTTAAGAGTGATTAAACTTGGTCAGTGACATTGCAGAGAATTTTAATTTGCTTTGGGCTTTCTACATTTTCCAAAACAACACAATTCAAAGGGTGTTTTAAGAGGATTTGCTCCCATACGCATTTTGCAAGAAGGGTTAGATTCTCTGAGAGAAAAAGTGAGCCAAAGAAGTTATGATGAAATTGTAAGGGAGGGAAAAGGGTTAAAAAATGGACACCTTGTGGGCATCAGTTTTGCATAGGACACACCAAGTAGTTATTTAATTGATGCAACCTAATTATCTCAGTCTTGCATTCATTATAGCAACAGACAGGATCCAAAATGACAGCGATTAGGAACTAATGGCTGATTACAAGAAGAGGATAGGATTTAGCAGCAGCCTGGAGTGAAGATAGATACTCGAACAAGTGCTGGAGGGGCCAGACTCGTGCTCTAAGGTGTCCACTCTTAGAGAACAGAGCCAGGACGCACTTCTTTCTAGATCTAAGGACCACTGATGTGTGCATGGAACACATCAACACTGGTGAGCCCAATGGGAGCCCATATACCCTGCTGGTCACTCAGTCAGAGCCCTGCTGTGTAACCAGCCCAACTACAGAGCCTTTAAGGTCTGACTGAGATCAGGGACAAATCATCGGACTCACTGCTACCAAGAAAAAAAAAATGCTTACAAACTGGTACAAACCTTCCTGGGTGACTCCTTAGATATGTGGTTATAAGGCAGCACTACTGATCTGTACTTTCCATGTCTTGGCTCCTTGGCTTCCCTCTTCTTCCTCTGGAAGGAGATGCGGACTTCTGCATTCCATCTGGCTTCTCCCTCTGTCTTCTCCCCCTGTGGATGTGTTGGAATCATTATATCCTGCACACGCAGACAGGACGCAGAAAAGTGGCCTGCCCTGTAAAGTATCTGTAAGGTAAGCATTGCACTGCTAACCCGAATCACTTCGTACATAAGTCTCGCCAATATTAGGCTAAGAGCATCCTCCTCTAAGTCCCTCTGCCTTGCCAAATATCTCATCTGGTGATCAGATCCTTGTATAAGGATGCCGCTGAGGAGTAGAGAGGAGCAAACTATCCTGCCACACACAGAAGGAAGGCGGGACTCAAAAGGGACTCAAAAGGTGTAAGTGACTTGCCTAATCTCTGACCCTACTGAAATCTAACTTAGTAAAGCCTTTTCTCCTTCATGAACTTTCCATCTCCAATCCAAATCAGAGGCACGCATTTCACCATCCACCACCACATCTCTCTCTGATTTTAAGACAATGATCAGGGCCCCGACCTGTTCATACAACACTTTTGTGCAAGTCATGGAAGGTGCCCCAGCTTCTCTGCAGATGAGGCCCCGCTGAGGCCAGAGCTCAGTCTCCAATGAGTCGTGGGTTTGAGGCCCCCCTGCTGGTTGAAGCCTGACCACACTATATGAAGTCCCTCCACGTGGCTTGATAATTCAGATGGCTCCTAGCATGACGAAATTTCCACTTCAACATCTTGTCGACATTTGAAATTCAGTATTATCTTCGTGCTTAAATCTTTTTCCATTGTTGTCTGTTCCCATCAGCGGCCTGCTTAGACGCCTCTGCTCTCAACTTTGGAATCAATATTTATTCTAGTTGGCTTGTCTTCAGCCTCACATCCAGGTTGACACCAAATCTTTCCAATTCTCTTTTGAAAAATAACTTAAGTCTATTTTTTCCCTCCAACTACAACCCTCAGTTAGCCTGTGGATTTCATTCCTAGACTCCTGTAAAAGATTCCCTGTCTGTTTTATATTTTAGCCTCTTACACTTCCAGATCTTCCAACACAGCAACAAGAATCATATTTCTTGGCCACCACTTTCAATCATGTTAATCCCTTTCTCAGAATATGGCATCTGCTAAAAATAAAATAAAAAATAAAAAAATTCCCAGGCTTTTCTAATGCTTCACTAGTTTTAATCCCACAAAAATGCCCCCGGTCACATAATACTCTGTAGGTTGGGTTGTCCGGCTACAGACCTGAGACTAAGCTTAGTGCTCAGAATGTAGGGCACTCCCTTGGGCTCAGTACCTGTGGAAGGAAGGAGGAAAGCAAGATTGAGCAAAAAGAGATAACAGGTTGTGATCCGGACCCGGAGACCTGGCAGGCTCAGCCAACCCCACAGGGAGCTCTGGAACTTGTCAGTTATCCCACTCAAGGCTAAAATGGAGAGACCTGTACATGTGTCCCTCCATCAGTCCTTCCTGTACCACCTGAGGGAGAGGTGACCCCAAAGACGCTGAGAGGTAGAGGACATCTGCTGAAGATAACAATTGCTGGACACACGTCCTCCCGAAAAGGAGACGGGGGCACACATCTCTCTGTCCACCACAGCTTATCCTTGTGTCACCGGGATGCACTTCTTCATATCATTCAGGGAGCGGTTTTCCCATTGTTCTAGCAAGCACCTTTTCCTGAGGGAAGACAAGAAGAGGAGATTCATTGGGATCAATGATAGCTCCTGTCCCTATACCTGGGCTTGGAGCTGCAACTGATGCTCACCATCTCCCTTTCCCATTATCCATGCTAGATTCTTCTCCCCCCAGGCAGCACCTCTGCTGGTACTATACTTATCTGGAGGCAAGCCCCAGACCCTTGGTCACCATGCCCCCATCAGCCAAGGGTGGCTGTGATTGTCCATTTACCATCACAACTGAACGAGGTGCAATAGACACCCAAGTGGATTCAGTCAGATGTCATATCGTTCCTCCCTTCAGCATGGCCCCTTCTGCTAAGCAGAGCCAGCTGCTTTGCCAAGATGGGGATTCTACTTCTGGTCTATTGGTCCCTAAAAACAGGAAACCCAAAGCGTCCAGACTGGAGCTCTAGAATACAGTGAAAAGAGATTCTTGTGGTGCCCTGAGCAGACGTGTCCACCTTGGAGGGAAAGGACTTCTAACTCTTCAGAGCCCAGAAACGTGGAGATGGAAAGCACATCATAGCAGGACTTCCCTTCCCTACTGCAATGCTAACTGTAGTGCACGGACTTTCCATGGCCTGGTCTCCATTGCAACCAAAATACATGTATTTTCGTATTCTATCCATGATGTGTCTTCCTCTGGGTGCTTCAACCTGATGTTTCTCCACTATGGGCTACCTTTCTTCATTCTCCAATTCATTAACATTTTTCATCTTTCATTTGTTATTACAACTGTGTCTTGAGCAACGTGGATTTGAACTGAGTGGGTCCACTTGTACACTGACTTTTTAAATAAATAGTACAGTATTGTAACTATTTTCCTTATGGTTTTCTTCATAATATTTTTATTTAGCTTACTTTAAGAATACTATATATAATACATATAACATATGAAATATGTGTTAACTGGTTGTTTATTCATTGGTAAGACTTCCAGTCAACAGAAGTCTGTTAATAGTTAAATTTATGGGGAGTCAAAAGTTATATATAGGTTTTCAACTGCAGGGGTGGCAGGGTTTGGTGCCCCTCACCCCTGTATTGTCCAAAGATCAACCGTATTGTTATTATTGCTGTATTAACATCTTAAAGAGAATGTTTTGAAGACAGTCATCTTCAATAAGTTCTAAAAATTTGATACCAGGAAAGTGTTTTGGTGAGATGATTTATCTAGCGTTATCAGTCAATGTAATCGAATTAGTCAAAGTTGCCTCTGACCAGAATTTGAGGAAATATAAATGATAGCCATGAAGTAGGAGCTCTTTAGTTGTTGGAGGACTGAAGTTGTGTCTTGATAAATAGATGCCTAGAAATGTATTTTGTGAACAAAAACCTATGTGAGTGAGCACAGATCCTGGAAATGCCTTCATCATCACCAGTAACTGTATCCCATTCTTGGTACTAAATGCAAGGTCTTCTTGGAGTTCAGTAAATACAGTATGAGATTTGTGAAGAGCTATCTAGAATTCCCTTAATGGCTTAACTCAGAGATATTAGGTTTTAGCTGCAAGGGCTGGGGGGGGGGGGAAGCAAGACAACAACAACAACAATAAAAACAGAAAAGAGAGGTTGAGTGCTTTTGAACCCTTTAAGAATTTCTGAGGACATGCATTAAGTAAATGTTTCTGGCTTTCTTATCCTGTTTTTTTTTTCATTCAATGAATATTTACTGAGTGCTTCCCTTGCCAGGAACTATTGTAAGTCCTGAGAATACAACAATGACCAAAACTGATGAAAGCCCCTGATCTCATGGAGTTGATATTTCAATTAAGGGGATGCAATAAAAAATTAAAATAAGTATTATATGTTAGAGGTAATGAATGTTATGTAGAAAAATTAAAATAGAGAATAAAGAATGGGGGGGAGGTTGTAATTTTAAATAGGGTAATCATTGAGAAAATACCTAAGAGGGTTCATGTAGTATGCCAAAAGGAAAAGGAAAAGGAAAAGGAAGGAAGGAAGGAAGAAAGGAAGGAAGGAAGGAAGGAAGGAAGGAAGGAAGAAAGAAAGAAAGAAAGAAAGAAAGAAAGAAAGAAAGAAAGAAAGAAAGAAAGAAAGAAGGAAAGAAAACCTGAGAGAAAACCAATCCAAGTAGACAGCACAGCAAATGGAAAGGCACTGAATAGGGACTACGCCCATCTTGTGTGAAAAGAAGCATGGAGGTCAACATGGCTGGAGCATAGTGAATGGTGGGGAAAGTATTAGGAGATAAAGTCAGGCAAGTTGAGGGGTCTGATGAGGCACCACCTTGTGGGCTATTATAGGACATAGCCTTTTGTTCCTAGTGATGTGGGAGCACTCTGAGGTCTTTGGGTAGAGGATAGCATGTTCTGACTTGTGTGCTGAAAAAACTACTTTGGCTGCTGTGTTGACTACAGACTAAAGCAGGGAGACCAGATCCGAGACTACTCCAACCAAGTAAGAGGTTAAGGTGACCTGGACCAGGTATTTGCAGTGAGGCTGATGAGAGGTGATTGGATTCTGGATATATTTTGAAGGTAGAGACAATGAGTATTTTGTAGATTTTTATTTAGACAGCTTGAACACATGATATGGCAATAAGAAATGAGTCAGAAATGACCCCAAGGTTTTGGTCCGAGCATCTAGGAGCATGGAATGGTCATTTACTGAAATGGAAAACTACAGAAAGACTACATTTGGAGGTAAGATCAAGTTATTATGGCTGAAATATGTTACCCTTAAAAATAAAACTGTCAGTAATTTTATCAGCAAAAAATGGGTTTATTCACAAATGGCTGAGAACTGCAATCTGTGAGGAGCAAACTACAGCAAAACAATAGTCAATACAGAGAACAAAGGGGAGGAACACTCTTTTATAGAGGAAAAGGGGGATTTTAAAGGGGCTGTTATAAACCTTTTTATAAGTTGTTTGGAGTAAACTGGGAGTTGGAAGTATAGTAGCTTCTCATTGGCTGAGCTGTGACTCTCTCATTGGCTGGGCCGTTGCTAGGAGCTGAAGAAATTTTCCTTCTTTTGGCTGAGATAGTAGTGTTCGCCTTCAAGGTCTATTCCTTTTGGGTCTGCAATTGACAACTGTTGCTGGACCTCAGAGCTCCTCCTGCTGGCCTCACAACTCCATTCTCAATGAAGTTTCCTTTTATTAATTTTCATGGATGCCTAATGGAGGTCCAGGGGAGAAGTTGAATAAGTTTTGAGTTCAGGGAAGAAATTCTGAGCTGATCCTTCAAGTATGTATTGGATCTCATCATTTCTTTACCCTAAACCCCCCAATTACTTCCCAGATATAAACTATGGAATTGGCAGTGTTGGGATATTTTTTAAAGCCATGACAAAAAGATGAGATCACCCAGGGAATGAGAGTACCTAAAAATAGAGAGGAAGTGCAAGGATGGGGCCCTGGATGACTCCAACATAATCTCTTTCCAGCCCTTCCTACAGGAAACTGAAAATATCCCTAGAGAGAGGACAAGGGCCATCCGGGGTTCACAGTACTCTTGGGGTATGAGGAAACTGGGGGGCTGCTTCCAGGGTTTGTGTCCATGTCGCTGATATTCTGCAAGACTGTGGGAGATGTCTACTGTCCTAGCTGGGGGTTGAGCACTGGAGCAAAGCACAATGAGAAGTTGTTAAATTAGGTGATGTACTAATGAAGGTGTAATCTAAAGATCCCAGCCAAAGAGCATTAAAGCTTCCTTCCAGAGAGCCAGAATTTTGCTATGAAATTGGCATAAACTAGAACTAGTGGTAGAGATGTTGAAGAGGTGCTGTCCAGTGAAAAGGAAACATAAGGATCTGTTTGACCATTAAATTCCTGCCCTGTGTCCCTGAGAGCATCGTGTGACAGCTGTGAGCTCTAGGAAAAGAAATAAGCCAGTAACCACAATGAATTGAGTTGTTTGGGACCTAAGACAAGCAAACACAACTTAGCTAAGTATAAAACATCTATCTACCTTGCCAATTTGGACATTTTATCCAAAATAGCAATTCTCTAGAGCTACTTTTCTAGGCTTCTTATCCCTAGACAAGGTTGTGGTGGGGGGAAATAGATCCAGGCTTTTGTGGAGCTGAAACTTATACAGTTTGGGGTGGGGGATGATTTTAAGAAAAATAATACAAAACAAAGTGTAGGGTCTTAGAAGAGATCTATATAAGTCAAGGCCCTAAAGTTACAGCTTCATTAGCTTTAATAAAGTCCATCTCTGACCCTGGAATGAGAGGACAGAGATCTTGGGAGCAGTAACTGATCAGCTAATCCGCTGTGATCAAGTTTACCATAGAAATGCCAAGAGGTATTCAGAGTTAGCCAGACATTATGGGGAAATTCTCCTTGATGTCTATGTCCCACCCAAAGCCATTCAAATAAAGGGAAATGTATATTAAAGTCACATACATGAAAGGAGAGATAGTAAATATTCTCATTAGTTGGGATACAATAAAGGAGGGTCACCTCAACAACCTGAATGCATCCAACAGTCTGAGCACCCCAGCCTCACTTCACTGAGGCTGGCACACTGTGCTCTGAACCAGAGAACCAGTGATAGTATCAGAAATGATCCAACTGGCTTTCTTCCTACACGTAGTGTTGCTAGGTACAATGCATGATGCCCATTTACATTTGAATTTCGACTCAATAATCAATCATTTTCTGCTATAAGTACAGCCCAACCAACTTATACCAGAAAAGCACTTCTTTATCTGAAATTCAAATTTAAATGACCATTCTCTATTTTCATTTGCTAAATCTGGCAATGCTACCTGCACTGATCTGTGCTTTGAGATTTCGAACAAGATGGGAATTTGGAGAGTCCCATTAAGCAGCAAATCCAAGGAACACATCAGCAATATTGTATCAGTAGGTCACACCGTTGCTCCCACACTTGTCCTAAGAGGTATCATGGCTCATACAATGCTTAATTGTGGTTTCAGAATCTGAAGGGTGAGAGCTGAGGACTTGACAGAATTTGTGCCTATTTGTAGGGCAAGGGGATGACTCATAAAGGCTATTCCCATTGAGCTGGTGGGAAGGATGAAAAGGCTGCTGTGTGATAGCCAGTATTATTGCAAACAAAACATTTCAATGTGCCCCCAACCTCCCAGAGGGATTAGAAATTTTGTAATTGCTGGAGTAAATTAATGAGTCAGGAGTGAATCCATCAGTCAAATTGTGAAAAGTAAGTCATGAGTGTTTTGTCCAGCTGCGTAAAATCCACTTATTTCCTCTTAGCACAGAAACTAGAATTAAATATAAGACCAAAGGCTCAGCTCATGGAGACACTGATCAGTACTATGTCCCAGTACTTATATGCCTTCCAATCATTTGTTTTAGGTCTCTGACTAACTAATATTTTGGTACTTTACGGTTTTAAAGTATATATAGGTATGTGCATTTCTCTTACTACATCCTTACAGAGCCTAAAAGGTAATATCTTATCAGCACCCCCATTTAAAAATTATTCACTTGAGAGATATTTACTGGGTATTCATTATGTGCTTCAAATAGTGAACAAGACAGACAAAGTCCACTCTTATGGAACTTGCCTTCTGGTAAGGAAGAAATATTTTTAAAAATAATAAAATTTCAGGTGGCAAGATTTTCATGACGAAAATAAACAAGGCAAGAAGAATGAGAGAGACCAAGACTATTTTAAGCAAGATAGGGAAAGCCTTTTCAAGATGGTAGCATATGAGCTAGACACAGAACTTCTGTAATAAGATGCCAGGTACGTAGAAATGGAGTAAAGAGCATTGCTTGAGGAAGAAATGAGTTTAACAAGTTTCTAGGCATGATGACTGCAGGGGTGTGAGGAAGGTATGGAAGGAAAGGAGGAGGGTCAGACATGACCAGAGATGAGGCAAACAGGGACAAGTTCTCAGGGAGCTATGAAGGGAATGGAGAAGAATTTATATGGTATTCCAATACAGTGGGCAGAAACTGGAGGGTTCAGAGTAGGGGAGGGGAGTGGTATAATCCAATGCATACTTAAAGATCAATCTGGCATTTGGCCAAGAAGAGGGCAAGACAAAAGTAGTAGTTTAGAAGCTAACAAATTAAGCAAGAGATATTGGTGCTCTGGATTTAGACAGGAACTGCAAAAGGGCTCTACTATTTAAAAGTAGAGCCCGCAGGACCGACTGCTAAAGGAGGTTAGGGGTGAGGGAAAATGAAGCATGATGGGTAATCCCTAGGATTTCTACCTGAAAGGTTTGACGCTATTACCTGAGATAAAAACTAAGGCCCATGAAAATGAAAATACATTTCTATAATCACATTTTAAGTAACAAAGCCAAGATTCAAATTTAGATTTTCTAGCCCTCCAATACTTTTGGACTGGCATGTTAAGTCTCCTAATTTGTTTACTTATTCAAAAAAACCCCCCTTTTAAACCGTAAGTTCCTCTGTGACCAGCATCTGGTAGTATCTGATGTCCAATCATAGCAGTCAAAGGCACATAGTGCTTTTTTGGTGGTGAGAACATTTGTAAGAGGATATAACAAGTCTATCAGCCCCCATGTTTCCCACCATCCTTGACTGATTCACTAATCTGATTCTTTCAGAAGGCTTTCTGTGCTTCCTATCTTGTTGGCTTTGGATTCTGCTATGAAGCACTAATCTCATTTCAGAGGCCAGCAAACTTTCTCCTCCTAAAAAAGTTTTATGGGTGCAATTGCAAACATATGTTCATGGAGATAAAAACACATGCTGGTTATTGTCCTACAGGCAAAATTGTCTTGATGGAATCAACAACAGCCTTTATTTATTTGAGAAAATCAAGTATAAAAATATCTCATCAGCTATCTTATTACATTCTGTGTTTGATTATAGCTGAAATACTCTAAACTCAGTATTAGTTTCTTATATACTCTTTAGAAATCTACAGTTTCCAATATCAATGCAATTCTCAGTGAATCTTGGCATGATTTTTATTTTCTTGTAAATCATTAGGAGCCACACTTCCACATATTTCCTGATCATCCTTCTAGAGGATATTTAAACTTGACACATCAAAATGTTGATGAACCCAACCATTATTACATTATTCAACTCGTTTTTCATTCTCAGGCCTTCAACATCTTTTTCAGAAAATCAAAGGAAATTTTTCTTCACACTTTATGTAATCCTCTTACTTTGTATGTAATATTAAGACTTGAGGCTCTCCTCAAAGTTATATTGAACTAATTTACAAATAAAATAAATCATTAGTTACCAACTTGCCTCTTTCAATGACAAAATATAATTCAAACTGTATTACTCTATCAATTCCAGTTTTTCTAAGTACCCTTCAGAGAAAATTCAGAAGTCTATGAGTGAGAGAGTTAGAACAGGAAACACATTCCCCTTGGCACTTATTCTTGCAACATTGAACTGTGCCCGGAGTATCCACTTCAATCTGAGGAATTTGGCATTCCTGATAAGTAGGGGGAAATTTTTCTGAAAGGGTTCATGAAAACAGAGATCTTTCTCACTCCAGACTCTGATTAACTTAAAACACCTTGGCTCAAATCCCTTTCTGATAAATACCAAGACCTTAACATGTGATTAAGTTTGCTGATACAGTATTATAGAAGAAGGAGGAGGTGGAAGAGAGGAAGGAGGAGGAGGGGGAGGGGAGGGAGAAGTGGAAGAGGAAGGAGAGGAGGGAGAGGAGGAGGAGAAAGAGAAGAAGAAATGCCTATGGAGACATCTCTAAGCAAATCCTTAGATATAGTTAAAGATATCTAAAGGAGGGGAGAGGGAGGGGGAGGGAGAGGAGGAGGAGAAGAAGAAATGCCTACTGAGACATCTCTAAGCGAATCTTTAGATATCCTCGGTGAAACTTTCTGGAAAGTTACCTAGGGGTCTGTTGGGCAACATTAGCTGTGGTAATGTTCTTCATTCTTTTGATTTTATCCCTCCAAAATAAAAGGGGTAAACAATTTTTTCCCTACCCACTAAGTTTGAAAACTGAATTTTTGCCATAACCACTAAAGCCATGGCCTTAAAAAAAAAAAAAAAAAAAAGCATCCTACTAATTTAAGGGAGAAGAAGTCAGGGTAACAATGGTAAGCAGAGAAGGAATGTTGTTTGTTTATCGCATTAAAGTATTCCAAGTGATTTGTCCATGTATTTGAGAATAAATGGATTAGAGCTCCTAAAAACTACTGAGAGAACCTGAAGAATGAAGCACTGATCATTCTGAAGAGATCTAAATATTTTTGGAGCATATTTCAGGACTACCACTTCTGAATGTGATTGAATAACTGCTATATGATTAGGAAACTGGATATATAAGGAAGTGTTTTGGGATCTTGTAAAACAGACATAACACAAAACTGTGAGTTCTGACAACAGGGGAAGAAATGAAGTATATCCAAGCATCAACACGACTTTCTAGCTAGAGGTAACCACTCCCCAGACTACAACAAAATAAAGTGGAACCCTAGCTGAGCACAGCCATCTTGTTGCATTTACAAGAAGAGATCAGAGTTCAAGGAGGCCAAGAGAGCTGAAACATGAGGGGCAGAGTACCAGAGAAAAAGAGTGCCAGAAATATATCTAAACGTTACCTTGAGTCCTCTGTTGAATATCTAGCTATACATGGATAAGTTGATACTCTAAGAGGCCAAGTTTCTGAGCTCTGTGAACTGGAAGTTGAGTTGTAACCAGATAAAATGGAGAGATCTTGCTGAAAGCCCTGAAATATTTACTAGAGACTCCTGAAGGGGCAATGCTTTCAGAGTAGAATTAAGTCAGCCCTAAAGGAAAGCAAACTTTCGACTCACTCTAAGAAAGCTTCAAAACAAACCTCACAATGATCGAGGAAATCCAGACGTTCAACAGCATCACGTTTACAATATCCAGCACCCTAACAAAAGTATTTAAAATTTTAAAAAAGTATTTAAAATGAAAAGAAGCAGTAAAGTATGACCCATCACCAAAAGAAAATTAAGTCAATAAAAACAGGTACACAATGACAGAGATAATGGAGTTAGCAGCAAGGACTTTAAAACAGCTATTGCAGATATGCACAATTTTAAGGAAAACATGAACATAATGAAGATAGAAATGGAACACACGCACACAGGAAAATAACAATATTGATATTGAAGAATATCAATAAACCTGACAAATCTTTAGCAAGACTTCAAAAAAGAGAGAAGATAGAAGTCACCAATATCAGAAAGAGCAAAAGAGGATATCACTACAGACACTGAAGACATCAGAAGGGTATTAAGATGAATGAATAAATAAGTTGTATTATGGCCATACTATGGAACCTTGCTCAGCAATAAAAAGTAATAACACAACACATGTCAAGACACAAAAATGTGGATGAATGTCAAAAACATTATGCTCAGTTAAAGAAACCATACACAGGGGCACCTGGGTGGCTCAGTTGGTTACTCAACTGACTCTTGATTTTGGCTCAGGTCATGATCTCATGGTTCCTAGATTTGAGACCTGCAATGGGCTCTACACTGACAGCGTGGAGCCTGCTTTGGATTCTGTCTCTCCCTCCCTCTTTCTCGGCCCCTTCCCCACTTGCTTTCTCTCAAAATAAATCAATACACTTTTAACAAATTTTTAAAAAGTCATACACAAATGAATCCATACTGGATAATTCTATCGACATAAAGTTCTAGATTAGGCAAAACTAATTGATAGTGACAGAAGATCAGTAATTGCTTGAAGTGGGGGTACAGGTGATGACTGACCACAAAGAGACTGAGGGAAGTTCGGAGTGACAAGAACTTACTTTTATCGGGATCATGGTGTTGGTTACACAGAACACAATTGTCAAAGCCTCAACTGGAAGATATTTTGTTCGTAAATTTTACCTCAATAAGGTTCATGAAAAATAAAATCCAAAACATTCAACAAATAAATACACCTACTAACACATTATTGTTGCAAGACCCATTAAATTGTGCAATGTTCATATGTCATGGCAACTACAAATTAATTTTAAGAGTATGATGAAGCTGATTCTTCATGATAGGCCATCTGACTCTTTATGTAGAGAATAAGAGCATAAATTCAGAATCATTTAAATGTGACCTTGTTCATAAAGTTCATTTTGCAGAAAGGAAGGAAGGCTGCTCACCAGCCAGAGACTGGGGATTACCAGTTCTTTAATTCGTGAAAATTACAGGTTTGCTCTCATTCAAGAGTTCAAATTACGACCCTTCCAAGAACTTTTGTGTGTGTGGTCAGGGTGGGGGGAAGTTCTTCCTAAGCCAGGTAGCAAGTGGAGGGAGACCTCAGTATTCTCAGCAGACGTGGGAGGAGACCAGACTAATAGTCTCAAGAAAGGAGGGTTCAGGGACGCCGGTTTAAAAGGGGGATCAATGACCCTCACTACAGCGAGCTCAGAGTACTCGTCCATATAACGCATAGATCTATAAAAGAGACACCCTGTTTGACAAGGGGTGTAAGACATTAACAATGGCTTTGTGGAGACTTTACCTTTCTTGCTAACTACAGGCATTTAGCACTATCTTATTATGGAGGGACCAATTACCTCCTTTCTTGGTGGGTCTGAGGCCATCAACCCACACATTATGGTCAAAAACGTTTTCAGTAACCAATTTTTTTTTCTGGCAGAGAAAAGGCAGAAAAGAAACGTTACAAAAGAAACATTACTAAAAGAAAACATTACAAAACGTTAAACCTGGTTGCCTTTCAATGCCAAAAATATGGATATATTTTCACTAACTTTCTATATTTCCAAATATTGTTTTGTAAGTATGACTTTTGCAATGGAAAAAAATAGTAAACATGTCATTATGGTCTGCATTTATTGGTAATGAAAAAAATTTCAGGGACAACAAATTGTTCTGTTCTACTCTTCTAGTTTCTATAAATTTCTGTTACTTTTGCAAGAAAATTGCTGCATATTCTAGTCTTTTCTATTAATAAACCAAATGGGCCTTTCTATACCACAAACAATTTTACTCCTCTTGGTTCGTTTTTTCCACGGCATGTGTCCAATACGTCAATATTCCCTCCTACACACCGCAAACCACAAACCAAGCATGGCCACCTGGGGAGAGCAGGAGTCTCCTCTGATTTTGTCCACCTAGGGGAGGAATTCATTCTACTTCATCTCAGACTAGTTTGGTAGTTCATATGTTCAATGTGTTAGCAGATGAGGTGTTTTTACTCCAAAAGAAATACCAAGTCTCCTAAATAAATTGAGGAAATACAATGAAAGAACTGCATACCATTACAGAAATGCCTCCCCTTTGCAGATTAGGGTTATTTTTTGAAACTGGTGACAATTTAAAATGGTACTTGATTATCACACAAAGGCACTGAACATGGAATGCAGAATTCGCAGCCCTTTGCTGGCAAGAGAGGTTTTCCTAGATCTCTTTTAAAGATCTCTTTACATCTTCTTAAAGATTAAGGAGCTTAAACAAACACCAATATGCTGCCATGACAGGATTCCAACAGATGTGCTCAGCAGTGGAAGTTAGGTTTGGGGTGTGAGTATAGTTTTGTCCTTTCCTTCTCGATAGATATCGTTGAAACTTGGCCAAATGTACAGCCGGCTTACAGATTTGGCCGTCATGAGCCATCTCCATGATCGTTACAACCATCTAATTTCTTTTTTTTTCTTTTTTGTTTTCTCTCCATAATATTTTATTGTCAAATTGTTTTCCATACAACCCCCAGTGCTCTTCCCCACAAGTGCCCTCCACCATCACCACCACCTCTTATCCCCCCTCCCCCTTCCCCCTCAACCCTCAGTTCATTCTCAGCATTCAATAGTCTCTCAAGTTTTGCATCCCTCTCTCTCCCCAACTCTCTCTCCCTCCTCCGTTCCCCCTGGTTCTCCATTAGGTCTCTCTTGTTTTCCTGCTAGACCTATGAGTACAACCATCTAATTTCTTTAAAATAACTCTCGAAAACATCTTTTAAACTTTGTTGGCAAGCCCTCCACTTACTTTGTAGCTCAATGAAGACACCGTTGCTGTTTGGGAACCTGGAATCAGGCAATCCCTCTGACCTGGGTAATTTTTCTCACGTTAGTGCTGCTGGCACCATATTGCTGAGAGCCAGAATTCAGACACTACTCCATTCTTCCCTTGACTGCATTCAAAGAAGACCCTATGAGGGATTTGTGGGAGGGGGTCTTTTTAAGGTGTATTTTATATTATCTCTGACTCTGTACCAAATGACAAGTTGAGTACATTTATAGTATAGTATAGTAGATTCTAAAATCAAATGGAAAGCAGAGCAAATGGATCATCAGAAAGGAGAAGGAAACTGACATTCATTGAATGCCTACTATGAATCACACATTTGACAAGCATTATGCTCCGGCGGTTCGTGGGCAGCCCACAAACCAGCAGCAGCACCTGGGAGCCTGTTAGAAATTCAGAATTTCAGGCGCCATCCAGGCTTGCATTTTAAAAGATCCTCAGCATCACTTTACATCATTTCCTCTTCACCAAAATTGTGGATAAATATGGTATGACCTCTGTCTTATATTAGGAGAGTAAGGAAGGACCAAGGTTAAGAATTTTACATAAAAGTCTGAACATAGCAACAAGGAAAGCTGTATTTCGGCCCATTTTGAAACTTCTCATATTTCCACTCTACCAGGCAAAGTCCTAACCCAGCTTTAAGCTGTAAGACTTGGGTTTTGGTCCAGACTCCACCATTAATATCTTTCTGGGCTCATATACACCAGTTAATCTATCTGGATGTCACTTTTTTGTCCCGCTTATTCCATGGAATTGCTACAAAACAAATGAAATGAATATATGTGAAAACACTCTGTAGAGTATATGGCGCTGGCCAAAATTAACCTGCTAATGGAATTGTACCAGCGACTCTTTCTCACTTAGTTTTTGCCAAGGAAAAAAGACCAAGAACAAAACACTGGATGCCAAGTATCTCCACATCACATAGTGAGGGATCAGACTGCCTAGGTGGTTTTGAAGCTGGCTAGGTCAGACCTCATCCGTTACCCAACCTCAAGGTTATACAAGGTTTGAAAAGAAGAGAAGCGAGATTTTCTCTAAAAAGGGCTTTTATTGGAGAATGGGGCAGGGTAAGATCATGTCTCCTGTATTTCAATCCTACAGAAAGGGGCTCTAAGAAGCCCACACAGAGAGCTTGCTATTAGTCTTCTAAAAAAAAGACAACTTCATCTGGAAGGAGAGATCTACCATAACCCTTCCTCTCCCTGGCAAGCTTGCCAGACTAAAGCAATGCTATGTTTTGGTATTGCCATGCTAACTATTAAACTGGGCAGCAAATTTCAGTTGCATATCTTGAGGCTAAAAGTGACTAGTGTATTTTTTATCACTTAAAAGCATCTGAAATGTTTTCAGGAACCTGGCCAAGATTTCAACCCAAAGGAAGGGAAAAAACAGTCCACAGATTTGGTTTAAAAGCAGTGTGAAAAAAAAATAGTATCATTTGCTGCTTGTATCCTATGGGGAAATGCTTTTCTAACACCCTAGTTTCTGGAATTAGCACCTTAAAAATCAACACAGGATCAATAGAAATAGTGTTTCCAAAGCAAAAATCTAGTTTTAAAGATAAAAGTCATGGGAGAGAGATAGGGCAAGCAAGTAGGCCTACCCTAATTACCTTCTTATCCTAAAGCCAAAATCCTAAAGGACATTCTAGTCTATACTCTTATAGTTGTTCATCACACAGTGGAAGGTAAAGCTTCCCACCATTCTGGGGGCAGGGAAGGGGGGTGACTCTGTGTTCCTGTAGGAAACCACAGAGGTTTAGAAAAATAAGAAATGATTCTACCCAAAGTGAAATACAAGCTATGCATATGGGATAAGGTGGTAGGAGAGACACAGGCTGGCCACCCCTCCAAGGCTTGGCTATTGAGAATTGAGGTCCCAGTCCAACTAGTTAAGGCAGGGAAAGCCAAGAGCAGAAGTTGAAGCAGACCCAGAAAGCTGAACAGGAATTAGGGACCTGAATATAGGAGCTAGGTCACAGGTAGTTGGTCTAAGACAAAATCACACATGGAAATCTGAGAAACCAAGAGATCAATATATGTGTTGGGGAAAAGAAACCAAAAAGATCCAAATTGACCAAGATGTTCAATTTCCATATGTGTCTAGACAACTTCAAATTCACACCTCCATCCCAAATGTTTTGAGGCAGGTCAACATCCACAGACATAATCTTTCTCTCTCTATCCTGTAACCCTCACCTCTACCTCTCTCCTGACCATCCAAATATCCAAGAGTGGACTTTTCAATAGTCATATCACTTCCTTCCACAGCCTGTAGGTAAAGTCAAGGGCCCTTAGGTGGTGCCTGAAGTCTCTCGTGATCTGGCTCCTGCTAACTTTCCAACACATCTCTCACTGACTCCCATCCTGCAACCCACAATTCAACCAGATAGAATCTCTCAGTTTCCAAACACATAAGTTTGAGCCTTAGCACATCCCATGCTGCCATTTTCCAAATTTGCTGATGGATAAGAATCACCAGCAAAGCTTGTTAAAATGCAAATTTCCAGGTCCTCCTCCAGACCTACCAATTCAGAATTTCCAAGGAAAGAGTCTGGAAATGTGTGTGTTTAACAAAACTTCCAGGTGAAACTTATTATCTAACAACTCTAGTGAAAGGTCTGTGAGAGCAGGGATTCTGCCTTTTTCGTGGTGTCACATCCAGAAGTCAGTGTACGTGCCATTCTCTTTGCCCACTCTATTTTTGACCTGGCTCATTCCTGTTTGGTTCACACAACACCAGCACCATTCCTGTAACATAAGAAGCAATGGATACATACTGAATGAGCAAAATAGTAATAATAATAATAATAATAATAATAATAAAATGAGTGAGTGTAACAAATGAGCAGGAAATCTGCAGGGTAGATGGGAGTTTACAAATGGTAGACAAAAACAAGCGCCCCCTTACTAGGACAGCATCTAGAAGGCCTGAGCATAGGGATTCTGATTTCAGAAGGAATAAATCCAGGCCCTGGGGCTTGGGCTACCAGATAAGTGTCTAGCCACTGAAGGGACTAAGATTGCAATGTAGGAATCTTGTCAATAATAATGGGGAAGAGCAGAGAAATTTGTTCACTTAGATAACTAAAAACAGAGACTCAGCCATACTGGGACTTAGGAACAAGATGGGAACCCAATAACTGGGGAAATGATTGCTAAAATTTGAGTTGGAGCAGCCATAGACATTCTGAATAAGGAATTACTGAGGGCCCCTTAGAAGTCACAATGACACGTAGCAGGATATTCAAGAAGGCTTTGCAACCAGCTCTGAAGGTAAGGAGAAGATACAGGTACAAAAGAGAGTATTAAACTTACTAAGAATTTTCTTCCTCCTTATCAACTAAGACAGTACTTGTCTAGGGTTGTAAGCTATAAAAGAAATATAGAAGAGTTGATTTAATTATACTTGGGAGTATGTGAGGACAGAGCGATTTTTAAAATGTCCAGAAAAATCTGAAAGCTGGACAAATAGAGAAACGAAAGAGAAATGGAGAAAACCTCAGACTGTGCTCTTTTGACATGAGACCCACCTGGTGAAGCTGGGAATGTTTATTAGTTTTCCACAGCTACGTTTATTTAGGTAATAAAAACTCATCCATAAAGCCTTCAATGGCGGCAAGAAGAAAGCCAGGTGTATTTGAGGTTTTGTGAAGCTCTCAATCTCTCCCTTGTCCTTCGCAGATGGAAGGAAAGAGGCTCGAAGACTCAGAAAGAGAGAAAACCACTTTTCCATTCATGTTGAAACCATGTGTCCTTGGGCAGAAATGTAATCCATGTGATCCTGATTCATTTACACTATCATCATCAAAATACTGTTTTCCAGGAGCAATTTAGTGTCCACAAAGATTTTTTGAATCTTTTCAGAAACACTTTTAATCCATTTTCCCCCTAAGAACAGGAAGTTGCCTTTGCCAACTGTCAACTGACTCAATCATGAATAAAATGTTCAGATTCCCTTCAAATTTTCAAGGCTATTAATTCTAGCAGATTTTCACTAGGTCCCACCAGGTCTCCTAAGCCCACAAAGAAAAGACAGTGCTTGCCCAGGTGGGTGGGTTGATTTCCCACAGGTGTCCCCAGAGGCTGAGCTCATGCAGCAGGTAGGATTCCTGTCCATCCTACAGAACCCCTGTGTTCTTCCTCTTTTCCATGGTTATCTTGTCTCTTCTGCCTCGCTGCCTTTATTCTTTCCCTTTCCACCTTTATTTCCACACTGAACTATATTTAATACTTAGTTTATGTCAGGCTCTGTTCTACTCAATATTGTTTTTAATGACTAGGATAAGGACAGCTCAGCTGCTTAGAAAGTATATGATAACATTGAGATAAGAGCAAAACTAATCAACTCGATGATAGGGATGCCGGGTTCTAAAAAAATAACAAGTTATAAGGAAAAATGAAAGTACTGCCATTAGGTATAAAATATCTACACATAGATAAATAAATGCACAGCAGAGGGTACATTTAAGGAGCCAGACTTTAAGAGGAACCTCAGCAAATTAAAATGGTTTCCAGTAGAGAGAATCTAGATGAGAAAGAATCCAAGTAACTTGGTAGTATGAGAATTGGGACCATTTAGCCTGAAGATGAAGAGACTTTGGGAGTATAAGACCACTCGTTGAATAAATTAGAAGACAGATAAACAACCACCAACACATTTTGAAGTCAGATTCACACATAAATGAACTAGATGATTCTCAACATGCTTCTAGATCTGAGATTCTGTGCTTCTCCTCACCAGGGCCCATGCAGCTCTTCACCTTCACCGCTCCTCAGCTAGTTTAGAAATTTATAAATACCAGTGACTGGTTTGGGAAGCTCCAATATAAAGTTTTCAACTTCAAAAATGTCACTGGCATTTTGATTTGCTTTTTATCTTCACGGACTCTTCTAAAAAGAGATGCTCGACCACAGAGGAGGTACCTTCCCTAAGATTCAAAGACATAACAAAACCCATGCCTGAACTCAAAGTATCTCATCAATCTGCAATCAGCTCCCTCTTGCATAGGTACATTCTCTAAGTCTGTCTTAAAATGTCTAATATCCAATCTCTCCTCTCATTTCAGGATTTTCTGTTATTGAATTGAGTGGCAAGAAGTGGCAAATATATTTGATAGTGGAAGACAATACGTCTTGGAAGTCATGATTTCTTACAACATTTAAGAAAGTGGGAAAATAGCATAAACTCTTTCTGGGTAGCTATTATAAAGGTGTTGGGTGTTTGGCCACTTTTTCCTCCCGCAAAACCATTAACAGTTGTGAAGAAAGAGCTCCAGAACCCAAGACTGGCATTTGACCGACAAGCTGAAAGAGACTGGTGGTGAGCATTCACTGGGTGCTCCACCAAAATATTTCCTTTGGGAAAACCAAGACAAGCAAATCAATTAACTTTACAAGAGGAAAGGGAAAAAAAGTCCACTTCTCCCTACGTTTACCTCTGTGAGAATTGAAAAGACTCCAGTTCCAAGAAAATGATTAATTTTTGCAGTGTCAGCATGCTTTTTTACAAACTGAATTTTTATGATACCCTACTCAGTGTTGGAAACATTTTATACTCAAGAGGAAAGTCTAAGGCTTTGCAAAGTGGAGGAACAGTATCATATTTAAACCATTTGATCTGTTTTTAAAAACACTGGGTTTAAGCCTACAGAACAACATTTTTAAAAGTCTTTTAAATAGTCTTTTGCAAGACATCTCATAAACATTGTAATCCTCGTCCGTCTCTCTTTTGTCTTACTTCCTGCCATACTTTGCATGTCCAGGAATATGTGCTGTCCATGAAGTTAGATGCTGGATGTCACATGCACAGCCCACACACATATCAACAAAGACTCCTCATGCCCCAGCATGAACTAATCTGCTGTTCCTTCTTTTGGCAAGAGATGAACAGCCAATGTGATTAAAGGGATGAGAAAGAATTACTGCAAGGAAAGGTTAAAGGAACTGGAGGTGTTTACCTACAGAAGAAAAAAGAGTGACCCAAGCATAGCTCTTCAGTCCATTGAGATTTCTTTTGCAAACATAATAAATAATTAAATAAATCAATGATTTGGTGCCATGTCTACAGAGAACCAGCAAAAGGAAGCACAAGTTTTATCTAGAGAGCTTGCCATTGGACAAAAGAAGGTCTTGGCAAGATTGGAGTGATAAAGCATTGAAAGGACCTCCTCTAGTGGTTATGGAGGAAGTCTCTCTATGAAGCTTTCACAAGAGAAGAGAAGAGCTTGCACAGTTCAGAGAACATCAGCAGCTAAACTGCACAAATGGAGTCGTGTGGCTCAATGACACCAGAGAGAGATGAGTCCGTCCTGTTATAAATGCCTGTGGGAAAGTATTCCCAGGACTTGCCTTGATAATCAATTCTAGTGATTAGCAACCTTTCCTGCCAGAGAGCTCTGCTTTGTAGGATCAACATCCACAAGTTAAGCTTGGATTTCTCCATGGTAGTGAGGACACACAACACAGCCTTGAGGGATCCTCGATTTCCCTGCTGATGAAGTGCCAGCTTGCACCCTGGTATCATGGTATTCTAGCTGGGCTATTCTCTAATGTGGCCATCCTAGGTCCTAGAAGAACCCTTCAAAGAGCACCTGCACCACTCTACTGACAGTGGACACAAGAGGCACATGTTCCCTGGGTAATCTCAGAAGGCATCTGCAGCAAATTCAATTGAACTCAAAAAGTACATTTTTCATGACTGTCTTTGTCCATCTCTAAGATAGCCTCTGGGTAAGAACACAAGAAAAGTATGCCCTGGTATCTGTCTCAAGTCACTACTATATTTTAGGTAAAATTGAGGCATATTCCTATGAAAGAAAGGGAGTTGGACAGCTTTTGTTAAATGACAAGGTGACAGAGTGAATAAGTGATAAAGAAACCGGAAATGACAGGGGCACCTGCGGGCTAGAATGGCTGGGCAAGCCTTCATGCTGGTGATGCTACAAATGTTGGAAAGCTGAGTACACTCCTTAGCTAATTCCAACTATATGCTTCTCAGATTGACTTACACTCTTCTCTCTCTGTGAAGCACATTAACCCATAGCCACAAACAGCCGATCACTCTTGGTTTGTAGGAATTGTCTTACTTCTAAATGTGAACATCTTATACCAGCTGCATTTGTTTTTGCATAGATTTTTAGTGTTTCAGTATTAGTGCTTTTTCATAGAAATCTAAATGGAAAGTGTGGTTTATATAAAGAAGTCCATATGACCTCTAATCCCTGGACTCATACTCAGAAAAGATAAATTAGCCGTGGCCATACTTTTTTTTAAGTCATTCAAAATGTGTTCACTTATCTATTTTTAAAATAAAAGAAAATGTTAATGCTAAAATATATGCACTATCATTTTTAATGATCCTCTGTTTTAAATGACTTAATTCATCAGTCAACTACTTACCCCATAGCATTGGACATGAAGGCTTTTCCTGTCAAAACTTGTATAAAAATCACTGGACCAGAAGGAAAAAGAAATGGATTCTAGCATTTACCTCCATTGGAACTTGGCAAGTCCATTCCTTTCTTGGCCCCAGTTTTCAGTTCCGTAAAAGAACTGGGGTAAAGTAGGTCTCTCTATGGCTCCTTTCATCCTTGGCATTCTAAGAATCAATGATACCAGCTTTCACGAGCCCTCTGTGCATTATAACCCCATAACAAAAACGTGTTAACTGACAATCATTTGTACTTTTGCGGTCCCAACACGGCACATCTTTAAATGTTCTAGGGCTCTGGCACCCTTGGAGCTGTTCCTATTTCTTCCTGTGACTTGACTGCTTTTTCTCAGCAGGAAATATGGTATCCTAATTCTGATCTGCATTTAGTTTGAAACACAATGGAGAGCAAGGTAGGTGAGGAAAAACACACTCCCTACAAATGGAAAATTATAAGAGTTCTTAGGAAGCATTAACTTTTGGGCAAGATGAAATCCTTGATCTTTTGGTATATGCCTCGAGAGGAAACATGAGAAATATGGAAATTCTCACTACATAGAGACAAGATGTGCCTTGCTCAACAAAGAGGCACTACAATACCCTCACCTGGGAAAAAAGAAAAGGATCTGAAAATACAAAAGTAAAATAAGAAAAAATAAAATAAAATAAGAAAGCTACTAAATGCAATTTGATGTCCTGGATTGGATCCTGGAAATACATAGGGACTGAATGGAAAAACTGATGAAAGCTGCATAAATTCTGTAATCTAATTATTGGTAATGTACCAATGGTTAATTTCTTTGTTTTGAGAAATGTATGATGGTGACATAAAGGGAACTTGAGCGTAAGGCATACAGAGTTTTCTTTACCATCTTTCCAATTTTTCTAAAATTCTAAAGTATTCCAAAATTTAAATTTTTTATTAAAAAAATAAAGAAATGAGAAGCACAAAAGACAACAGAGACCTACAGAGAAGAAGCATTTCATGTAGACAGAAAAAGGAGGAAAAATACAGAAAGGGAGACATAAAGAGGGAAAGAACAGAAACAGGGATGTGATGGATTCATTATGAAGAAGTCCAGCTCAATCTTTGTTTTTATTTATCCTTTTTGTAGTCTCGTTATTCTGTGCCTTTAGTGCTCCTTAGCATTAGTCTGCAGGGAGTGGGGTATGAGTGTTTAACAGTTTTCTACAAAAATAATGCACTGGAATAAACACAGTTCCTCCCCTACCCACTTACTACTGACTCAAATCCTACAAGGATGGGAAGAAAATTCTGCAATTTATACTTTGTTTGCACAAAAACAGGATTTAGTAATCAAGGGTAACCCACGATGTTACTCTTGCCCAAACTCTCAACAAGAAAAATTATTTTTCCAGCAAAACTGGAAATCTCCCTGGATCACTCCCACTCCCCACCTCTGATACTGAGTTTCTAAAAAGCGCTTTTTTTTTTTTTTTTTTTTGCTGTCACCCTTAGGTTTGGAGATCACCACCCGCAGCCCCAGGGAGAGGATGTTCAGCCCACTCTCCTACTGACAAGGACCAGAACTGTGTAACTGTTACTTTTTGCTATCTTCTTATTGGAATGACTCCTTTCCAGGATTACACGTGGGCTCAAAGGACATTCCTGAGAGTCATTAAAGCCAAATTTGGGGCACAAAATATTTACCAAAACTTTCACGGTGGTGTGACCATCAGCACAGGAAGCCAGTGACCAAGTAACTCACATGTAGGAAAATTATAGGACATCTATTTTCCATTGAAGAGGAAAGAAATAGTCACAGATGATGCTTCTATGGTTCACTTGCAGACATGGAGTAACAAACACTCATGGGTTCTCCCATCGATACGCTACTGCCCTCTTGGAAAGGTAACTCCTTCCCCCTTTAGGTCTGGGTCTCTCCTTCCATCAAGGACCAGTAGAGCCAAAGTGCTAGGAGTACAAAAAAAAGGAAAAGCTTATCTCAGAAAACACAATCTTAATGGTCCCCAGAGGAAATAAGACCTTCTTTAGGAATTATTATTCATCTTTAGGCTCCGAAATTTTATGCATATTCACATCATATATCCTATAATATTGGCTTAATTAAATCAAAGAGAATCAAACAAAGAATTTGAGTGCTAGAGTTACCACATCATCCAATTCATTCATTATTTGACCACTTAGCCACAAAAATACAGTGAGCATGTACGTGGCACCGTGTGTAGCAGGGGCAGAATGCTCCTCCCCAGCCATTACCACTTACATATGAATCGTGACCATGGACTGCAGAGCCTGGAAAAATGAGCAGGGGACTGCACAGACAGACTGGTGCATGGTGAGGACACCACGCAGACATGTCAGTGATTCCCTGGGGTAAGGCAGCCATGGACAGGAAAGACATACCACACCACCCTCTTAGAACACCTCGAGTGACCCACAGCCAGCGATACAGCTTGTGTTCTAAAATATCAATTCGATGTCATGTAGCTCTCAGACTGTTCACTTCAAAGGAACAGTGAAAGTCTATGCAGTTCAAACTCCAAATTGAAATATGAATAAAGACTTTTACAACTTTTAAGGGTGGCACATGAGCTGCAAAACAAATGGTCTCTTGCTGCACTCCATGTGTCTTTGATATAACAGTTTCTTCATTGGAAATGAAAACGTGATTAATGGTATGAAATGATCATATGTTACCAGGCTCCAGAGAGTCATGAGATGAGAGGAGGAATGAGGGAGAGGGAGAGAGAGAGAGAGAGAGAGAGAGAGAGGGAGGAAGGGAGGGAGAGAGCAAGAGAGAGAAGAAGAACCCTCCCCCTTTTCCCAGGGCTCTCAGAACCCAGCTGTCCCCTAGGGAAGCTGCCTCTGACTATAAAGGCCTCAGTGGCAGTAGGGGTACAGAGGTGAACACACCTGCTTCAGGAAACACACCAGGGCCAGTTTCACAGGTTACTGATCTCCTAAGAGCATCTGGAGGCCCAGCTACTTTGCTGGAGTCGAGGGGGCAATTGGTGGGCTTAATCTCATCCCTAAGGGCAAAATAAAAGTAAGAGGTGATCACTCAGCTACAGAGACAAGAGGAAAATACTCTATTGCCAGTGTGGGTAGAATCCAAGCATTGTAGGCTGGAAGCACATCTGGAAATACAATATAGTCTATTCTTTGTTCTACTCAAAGGCATTTGAAAGAAAAAATAATGTGTTCCTCAAGTTTCACGCCTCTGAGAAAATAGCCCTCTCTATTAGGAACATCATTGTACAAAAAAAAAAAGGCACCCTTGAGATCCATGCCCGATAAGTAATGCCACCTAATAATAAGGTATTGTTGGCTCTCCGGTTCCTAATCTTTTTGAATGGTGTCCAAGACCAGCCTGTCTCAGACTGGATCCCATTCAGTATTAAGACCGTATAGTGAGGTGTTGGCAGGCATACAAAAGGCAAAGGAAAAAGCAATCAGCCACCTCTAGTAACATTTAATCATTTTCATCATCTGAGGAAGCAACTTCTTTTGACCACTTCTGGATATGCAGCCACTCAAACCACTGTATTCAACTAGAAAAGCTAGAGAGAAACATTGTTTCTCATATCAAATATTAGCAAATGTTTAGCATAATTCAAGGGTCAGCAATCTATGACCCAGGATCCTCCCCACTGCCTATTTTTTAAAATAAAGTTTTATTGGAAAACAGGAATGCCCATTCATTGAAAGCATTCACGATACAGTGGCAAACTGAGTAGTGACCACAAAATCCATACAATGCATGGACCCAAAAACACTTAGTATCTGGCCCTTTACAGAGGAAATTTGCAGACCCATGGGTAAGTCATTGCTTGTTCTTCTAAACAAAATTATCTCGATTCTTGAGCTGAGAAAGATATCTCTTGATGGACAAAATAATCTCTGAATGGTCATGGACAGAAATATATTTCTAGAGGTACATGCATTATTCTGCATAACAGAATCAATTCTCAGTATATCCTTCTTCTCTGGTAGAAGCCTATCATTTTGCCATATTGGAGCCAGGGCAAAGTCATGAAGGCACTCAGCATCACATACTATAAACAGAATTGAGCTCTACAGTGGCTCTTATTCAAATAATATTTACTAGCACTGTGGCTTGCTTTCATCGATGTGTGTTTTGCTTCAGAACTAAGTAAAAATCTCATGAAATAATTGTCACTTAGGAATCACCTGAAGATTGTGGAAAGGCCATGATGGTTTTCAATGATTTTTTTAAATTTTAAGCTTTGACTTCCCTTTTTACTTTCAAAAGGGAATGTAAAAAGAATTATAGTCTAACCATCTAAACATCCTTCCCTGAAGACGACATGATCAAGTTGACTCTCCTTTTGACTCAAAAACATTCTTGGTATCTCTCTATATTATCTGTTCCGCTAAAAGAACCTGATGACACATGAATGAAATTAATGATGTCCCAGCCCAATAGTTTCTTTTTCGTTGTTTTTATTTTGCCAAACCAAGTCACTTGGCCTCAGTTACCCAAGTCATGAGAGCTGTGCTCGTACTGGATCCCCTTCGTGTTAATCCCCAAAGCCTCATATCCTGTTTTTCACTCTCTCTTGATTTTAGCAGATGTTGTCTATTAATGTGTCTGAGAGCTTAGGATGTTCCAATCATTGACTAAAGAAACAGGCTATTTTCACTCTGTGTGCTTGCCCACAGTTACTATCCATTTGTCACTTGCAAGAGTGCGACCATTGGGATAAATGAATCACAAATTAGAACATGTGGAGTGACCAGGCCATGAAGATTCAGACTCTAGGGATAAGAAAGCAGCAATGCCACAGCCGTCCCATTGTCCTATCACAATAACTTATAAACTCTCACTTGTCTCAAATGATCCAGGCAAAGTTTCCTTGTTTTTGAAAATCTTCCATCCATCTGACCTTCCTTCTTTGGGTGTCAAAACACAGCATAAATCAAGAGCTAAGCTCTGACCATGTACTGAATGTTGTCTCGTTGGTTGAATGTAAGTTCACTGGGAAAGCTGGTCGAAGCTGAAGCTAGAAATGGTAGAGTGAGCCCTGATCACCTTGTTAAGGCATTTGGTGCTTTTTCCCAAGGCCTCAGAGAGCCAGCAAAAGCATTTAACTAGTCAGGACAATTGGGTTCTGGAGCTCCATTCACTTCTCATTAGCTGGTTGGTTTAGGATATTTGACCAGTTTGTCCTTAAGTTTTAACAGCAGTTGAATGAGGAAAGTAAAAACTACTTTACATGGCTCACAGCATGGTTCAGAGGAGTAAATGAGATGTGTTTACAAAATGTGTATAATGATAAGGTTTAACAATTATCATCATATTCATCATCGTGGACCAAGTTAGCCAGTGAATTTCAACTCATTGAAACCAGATTAGCAGAGGAGACCCAAAATGCCTGGGCTTGATTCCTGGCTCTACTTCTTATTCTGTGGTTTACCTAAGCTTCAACTTTCCCTTTCAAAGAAGCAGATATAATAATAGTACCTACCTACTTCACTACCTACTACACAACAAATACTTAGGGTAGAAATCAAAATAATTCAGGTAAAACATTTAGGACAAGTCTTGACACATGGTAAGAGATAAGGGTTAGCTTTACCATCGCCTTCATTAATAGCTCACAGTGGGAATGTCAGGTGGGCGTGAAGGACAGAGACACGTTACCCCATACACACACCAAGGAGGATGTGCAGAGTCACTCCGTGGAGACATTTTACCAGTCAATAGACGGCTTTCTTAGACTGGTGAGCAGTGTGCCTAGTAGCTGCCTGAAAAACGTTAGTTACTTCACTCAGAAGTACACATTCAACAAACATGTGTTGAGGACCTAACTGATGCCACACAATGTGGGATACAACTGAGGAAGACCATCTAGAATTCAGGTTTTACAAGCCAAACAACAAACTGTGGTAAGTTCAGGGTGCTGAAGGAATTCACAGCAGAGACACCTAATCCATTTCAGGAAGACTGGAAAGGGCTTCTTAGAAGAAATAATGTCTAAGTCAAGATTTGAAGCAGGAAGAGGAATTGGCCATGAAAAGCAGCATGGGAAAGGAAGGGTATTTCATCCGAGGCAACAAGATCTGGAAAGTCCCAGAGGTAAGAGGGATCATGGCAATCCATTGACTAAAATAAAATTAATATGGCTGGAGAGTCAAATATAATGGGGAAACATGGCGGACAGAAAAAGGGGTTCGGTGGCAGGGGGCACTGAATGTACGTTATACATTCTGAAGGCACCAGAATATAAAAGATTTCAAGCGAGGGAAGGTGATATAACCATCATGGCATTTGAAAAAGAAATTCAAACAAATGAGTGGCTATGTGTAGAGAATGAGGCTCTCTAGCTGAGAGATAATCATGACTTCTACTTTCCACCCTGAACAATCAGCCATTAAAAGGCAGGGGCAAATCGGTTTGAGATATCCAAGGACATGGGGAATGGTGAGCGACTGAGGAGTAAGCCACAGTTCCTAAGAGTGGAGGAGAATTTTGTTCTTATCCTTGAGTTTCAGTCATGCTCAGTGATCACGAACCATAGCTTTCCAATTTATAACAACAGCATGTGACAGGGATTCAAAAATTACACAAATTTATGGGCTTGCCATTCTTCCTGCCTCCAACACCCTCACCTGCCTTTGAAAAAAAAATAGGTTCTTGCTTTTATGCTCAGCTTTTATAACCTTCTTTGCTGCAAAGAATGTAGAAAAAAGCTCCAACACAAAAATTGAAAGATATGGAGACACGAAGTTGATTTACCTAATAAATAATTGATCCAGAAAGAGGAGGAAAGGGGCAAGAACAAACACACAACTGTGTTTGCAAAAGTTTGGGAAAGCTTAACGTAGAGAGGTATTTCAGTGTGCAGGAAAGGGTAGGAGACACTCGGGACAAGATAATTGAGGGGAAACATATTAAGAAAGTTTCCTTTCTTATAAATGATGTAATTGCATAAAAGTGCAGTAAGATGTAAACTGTTTTCTGGTTATTTTGAAGACAGGACAGGCCCTTCTCTTGCTGTAACACCATGCTGAAGTGGGACCACAAGACTCCTAGGCTACTCCAAAGCTTACTATGTAATGAGGAGGCTTCCCCAAAACTGAGAGATCCATTTCCAAGGACAGTCTGTTTAGAATTCATACTCAGGATGAAAGATAAGAGGAAAGAATGAAGAACCCATTTTTTTCCACATCCACATGCATAGGATATAAAGAATTTTGGCAGACACTGTTTTTTTTTCCCTTCCAGTTTATGCTCACTTAATAGTATTTAATAAGAAAGGTTTTGGGAAAGATGAATGAAAAAGAAGCTCCAAGGAAAGAATGTGGGCCTGGAAAACCCTGAGCAGCGACACTGGGAAGGAAGAGACTTGATGGTAGAATCATTATCTGGTCAGAACAGAGCAGGGGAGGAACTTGTGTTCTTTTGCTGCTTAAAATATTTCACATGAACGAATCAACCATGGAAGCTAAATCAAACCGTTTAACAGATGAGAATAAGATATCTAAAGACCACAGAAATGAGAGAAAATTACTGCTTTAATTGACAAAAAAAATGTAACTGTAATTTATAAGGAAACCAAGTGTATGTTTACCTCTTATTATCAGAAAGCAATTATCCCAAGCAAACAAGTGCTCAGCCTGTTTGAAAGTGAAGAGTGTTTGGGAGCCTAATAATCCAGGCAAGCCAAGGCATTTGAAGGTGCAAGGCAAGAACAGAGGTTTATGGGGGTTTTTTCTTTAGGAACTTTTGTTAATGTTTATTCATTTTTGTTTTGGTTTCTTTGGGGGGGCACTCAAGTGTTTATTTTTATTTTTTATTTATAGTTTATTGTCAAGTTGGTTTCCATATAACACCCAGTGCTCTTCCCCACAAGTGCCCTCCTCCATGACCATCACATTTTTTTTAATGTTGATTTATTTTTAAGAGAGAGAGAAAGAGTGCGAGCAGGGGAGGGGCAGAGAGAGAGGGAGACACAGAAACTGAAATAGGCTCCAGGCTCTGAGCTGTCAACACAAAGCCCTACGCCAGGCTTGAACTCGCCGAGCCACGAGATCAGGACCTGAGCCGAAGCTGGACGTTTAACCGACTGAGCCACCAGGCGCCCCAAGAACAGGGCTTTTCTTTGCAAAATTATGTTTTTGAGTCTGAAGTTCAATCTTACATTGTTTACATAGCTCGGGATGTTTTGTTATTTTCATTCTAAAAGCAATAATGAGCTTATCTCTGAACAAACATTTTATCTAGTCTGTTGCACAGGAAATGGAAAATTGAGTGTAACTGAGAATGTGGTATACAGCTTTCACTTTGCCACCAAATGGCTAGCAGCCTGTATTTTCATTCTAGATCCGGAAAGGGGGAAATTTATGGGAAAAGGGAAATCGTGTGTGTATATTTGGATTCTAGATCTTCATTCACCATCCACGTTTATGGAAAAGCTGAGATATTCTATTTTTAAACCTTGACATTCAGCTATAAAGGAAAATCAATTTTGAATGTGCATCATTGGAAGAGAGTTTCTCCAATTTGTTCCATAGGCTAAGATCTAATTACCAGTCCCACGCGGGTTGGCACCATTTATCGAGATGCCACATTGAGACACAGACCCTGATTTACAAATATCAAAACAAACAGCATGTGTGGTCTTACTCATTCAGCAGGATATGCCAATACATGCACACACAGGGAACTCTTTCCTCCCCACAGCCTCAAAGAAGGGTGGAAAAATTAGGATCTAATCCCTGCAAGGTTGCAATCCTGGCAACTGAGGGAGCTGCAGGATGCAGAATGCTGGAGCGATTACCAGGGACTCAATCCAGCATCGCCATAAGAAGATGCAGATGGTGGGGCGCCTGGGTGGCTCAGTCGGTTAAGCCTCTGGCTTCGGCTCAGGTCAGATCTCACATTTGTGTGGGTTCGAGCCCTGCGTCAGGCTCTGTGCTGACAGCCAGCTCAGAGCCTGGAGCCTGCTTCAGATTCTGTGTCTCCTTCTCTCTCTGCCCCTCCCCCTCTCATGCTTTGTCTCTCTCTGTATCAAAAATAAATAAAACATTAAAAAAAAAAGAAGATGCAGATGGTTATTAATCTGTATGTGCTAAAGACACACAGTGCTTCTCTCCAATCCCCTACTGCCAAGAATGGAGAATCCGAATCAACAATAGGGTCATATAGAGTAGTCATTTCAGTCCATTTTCATTAGTAAATGATTATCTCAACTTTGTAAAACAAAGATGGCAAATAAATTACCGTGTATGTGTGTGTGTGTGTGTGTGTGTGTGTGTGTGTATGTGTGTGTGTGTGTGTGTGTGTGTGTGTATGTAGTTACGTAGTGTGTATGTAAACTGAGTAAGGTCAGCTGCCCTTCCATAAATTTCCTGGACTATTAATGAGCACCCAAAAGCAGGAGGACAAATTCCCAGTCCAGTGGCTTGTCCCATTAGACCATGGAGTTTCCCATGGCCACAGCTCCAGAAAGGGCTACACCAGTGTCCTCCAGTTGCAAATCCCTATTATATAGTCCTAATCTGCACTGCAGCTTAGCAGGGAGTTAAATCATTTCTTTGGTGGTCATTAAGCAAAACAGAGAATCCCTCTCACACACACCCAGGTATTACTTTTAAGCCCAATAACAACCATACACTGATAATCTGCTTATCTGTTAGAAGCTGTGAAAATACACATCACCAAATAATCACTTGCCATTTCATAGACATTCTCAAAAGGCTGGTATTCATCCTGTCACACCGTCTTATGTGTGGATGAAGTAGGGCCTGGGAATGGTCTCGAGGAGCCATTAACTTCTGGGGACCTCTAGATTAGTAGAGATACCAACCAGGAAAAGTTGGATTATTCTAAAGCCAGAGTATACTTATAATTACCCACCAAAGCCAAATGTAAATTCTAAGTCAGTGAGTTTAAACCTCTTCTGTAAATCCTTTAATAATTATCTTCCTGGATCCATCATGCAGTTGGAAAGGGCTTTCCATCATAGATAAGTTATGAACATATAATACTTCACTTAGAATATTTTAAGTATGAATTTTACAGTCTTTGCAAAATTGGGTCAGACTTATTCATCAAAGATCCCAAAAATACTGCTCTCGCCATCATGCAGATCATATTTACATGAAGATACTAGGTGAAGCCTATTGTGGTGCTCCCCTCTTTTTATGAGTCTTTTTTTTAAGATGTCCTCAAGGGGCACCTGGTGGCTCAGTCAGTTAGGTGTCTGACTTCAGCTCAGGTCATGATCTCAGGGGTCGTGAGTTCAAGCCCCACATCAGGCTCTCTGCTGTCAGCACGGAGCTGCTTCCGATCCTGTCCCCCTCTCTCTCTCTGCCAGTCCCCTGCTGGTTCTCTCTCATTCTCTCTCTCTCCCCCACTCTCTCTGTCTCTATCTCAAAATGAATAAATAAACTTAAAAAAAGACATCCTCATTATGAATATGAGAATGTAAGAAATACCACGTTAAGCTGGGACCAAGATTTTTCCAGGAATAACACCACTACGCGACACACAAGTGGGAGGCCATCTGCTTCTTCAAGCAAGATGATTGTGTGAGGATTGTATGCCTCCAAATCGAATATCGTCAGAATTACTCAGAACCATGAAAGCTTGATTTCAAATGGAATCATTCATTCAAAACATGAAGTTCTGTTCTTCCTGGAACACTAATTCCAAGGAAAGAAATTTTCCAGTGTTGAAAATCTAAGGGGATGAACACTTTTCAGAGGGTACTGGGATAAGTTGTGTTTACTCATATACTGTTTTAAAATGTTAGAGCCTCCTCTGAGTGACTGCTAAGGGTGAGCTCATCTCCATTTCCTGGACAAACGATGCTAGGTGACTACACAGGATCATACCGGAAAGAACTATTCCCCTTGGGATATAGACAGACACAGACCTGGGTGATCATCAGTAAGAATATTTTCGTCTAACTTTTTGAAATAGATCAGAGATGTGAAAACAGTAGAGCTGCAAAAATGGTCAAAAATGTATCCATATTATCACCATCCCCACACAACAGGCTAAGTATTGGAATTAAACCCGGGGATTAAACAATATCAAAAGATAATTCCAAGGAGCCCCATCAGTTTGTGCATGATAGAAATGATAATAAATGATTCCAAACCTAAAATCACAAACTGTTCCAGCCAGTGAACCTAGAAATTATTGGCTTATATAAAAGATTATAGTTTAGGTCTATTACAATGAAAAGCTTCGGCCTGAGGGAAAAGAAAAGATAAAAACGCATTTGTAGCCTAGGAAATGTAGTGTTTCTGTGACATAGTAAAATAGTCTCAACTTATCCTCAAACAAATGTCACTTTGCTGATAAACATGTAGCAACCAGATTGGCAAAGATAGGATGAGAAATCTCCGAATCTTGCCTGGTATTATGTATTAAATTGTTCACCTTCATAGGGAAAAGCAGTGGATACAAAACCATGGGAATTCAGTTGGGGGTTGGACGTTTGCCCTAAGCACATTTTGCAAAGAAAAGCTGTTTGTGTATGGAAAAACAAGAATCTAGTCAGGAGCAAGCCCCTGTGTGTTTTGCAATCAAAGGGGTAGTTGCGGAGCTCTAACTTGCCTGCCAACGTTACAGGGAGTCTTCAAAAAGTTAAAACAGCAGAGATTATGAAGTCCATATGTTGGCTAACCAATCCCTGGTCCTTCTCGGAAGAGCAGTGGTGGTTAACGGTACGAGGAAGGGTGGGTAATAGCAGGTGGGTCGTGAGTATTGGATTTACATTAACTTGTTTTTGTATTTTCATTAAGTGAGAACCGATGGAATCCCTAGGATAATACTGGAAACATCTTTCTGGCACTTCTAAATAGGAGTCATCTGACTAAGACCTATCCCATGACACTTGTGTGGAAAAAGCAACAGTATCCAGGTACATGGATGTGAAGTGTAGCAAACCCTTGAATATAAAGATTAGCTAAAACTGGTTCTAATAGAAATTGGGCATCATCCTGAGCAGTATTTCGGGACCCTTCTTCTTCAGAGGAAAGAGGGGAAATCAGTCTTCCTCACAACAAAGGATCTGAAGGAATTGTATAGCAGGTGAGACACCTATTCTCCAAAGATTGGCTTCATACCCTACAGACTATCTCTGAAGAGATACAGTAGCTGGTATTTATCACTACATAACAAACCAAGCCCAAACTCAGTGGCTTAAGAAACAATTTGTGGGTTGATGGGGCTGAGCTGGACAGTTCTTCCCTGCCTGGTAGATCCGAGGTTATTCACATGGCTTCATTCATCTGGGTCATCAGCTGGGGCTGGAATGTCCGAATGACCTCTCATGTTGCACAGCCTCCTGCCACATGATGTCTCATTTAGCAGTCTGGGCTGAGCTGCCTTCCAGCATGGTGATTAGTTTCCAAGAGGAAGATCTGCAAGATGACAAACCCCACTGTGCAAACACTTGACCAGTCTATGCTTGCGCTGTGTTTGCCAACATCCCATAGATCCGGGTGATTCACACGGCTAGGCCCAGGTGCATTGTGGGAAGAAACTACAGAAAGACATGGATATTAGAAGGCAAGGTTCATCAGGACCATATATATAACAATCTATAACAGATTCACAAAGACTTTGCATCCCATTACACTGCATCACATTATTTGTTTTCTATTACATTAGTATCACATTACATTTGTGGCATTGAACTGATGGAGAAATTCAAAAATAAGGTGTGACTGCATTAGGCCATAATAACTGGCTGAAAAACTCCTTTCAATTACTGGGGATTTTTGGTTTATTAAATATCAGTTTCACCTCATTCCCTCCCACCCCACTGATGTAATCTCCTCTTTTCACATCACTGAAGGTTACATTTTGAAGAAAGGATACCAACCCAATGGAGGATGGCTTCCATCAGATATCCAAATTACTTTATCATGTTTGTATTTTATTACCATGGAATCATTACTAGAATATGTACACTTGCTTCAATTTTCTAATGCATTTATGAAACCCAAAACTCATCTGGGCCCTCCTGGCTGCTTAACAACCAAGGCAGTCCCCATACCCGAGACAAGGCCAAGTGCCATTGCCTGAGATCCTTAGGCAATTTTGGCACCAAAACATTATGTGCCAAAGTCAAATACCTAAGATGAATCATTTCCAACTGGTCTGTTATTCCTTTAATCAATGAAAAACAACTTCACCTCCAGTTCATCCCTAGCCCTTATGTTCTCAGTCTCTTCATTCCTCTCCCACTGTGGGTTTTCTCAAAACCGGCTCCCCCACTATTGACTTACCACTGACATCACCCTCCACTATCCTTCTAACACCTTCTTGTTGTTGTAAATGTAGCTTCAATAATCTCTTCACTAAATTCTACATTTAGCCACCTCTCCAGTGAAGCATATTATGAGCTAAGAGGTTACGATTTTTCCTGCCTCTCTTTCTGCTTTGACATACTCTTCTACTCTCATGTAAAAGTTCACCTTCCTATGAGATTTGGACCATTTGGCAAAAATCACTCTCAAACCCTGCTCTGGCCATCTACAGCGTGAATGTTGCTGACCCCAAAGTCCATTTCCCTAGCCAAGTCCTCCCCTGGCCCAAGACTTCAGACTTGAAGGCTGTAAGTCTGCTGCTAGAAATCTCCACCTGTTTATACCACAGCCATCTTACCTTCAATGGTTTAAAACCAGACCCACTATTTTTGCTTAAATTGTTTTGACTTACTATCATCTGTATTAGCATCACCCTTAAAATCTCGGAAGTCATCCTTGATGATTTCCTCTTCTTTACTCCTTGTGTCCATCAGTCACTGAGTCCTGGTGATTTCCAGTTGAAATATTTTTAGAATCCTCCCTCTCTTTCCATCCACTACAGCCTATTTTGACCCTCAGCTTATCTTCCCCTGACTACTGACACCATATCTTAACTAGTGAAACTGCTTTCAATTTTGTTATCCTTGAGTCCTTCCTATGCACAGCCACCAGCATGAGAATTGACAAACCCAACACTGTCATTGCTTAATTTAAAAAACATCAGTGAGTCCCTATTCATTTCTTTTGCAAAGTGTTGAGTATTTTCTGTATGCCAGGCATTGCTCAAATGCTGAGGGTACAAGAGTGAACCAAACAGTGTTAGTCTTCATAGAATTGCATTCTGCTGGAAAATATGAGAGGAAAATACTTTTTAAAATACATATGTAATATGTCAGGAAATGATAGGTGCTCTAAAAAGAAAAAGGTAAAGGAATAGAAGGTGTCAAGGAGTGTGAGGGATGACCTTTGAGGGAGAGCAGAATGAGAAAGGGATCCAAGGGGACACTTGGGGGAAGATGTCCCCACCAACTTCAGGATGAAGTCTAAGTTTGTAACACCGTAGATAAAACACGCTGCACTGGCTTCCGCAAACTTTTCCCTCTATTTACTATCTCTCACTTTCCACCAGCAACTTTGAGCTGTCTTCAGTTCTCCAGAGTCACCGCCTGTTTCTTACTTTTACTACTTTGCTCACATTATACCCTCTGCCTGAGATGTTCTCCCCCTTGGTCCCTCCACCTCAATCTTTACCAGCTCCAGGCAGTTTTCCCGGATGTCTCTTCTACACACAGACACACACACACAGACACACACACACACAGAGACACACACACACACACACACACACACACACAAAACACCTGGAGTTTACTCCTGTTATCACTCTGTCACATTGTTTTATATGGCAATAACATAAGCTAGTAATTTGAAATATATGAATTTTAAATGTTGTAATTGAAAATACTAATAAAGTTTTATTTCATCAATTTGAATAATGCAGATCATCAATTGTTTTTAAGTCATGAAGAACTTACATAAGTCAACACTCTGTATTTCTGCCATTAATAAATGGTAGTGCCACTTTGACTAATAAAGAGAAAGGGCTGCCATCTTTACCCAATTAGGAAATTTGTCCTGAATTTCGTTCTTTGATTTTTGGGTTGTGTTTTGTTTCATTTTTGGTGTCCCTATCAGATATACATAGCATATTTTTAGTTCCTCCAAGTCCAAATCCAATTTACCAATTAGGGATCATTTTTGTCATAGCAATATTGCCTAGAAACATAGGAAAAATGCTATTTTATGAGGAGGTTAGAGGAACAGAACTAGGAAGTCCATTGAAAGGTATAAGAGATATAATTAACACATGACTACTTACATGTTTTCATAGTATAAAATTTGGTAAATTCTTATAAATGTATATATCCAACAAACCATCACCACAATCAAGAAAATGAATATATTTATCACCCACAGAACTTTCCTTGTGCCCCTTCCCTACTCCTTCTCCAGGAAACAACTCACCTACTTTTGTTAAGATAGATTAGTTTGTATTTTCTAAAATTTTACATAAATGAAATAGTCTGCATACACTTTTTTGGAGAACGGAGGAAAGACTGGCTTCCTTCACTGAACATAGTTTCAGGTTTCTCCATGTTTTTGTGTGAACCAATAATTTAATCTTTTTTATTGCAGAATGCCATTCCATTGTAAAGCCATGCCTCTATTTGTCAACCCATTCACCCATCTGTTGACCCATCTGAGTTGTTTAAATTGTGGGCTATTACTTCTGTTGCTGTTGTTACTGTTTTTACATATAACTATTAGAGGCAAAGTCCAAATAAGGTCAGTACATAACTCTAAAATTACTATTGCATTTGTTAGCTGGAATAAATCAGTAAAGAGAAAGTTTCCCCATCAGCATTTTGGCTACACTGAAGTATGTATTGTACTATAAGGAAAGTGCACTTGAATATACCAAGCTTCAAATGAGAATATCTTCTCTCCCACACAATCCACTTGGTGATTTGGATTATGGCTCTTTCTTTTTTTTTTTTAACAGTTTATTGTCAATTGGTTTCCATACAACATCCCGTGCTCTTCCCCACAAGTGCCCTCCTCCATCACCTCTACCTCTTTCCCTCCCTCCCCCTTCCCCTTCAGCCCTCAGTTCATTTTCAGCATTCAATAGTCTCTCAAGTTTTGCATCCCTCTCTCTCCCCAACTCTCTTTCCCTTTTCCCCTCCCCCTGGTCCTCCATTAGGTTTCTCCTGTTTTCCTGTTAGACCTATGAGTGCAAACATATGGTTTCTGTCCTTCTCTGCCTGACTTATTTCGCTTAGCAAGACACCCTCAAGGTCCATCCACTTTCCTACAAATGGCCATATTTCATTCTTTCTCATTGCCATGTAGTACTCCATTGTGTATATATACCACATCTTCTTGATCCACTCATCAGGTGATGGACATTTAGGCTTTTTCCATGTTTTGGCTATTGTTGACATTGCTGCTATGAATATTGGGGTACATGTGCTCCTATGCATCAGCATTTCTGTATCTCTTGGGTAAATCCCTAGCAGTGCTATTGCTGGGTCCAAAGCTGAGCTTTAATTTAGCTGAACACCAGAGGCAAGACAGGAAGGTTCTGAGGCATCTCTGACTCACTATGTACTGTGGTTCCTTGAATTTTTGTGTCTTGATTTATGAAAGCTCATCTGGAAGGCATGCCTCACAATTCACACACCTGTTTCCTCCACTAGTCTGTGAGATCTTTGAAGAGAGAGATTGAGTCTTACAAGGCTGTATATCTAGAGCATCTAGTAAGCTCCCGATAAGTGTTTCTTGAAGGAACAGCAATATTGAATTAATTTCTATTGCCAAGACTACCGAATCTGATGTTAAGAGAGCTGAAGCTCTGATTCTCAGTAACATATTAACAACTAGGGTGAAGAGATTGAACTCATCGGGAAAAGGAAAAAAATTCTGTGTCCATTCTGTTTCTGTCTCCATCTCCCATTTTACTTCCAAGCTCATCTGTTGGTAGTTTGCTGTTTTGTTCTTGAGTTTATTAAGAATTTTCGAAAGTTAGCTATATTTTCAGCTTAGGGATGGACAGTTGGAGATTAATTGCTATATTGCTATTAATGGCAGATTAGATATATAGATAGATAGATGATAGATAATAGATAGATGATAGAGAGAGATGATAGATAGATTATAGATAGATGATAGATGATGACAGATAGGTAGATAGATAATAGATAGATGATAGATGATGGATAGATAGATAGATGATAGATATATGAAATCATAGACAGAGAGCTGGAACACATGTCTTCTTCCTTCCTGTCTTCAGGACAGACATACACCCAGCCTACCTTCACACAGTGACTCATGGTTGACAGCACCCCCAAAAGTGTTATTGTGCAAGGTCACTTAATGCACAAGATTCACTGTGTCTAGAATAATTTGCTAAATTCACTGTATCCATAATAATTCTTAAAACAACAACAACAAAAAGCCAGCATGGACATTGGACGGAAGCAGAACAGGATATGTACTGCCCACAGCACATGCCTTTGAGTACAACTTAACCTGCCCATTCTTCAGTTTATTTATGTATAAAGTATTTTAAAAAACCTATGTTCAGGATTTTTGTGGGGATGAAAAATGATATGTATAAAATGCATAGTGACGTTCTCTGTAAATGACAGCAGCTGTCCCCGAAAAACATGAAGAGTGAGATCCTATATAAAACAGGGTTTGGAAGGCCAAATCCTGTACTAGAGAAAGCCTAAGTTTTAGAGTCAAATTGGGATTCAAATTCTGATTATTTTTTATCCCTTTGCCACCTTCAGTAACTTAACCTCACTGAACCTCAGGTCCTTCCTCTGGGAGATGGTAATAATAAGGTACCTTATACATTCGTTGAGAGAAGCAAATGAAATCATGTTTGCACAGTACTTGGCATATAGCAGGGATGTCATAAATTTTAATTCTCCCTTCTTCCCATTTTTGGCAATGATATTTATTTTAATACTTTTCACCTATATTCAGTATATACAGACAGCCTCTTAACTTTATAAACATGTGTAATTGTTATTTGCTGAAAGTAAAACTTGCACAAGGACTGCAGTCAGGATTATCATCTGAGAAGTGGCTCACAACTACCCGTGTTTTCAATTCGTACATCCATCCAAGGAGCACAGCTCTCGTTGCTGAGGCCAGATCATATTTTCTTTAAGCAATGATCTCATTCAGAGCGTCCCTCTCATTTCTCTCCCACCTCCCTCTCATAGAGCCCATCTATTTCTATTATCCTGAATGCCTTGGAGTCCATGGAGCCTGCCATACCTCTGTCATCTTCAGACCTGGAATTCTTTCTTCCCCAAAATATTTATTTTGGTAAAGCAAACCGAAGGATTCACAAGTTCACCCAGACAGCAGGTGTCTACCTTTGCCAAGAATGCTCTTTTCATTTTAAGGACATTGTTTTAGGCACCAGAAATATAAATGATGGAGAAGCTGAGTGTTGGTCTGTGTGGTTCCATTGGATCTCGGCTGCCACTGGACATTGAGCGAAGAGCAAGGAAATGAGAAATTTAGTAACCCTTTCCACTTCTATGGTGGCTTCAAAGAAGAGTTCAGCTCAAGACAACTAGAAGTTTAGAACCATACTCTTTATTCTGTTTGACTGCTGTGTGACTTTGGCATGAGAAATTCAGGATTCAAGCTGCAATTCAATGGCCAAAAACATAAAGAGGAAAAATGAAAAAGCAATTTTTAAATGGAATTTAAGTAATGGACACAAAAATTTGTTGTTTATTAAAATTGTAACGTTCTTCAGAGAAATAGAACCAGAAACCCGAGAAGACATAGACTAAATTGTGAATGGTGACCAATAGTTGCTTAGACTTCTGCATCAAGAGGCAAAATTAAGCTGATATGATTTTTTAAATGCATAGAAAGCTTCGAAAAAATATCCTCTGAAGTTTTCTTTATACAAATCTGTTGGTTGAACAGTCTTGGAATATTTGGTAACTATCTCTTGCTCCTAATTGTTTCATGTGTCCTGTACTCCCAATTAGAAAGTAGTAAGACTGGAAGAACATCACTTCATTTCTTCTTGCATCCTTAACAACACCTACCTTGATGATTTCAATAGTGTGTTGTAGAATAAAAAAATGAGCAATCTATAATGTAATGTTATATTAACATCCTAAAACAGTATGTATTTATGGTATTATAATAAACATTGATAACTTCTACTGTTTAGGATGATATTTTGAAAGGTTGACAAAGGTGGTGTAAAAGTCACAAGAAAACCAGAGGATAGCCAATTTTCTCCTCTTACTTTGTTCCAAAGAGGATAGAAGGTAAGCAATTTCTATATCCTCAATCTTATAAAGTAGATTATTAGTTAATATCTCATTGTATTTGCAAGAATTTCCCAGTTTAAGTTTCTGAGCTACTCTAAGAAGAAGGTATTATCATGTTTATTTTACTGATTAAATAAAAATAGATTCAGAGAAGCAACTGCCTGTCACAAATTCATAGAATAGGTGAGTTTGGGAGCCAAGACTCACATCGGGTTTCCTCACCCTCTCAGTTTTCTCTGCTGTCCTGAAAAGGCTAATTCCAGACTTTGGGAGAGGTCATATAGACAATATGGTCCACTCAGAAAGAAATGTCTCCTTTGTGACATATGACAAATGGCAGTCTGAGCTGGAAGTGACTAAGACAACACAGTAAGAGCTTGAGAATCCAGACAAATAACCAAGGTTTTCGAGAATCCCCAAGTTCAAGAACAGCATATAATTTACTTCATAAAAAAAATCCCATGGTGATGAGCAAAGAACAGTCAAGTCCACTGAGAGGCTGATGCTGGGCAGTGAGCTGAGCTCTCTCACTTTCAGTGTGGCTGACAGCAGAGACACCATCCATCCTGCTTCCCCAAAACCCTGTGCCACGGGGCTTCTGGAGCTCACAGTTTCAGACTGTGATGTCAAAATGGTCCCCGTTATATAACTAACTGAATGAGCTTTTCAGAAAGCACTGACAGTTTCATGGATGTGCACCTATTTATACTTCGGGGAAACTTAAACCAAAAGCTAAGGTGGATTTGCCTGAATGTGTAGAGTAACTTAGATGGTAATACAAACTGTTGCTAACAATACTCCTCATGGTTTATGCCTGAACCCTTTTCTGGCAGATCCCAGGAGAATATATTAGTCAGTACCTAAAATTTCTCTTCACAATATCATCTAAGGTCAGCCAAGATGCCCTGGAATTGCCAATTTTGCTCTATTTGAGTTGTATCTCCAACCATATAGCTACGTGACGTCAGACAGAGCTGATACAGAAGTTATCTATCTGAAAACAGGGAAAGATCAATGCTGAGTGCTGGAAGAATAGGAAAGGATGGAATGGGAACTCAGTAAGAAGGTGGGTGGGCCAGGGGTAGGGTCTGTGATCAGGCCAGCACATCAGCCCATGTCCAAATCTGATGCTGGGGAAGAAAAGAGGGAGATAGGAGCGGACACTAGCACAAGCATCAGGTCAGCTGGAAGAGACTCACGGAGGGGTTACCTACACATTTTTCATTTGTTTAATGTTTATTTATTTCTTGAGAGAGAAAGTGAGAGAGAGAGACAGAGCATGAGCAGGGGAAGGGGGAGGGAGACACAGAATCTGAAACAGACTGCATGCTCCAGCTGTCAGCACAGAGCCCCATGTGGGGCTTCTAACCATGAATCATGAGATCATGACCTGAGCCAAAGTCAGACGCTTAACCAACTGAGCTGCCCCGATGCCCCCACCAACAGCAATTTTAAAGGCTTAGCTCTCTACAAGCAGAGACCCAAACACCAAGGAGGGACTCTCCTTAAAGACAGAAACCAAACTTCTATGAATAAGAGGAAATCTATAAATACCTATTGTTCCTGATGACTTGAAAAAATGAAGAGAATCTACTGTCTAAAGATGCTATAAATGTGACTAGGAAATACTTTATTTCAGAGAGAAAAGAGTGTATTTATTTTTCAGAATTTCCCTCTGCTTTCTAAGGAGACTGCTCCTAGATGTGGGGTCTTCCTAGTGAGCTGATGGTCAAAGGTAAAGATGGGAGATGCTAAGAGAAGACTTGATGGGTTTCCATGGGGAAGGGTCATTCTGGGAGGCAGGAAAAGATGGATGCAGTGAGGCTCTCTAGCTACAGGTTGGGAGAATCTAGGCGTGAAAAGCAGCAGCTGATAACTGAAAAGGCACTGGTGGGGCAAGCTATCCGACTGGGATTTTTGTTAAGTTTAGCCATATGGTGTTAATATCTCCATTCTTGCCTATAACATCTTCAGTAAAATCCACATTATTCTCTAATGCTCCATAGAACTGGATTGACTTTTGGAGATTTGATCAAAGTGACAAGTCCTGCTTGAAAGAGAGAGAAAGGGACAATGAAATAAGCCAATCCTGGGGGCAGGGGCACATTTGGAATACACAATAAAGCTCTTTTATTCTTCAGTTCCATGTATAATGGATGCCGATCCCAGAGAGAGCTCTTGTACACACTGTTTGTAAATGATCAGGAAAAGCTGAAATCATAGGTAGCCTCAGAAATTGCAGAGGACCAGTATAAAAAGGATGATCTCACCTTCAAATCTCATTATTTTGATACTAAATGACACAGTCCAAAACAAGAATTGGAGCACTTAGTTTTAATAATACTCCAAAGACTGTCCAAGTAGTAATCTTGAGCAGCAATTTGATCTTAAGCCAACCGTGTGTGAACTCAGGTTCCAAGTGTATCCAGATGAAAGGTAAAAGGTGACAGGCGAGAGAGCACACAGTCTCCTTCCGGCTCTCATGGCCACGATGTCAAGAGTCCAACCCCATCTTACTTTGACTCCACAACATCACTCTCTCAGATTTTTTTAAAGTTTATTAATTTGTTTTGAAAAAGAGAGATGCACAAGCAGGGAAGGAGCAGAGAGGGAGAAAAAGAACCCCAAGCTGTCAACACAGAGCCTAATGTGGGGTTCGATCTCATGAAAACTGTGAGATCATGACCTGAGCTGAAATCAAGAGTCAGATTTGTAACCAATTGAGCCACCCAGGCACCTCAGTCTCTCAGATTTTTAAGTCAGTTTCAAGCCTTTGGTCTCACCCACCAGAAACGCAACATTAATAAGTCATATGGTAGGTTCTTGTGGATGTAGAACTAGTTTGCAGTGGGAGTTTCACTTCTTCATTGTTTTTCTTTATTCTCCAATTATTGTGTTCAACTCTGCTCTGTTGAAGTTCTCTTTCTAGTCCCCAAACAATATCCTCAGATGTTTTCACAATTTCCCCATGATTTAATTTTCCTATGATTTAATTTCAAGCTCAAAGCTTCTCCTCCATCATAGCATGGGGTGGAGAAGGCTGATACGATATTTTATTTCTCCTCCTCTGCTTCTTAGAGTGGAGGGGAGTACATTCTGGGTTTGGCATCTCTCTTCCTTCTATTTTCCTTAGGTTTTACTCAATTGGTGTTGAGGGCTGCAAAGATAAAGTGGTATGAAACACATGCCTCTAATTAAGTTGCTATCTTCTCTGTTGGAATCTTTCCTCTGTTGGGTTCTGCCACATATATGCCTATCACTAATCAATATCAATATCTTCTGAGTGATCACACATTCAATATTGACTCTTTCACAGAACACATGTGAAAGTTCTTTAGAGCATCTTCAAGACTGTCCATACTGTATAGTTCTCCGAAGTGGGATTTCTGGTCTTGGAGGAGCATCCCACAGCCTCTCGATGCTGGACCCTTTCACCTTGTGGCCCATTCTCTTGAATGAGGAGTTGGTAAATGACTTGAGTACAACAACTTTTTCAGAGTCCTTCTGGCCCAAAAAGATCCCACATCTTCATTTCCCCTGCACCATTGACATTCCAATCAGTGTGAGTGCAGACTACTCAATGGCATTTCCTCTCTCTGGAATTCCTCGTAACTCTTCCATAACCATCTCCTACATGCTTTGTTATACACAAGGAGTACTTAATAAGTGTTCCCGAAGCACACGACTCATCAGGGACGGCCTTCCCTTCTTGAAGTCACCCTCCGTCTCTACCAGTGAATTCTTAGCGCCATCATTCCCTTGGTTTTGAAAAGGGAGGGAAGCCACTGCACTTCCAAATATGTCGTGACTCTTGAAGTAACTGATGATCCTCACAAATGTCCATGTACTCTTCTACATTTCTCAGAGTCTTTGTAGTTAAACTAACCATGTGGCTAATTCTGGCCAATAGACTACAAGTGGAACTGGCATGCGTTGTCAGGGTGGCCTTGGAAACACAACATGGGAGAGCCACGAGATGGAAACAACACCGTGTAGAAGTCCTAAAGGAAGTCTGGGCTCCAGTTTTTGGTCTTTCCTTTTTAGGATGTGAAATGCTGAATGTTTGTTTGTCCTCAGCTTTGAACCCTTATGCAGGCAAGAGGAAAAGTCATCCAGCTACGATGTCATCCCCTTTGCCTCCTGATCTGGTGATCTGAACAGAAAGCAGCCAGCCTAGACAACCACAAAGAAAAAGGCCTGAAGGCAGTAACAAACGTGTATGTAAGTTTCATGTATGTTTCCTACCACAATGTTCTCTCTGTATATATAGATTCAGTCGGTTGTAACAGCTCCAGACTTGACTTTATCTCACAATCACATACAAAGTTCAATTAACTTAACATTTAATTAACTGAAATACACAAAGCAAAAAACGTTTAACAATGACTGCGGTATAAACATGGAGAGATTCCCATGTGAAAAAAGAGTTACATAAGTGATAAGCTCCTTTCATGTTTTATCAATTCAACCCACATCTGCCTGGTCAAAATAAATTAATGTGCTTCAGAGAACTTAAAACAAAGAAGCACACAAACTAAAAATTCATTTTTATCAAAGAACGGGAGTCAATGAGATCTGATGGCGTTTTCAGTTCTTATGTTCCACCCTCCATACTGTTTCCTAGTTGCATTGTTTCTTATAATTTCAGAAAAGGAACATTATGAGAGCCCACAATACACGCTCTGGGGAAGAGACATTTACTGGGGTTCCTTGGAGTGTTTTCCTTTAACTGAGGTTTCCTAGGACAAAAACCATATAAAGTACAAATGCCAACATATAACAATTTCACCCACAAACTATATTTAAGCACGGCATAGTTACCAAATAAAATAAGACTACAGAGAAAGTTTTACTGCTTAGGGGGAAAAAAATGTATGTTTTTAGAACAGTTAACCCACAATAGCACAGCTGACAACTTCAAATAAAGGCCACAATCCTGTGAGCCTGTAACTCAATTTTCCATAGGCTCGGTGTAGGGTTTCATGTCATGGATAGAGTTTCTTTACTGCTTTTAATGGCGGACTTTAGAAGCTTTCTTCCTGCAATTAGTATAATGGAGGATATAAGAGTGGAAATAGAAGACTTTTCCCCTGTTCACCTAGGCAATGCAAAAGTTTAAAATCATAAATGGTCCCAAGGTTAAAATGAGGTCACACAGATTATCCCCCTGACTTGGTAATTATGCTTGTGTTTTGAGAGAATTTCCTGCTTAAAACTCATTCTGGTTAAACCGCATCTTAAAAAGGGAGACCCAGTCCACTGTCCACCAACAACTAAAATCATTGGCCCCAGAGGAAATTCTTCACTGTGCAGGACCTGCTCCACACGGCCTGTGCACACTTCTCCAGGTGAGAGATGGTGCACTTTCTGAAGACCGGGGTGGTCAGTGCTGGCCACGCCCACTTTGCCTCCTGGTGCATTTGTGGTACATTGTTGCTCTGTCTAACCTCAGACCATGAGCTCCCTGCACAAGAACTACGCATCAAGCCTTAACTCTCCACCCAAAGGTTCTTAGCCTATAGCAAGCTATCACTTCAAAATACTGAAAAAAAATGAATCATGACTATATATTTTTCTCTCCTTATGAGCTTTCTTGATAAGTAATGAGTGCGGTACATTATTTAATCTTAAAGTTCTGATGACTTCATAGATGATATGTTTCATGCACTAGCTACCACCTGTGAATTTAATTTCAAGAAAATTGATAAGATCCCAGTGCTGTGATTAAAAAGAAAGAAAAAGATCTCCATGTGTTGCCAAGGCCTGACATTCCTATTCCACAATTCACTTCCTCATGGATAGATTTGTTACCTGGTAATAATTAAACATTCTCAGGAAGATTAGCACATAGTTATTATCACTTCTAGACCCGCAAATAAAAAACCTTGAAGAAAAGTGCAGTGGATATGTGGTTTGGAAATGGGAACTTCTGAGGACACAAGTGCAATGAAAAGAGCAGTGGCAAGAATTGTAAGTTTAAGGGCACAAATGAACCTCATCTATTTTCGATGAGTAGTGACCCAGCAGACCCTAGAGAGCCTCAATTTCCATCTAAAATTAAGTGCATTTTTTGAAAGATTCCAAATGTCCATCAACTGATGAATGGATAAAGAAGATGTGGTAGATACATACAATGGAATATTATTCAGCCATCCAAAGAATGAAATCTTTCCATTTGCAACAACATGGATGGAACTAGAGTGTAAGCAAAATAAGTGAGTCACAGAAAGACAAATACCATATGATTTTACTCATATTTAGATTTAAGAAACCAAACATATGAACTTAGTGGAAGGGAAGGAAAAATAAAATAAGATGAAAACAGAGAGGAAGGCAAACCATAAAAGACTCTTAACTATAGAGAACAAACTGAAGATTACTGGTAAGTGGGAGGCCGTGGGGGGGGTGGGCCAAATGACTGACGGGCATAAAAGAGACCATTTGTTGGGATGAACACTGGGCGCTGTGTGTAAGTGATGAAACACTAAATAATACTCCTGAAACCAACTTTATACTATACGTTAACTAACTTGAATTTAAATAAAATCTTGGAAGAAAAATTAAATTAAATTAAGTACATTTTTAACAGCTTCTCAGAAACATACTTGGGAAGAAGAGCGCTTTTTTACAGCATATCTTAAAAATAAAAATAGTGGCGCCTGGGTGGCTCAGTCAGTTGAGCGTCCAGCTTTGGCTCAGGTCATGATCTCATGGTTCGTGGGTTTATTGAGCCCAGATTACAGAATCCCAAAATCTCAAAACTACCCAGGAACCAAAAACACGCATGCAAACGCAAAGGGCTTTTATTCAGGCTTAAGCTCGAACCCTCAGATGTCACCAACGTAGTAATCCGTGCTGAGAGCCCAGAACAATAGCGGGGTAGGGTTTTTATGGGTTTTGGAGAGGGGAAGGTACAAGGGTTGGTGACATAGACACAGTAATCCAATCACAGCTATACTTTAGCCCTAGCAACAGTCTCAACCATATAGAATCTTTAAGGCATCCATCACAATTGGCAGGACCCAATCATAACACCTGGAATACTTTTGGAATATCCAATTGTGGAGTGAATTGGGGACCCCCCTGGGGCTTAGGTGAGCAGTGAGCCATTGGCTAGTTAACACTAAGCCACCATCTAAGATTCCCCCCCTAAGCCCCCCAACCTTAGGAATGTCATATATCTCTTCTAGTTTTCCCTGACTGGGTGTAGTGGAAGTGTTTTCCTTTTTAGGTAAAAGTCTGACCCTTATTGGAGAAAACAGTACTCTGGCCTGCTGTTGCTGGGGAAACCTAAAGCCTGCCGTGGCATCGGCCAGGTCTTTCTGGGTCAAGTCCCATGTCGGGCTCTGTGCTGACAGCTAGCTCAGACCTGGAGCCTGCTTCAGATTCTGTGTCTCCCTCTCTCTCTGACCCTGCCCCCACCCCCGCTCATACTGTCTCCCTCTGTCTCTCAAAAATAAAGACATAAAAAATTTAAAAAAAAACAATTAAAATAGCCTACTATCAAGTGCCTACCATGTTATAGGAACCCTGCATATGTATTCTCACTTAACTCCCCCCCCCCCAGTTCAATGTCAAGGGCTCCTATTTTACAGATGACAAATTAAAGGTTCAGAGAGATTAAACAACAATTGGAAAAACAGAGATTCCAACCACATCGCAGTATCACCATCACCCCCAACAAGCTAGTCCTCCCAAATGTAACACAACCCATGTGGTTGCAAATATGATTCTGGTCGGTTCAGATCCAACCAAGTACTTTGCCATACTATTGCTGGTCCTGACTCAGTAATACCATGAAACTACATCCTGCAACGCCCTGCTCCAGAACCCTTTTTTCAGAAGAGACCCAAATAGAATGTGGCTTTAATAAGAATAGAAATAAATCTTCTTTGAAACTCAGAAAGCTGGATCTAAGGTGTGGCCAAAGGTTTGCACTAAGTCTGAGTTTTGGTGCTTAGCACATTCGTGCTTAATGATCTAAGCACTTCTCAGTCACTGCTCCCCATTTGGTGCAGCCTGTTCCCAGCAGCCTGGACCAAGCTGGTGGTGAGCATCCAGTCATCAGAGCTGGAAACGGACTCAGCACCTTGTATGAGCCAAATTATGACTTCATTCAAGGACTTTTTTTTTTTTTTTGGTTTGTTTGTTTCTGTAGCTGTAATGATGAATTGAGAAGGAAAAAATTAATGTCAACTTTCAGCTCAACAACTGTCTTTGAGCACCTCTCACTGCAAAAACCCCTGTGCACAGCAGGCATTGAAGGGAAATAGATTTCAACACGTGACCTCAAGGACCTTATCTGATTGCTGGCACAGAGATGTAAGGGGAAATGGGCCAGAGTGGCCTTAAAGAAGGAGACTGTGTGGTCTTGAGGGAAGGATAAAACTCTTTACCAGATTGAAACAATGTCTTGGTCTTCTGAGGCACAATACACTTTCCTTTATTTGACAAAACCGATGCCTTATTCATGCACACCTCCCGTACGGAGAGCCACTACCGAGAGCCGAGAGGTTTCCCTCAGTCACTGGCTGACGGTTATGGCTAAATCTCCCCTCACATGCTGCCTCTAACGTCCTCACACCCTTTGTTTGAATGTAATGTAAGCACGTGTGTGAGTTTAAGATTAATTTCATATCTTCATTCAGTATCTCTGCCTTACCAGGGTACCTCTCCATCATTCCCTCTGTCCACTTACTCCACTCAAAGTACAATCCTGCCCCTCACCAAGACAGAATAACGTAATACAAACCGATTTTCCTCATCACCCTAGTGGGCAACCCGGTTCTCATTAGGACCAATGAAATGAAAACATCCGCAAAAAGCATATTTAAATTTTATTCTAAGAACAAAGGAGCATGTGCAAGTATATATAATCAGTCAGTTTCCCAAGTAAAATGTTGTTGGGTGTACATAATGAAGAAGTTGCTGCTAACTCATAAATAAGCCATTAGCAAAGCAAAAACTACCCAATAAAATATCTCCTACTCTGCCTGTCTCTTCAGACCACAGAGTCAAAAGTCGATAAATCTCCTAATCAATCCACCACAGAGATAGAAGTCTAACACTGAGGATCTATAATCAGGTTATTCAGAATCTAAGGAAAAGAGAAAAACATTTTTGCCTAGAATGTTGCACTGAAAATCTCGCTGTGGAGTTGACATTTTCACCTCTAACTTCCGATGAACACACATAACCTTAGTGTTTAAAGACCAGTTAGCCCAATTCCCTCATTTTAGAAATGGAGATCAGGAGCCCAAGGGAGGTTAAAGGAAGTCCCTGGGGTAGAGCTGCACTGAGAACCAGAGCCTCACTTCAGCCCCTTCCAAGATGGCAGCGCCTTCTCCTTGATAACAAAAAGAAGGGCGGTGAGAGGCAACCCCGGTCCCACAGAGGAGGGAGCGGTGCCTCGGTGGCCTACCACAGAAGGCCCTGAGAGGGCACTGTTCATGCAGAGCATGATGATGTCAGGGTGGGGGTCAGGAGTCTTCCGAAAGGAGACCTATGGTGCTGTCAAATCTGACCAAATCACGGAAGACCAAGATGGGGATGGTGTGGGGAGGTGGGGAGGTGGCTGGAGAGGACGGGACCCTAGGCCCAGCCAGCCGCAAAATGACTAACATCCAGAATGGGACTGTGTGACAGGATTCCTCTCTTGAGTCCCCTGAATGTTTTTCTTTTTTTTAAAGCTCTTGAGTTGCATCCATTTGGTTCTCTGGAGCCCTTTGTTTCCTGGCTGATGATTCGTTTCTTTTTCCTTCCCTACATTTAAGAACGAAAGGGAAAGAAGAGGATGGGAGCAGGGAATTGTTCCCACAGCCTCGCCGGCACGCTGCGCAGCCAGGCTTAGAGCTCCCCCTCCTGGTCGCAGTGTGGAGCGTTGCCTTAAACAACCTACCGGGTCTCACACCCCAACTTCTTAAAGAGCATTCTACTCCGCGTTCAGTTCAGCTGATAAACAGCGTCCAGCAATTATCTCTGCAGACACTGCGCTTCTGTGCGCTCAACAGGAAAAGCTTGGAAAATAGCAAAATTGAGTTTATAAAAATTGTTTCCTGCAGGACCGCCTCCTAATTCAAGCAGAATGTCGCTCACCAGTGGGCTTACATAAACCCTTAATCTTAAACATCCACTTTATCATGAAAATGGCCCTGTTTATTCCACTGGTAATATCTTGTGTCGAAATCTGAACAGTACTTCTTCTCTAATGGGAGGGAAACAGAAAGCCTGCCAATCAAACAGGAAAGAGAAGCCAGCATCGGACAGCAGGCCTCTGTTTTCAGGGGGGAATAAACCCATATTCATTCACACAGGACCACTGCAACTTTAAAAAACAATATCAGAAGGAAAAGAAGTTAGAGTTGCAACAGAAGGTTCTCTGGGAGCTTCTATTTTTTTTTTCTTCTCTTTTCACTCTCACTTTCTCCCCTTAAGGAAAAAATTAAAGCTGGTGTGATTTCTCGTGTGCTTAAAGAGTGATGTATATTTACAGAAGCATCCAAGGCAGGGATTGCTTTGAATTTAGGAGCCCTTAGATATACAATAGGGCTACTGTGTTTCAAAGGATTTGGCCACCCATCATGGCCCACGGTTCCGTCTGTCATCCATTAATCTAAACACGGGCTCTCTCAGATATATCCAGATGCCCGAAAACCTTTCCACATTTTTTGATACTACCTTCTTGTTACTGTATCTAAGGGGGGGAATTGCTGAGAGATATTCCAATGTGTCCCCCAAAGGGCTTTTAGGCAAGCTGCCATCCGCTTGTCATAAGCACAAAAGAACATGTTTTCTTCTCCCATGCCCAGTATCCATTTTCAGATTAGGTAGACATCAGTTCTCGCTAAAAGCTGATATGGTAACAAGCAGGCTACCCTCAGAGGGAACAGTCTTTCTTTCCGTCACAGGGAAATCTGATGAGGATTTGGTGTGGCTACATAACTCTTTTTTTGACCAGTGTTTCTAATTAGCAGAAATATAGTTTCTACTACTATTGCAATAAATAAACATGATCAGTAGAACATTGGAAGAATGACAGTTTTAAAATGAAAAAAAGGAAGAAAGCTGACTCACTAATGTCTATGTGAGGTAGCCCATTTCCGTGCCATGTTATCAGTTCCTTTGCTTGCCACACCAACAACTACATGTTACCAGCCAGGTTTCCCCCACAAATATCCTCTCTCTTTCTCTCGTTGGATCAAGTGATTCATGGAACCCACCAGAGAGTTATGATAAAATTTCATTCTACCAAAAGCAATGCAGATCTGATGTCACACGGAAACTCCATCCTGCTCAATTTCACTCGGACACCCTCTTGACCTAACACAATGCAAGAAGAAAATCACTTATTCTGCTTGAAAGTCATTTATTCATCTGTAATGTAGGATCATTGCCTCCTCTACTATATTCCTCATTTTATTTGGATTGACAAAAAAGGAAACCAAGAGCATTTGTGTTCCCTAAGATCCCTTCTCATTTTATCGAATAAATGAAGTCTTGAGGTATGACTCAATTACTCTCCAAACAGCCAAGTGCCCAAATCTAACATTTCTAAGGCATCCAAAATACCTAAAAACCTCAGATGGGCGAAACGTCCCTTATTTGGAAATCACCATAGGAAGAGAGAGAGAGACCTTGCATCCTTATTTTAACTCAGTGCTAAGCCTAAATATCCCCTACGACCAGAACCCAAGCTGCATTTCTCCCGAACAGCTCAGCATTGGGTATCGGAGAAGAATTAGATATTATGAGTCACTACCCCAGGGATCACTGCTTCCATTTATCACTGCCATGGCTAATCTGCAAAATCAGACTTCTAATCAATCCTTTTTTTACATCCAAATGCTATCAGAAAACAATTTGACCCATTTATTCACTGAAGTTCTTTCATGATGTCCAGGTGCTCTCCAGAAATTCTGTTTTCTCTCTAGCTTCATCACCCACAGCTTTCACCCAACCACCCAACCTTTTAACCACCTCCAATGACATGGAAAAGTCACAAGGATCCATAACTATATGTCTATACACATGCTGTTGTCCTTGCTGCCCGTTGAGCTTCTGTGCATCCTTCAAAACCCATGGCCCCTACCATACCCTCTACTCTGAAGCCTCTCCTAACTCCACTTCTAAACAAAGGCTTATCCTACCTCCTCAGTGTAACTTCTGCATCCAGAAAGACAGTGCTCCTCCAAGTGCAGGCCATGAACACCTGCATCAGAATTACCCAGGAGGCTTGTTACTATTACAGAACCCCAAGCTCTGTCCAGATCTGCTACATCAGAAGCTCTGAGGTGAAGACCCAGGAATCTATATTTCCTAAGCTCCCTCTCCCTTCCCCTGGTTAGTCTGATGCAAATACAAACAGTATTTTATTGCCCACATAATTCTGAGTAGCTCTTAATATTTATTGAGGTCATATGTTATGTCAGGCACTATTCTAAGCACTTTATACACGTATTAACTGATTTAATTATCACAATAACTGTATAAGAAGAGACCATTTTTTATTTCCATTTATATGTTGATTAACTTCTCTGAGCTAATGAGAAATTGGAAACTCTCCCAAGAGCACATCCCTAATAAATGGCAGAGAAAAGATTCAGAACTAGACAGTCTTCTTCCTGGGTGCCTGTCCCTAAATAATCATTGAGTTTTATAGTCTCGAAAATAATTGTTTGTTTTCTGCCTCCTTTACGAGGCTGTGAATTCCTCCAGAGAAAGGAATCGTATCTTTTCGTCTTGGTAACAGCAGCACTTCTCATAGTGTATGATGTACTCACTAAATGTTTATTGGATTGTTTAAAATATAGGATAAGCCAAGGTACCGTTTTTTTCTCTATGGATAATAATATCAGTGAAGTAAAAAAAAATTTTTTTTAATGTAAATATGGCAATGCTACGGTGAAACACCAGTGACATTATGTCTGGTTTTCATTAAAAATCGTAAGTAATGTTATAAATATAAATAAATTAATCCATACCAGAAACCAAAGCCCCCACAGGGTCACCTTGTAAACTCCATACCACAGAAAGCAGGGCTGGGGATCTTTTCACAGTTTCCAGGGAATTACTAGTAACTTTCCAAACCATATTTTCACATGTCTTCATCTAGATGTAACTTCAAACAATAAAAATACACATCAGGGTATGCAGCTGTTTCATTTTGAGGAATGGTATATAACTGCCCTTCCTCCTTATCAAATACCTAGAAACTTCGGCCAAACAGCTTGAGTAAGTAAATTTTTCAAAATCTTTGAAGAAAGATCCAGCCCTACCGGGACGGTAGCACCTTTCAAGTTTGGCTCCGTTCCCTAAAAAACATATCAGATGCATTCCTTCCTTTCACCAATGTGGGCTATTGACAGGCAGGCCCAAGTGCATTAGAATTGCCACAGAAGTTACCCTTGGCCACTTCCTGAGAAGAAAAAAGGCCTGGACTCTGACCTGTTAAAAACTGGCATGTTATTTACACAAGTGATATCAGAACTTCCATGCTGTGTCTACACTTAGCCTAAAAACCCAGTGAAAACTGAGAAAGTTGTAAACCATCCAGCCAGAAATCTACCGTTAGAGAGCATGATATATATGAGTAACAAACAAGATTTTTTTTCTATTTTTTTTATCCAGATGTTTTGATGCTGTGTAGACATACATATACACACAAGTGGTTTTGATCCCCACATTTCTAAACTGTCGCTTACATCTCCAAGCATGGGCCCTCAGCCAGGGTCTTGGTATCTTATCTGTAGGTGCACATGTCCCCACACAGGGGGGATCCCAATAGGATTTGAGATGAATTTCAGTGGGTCTCATATCTGAATCGATCAGAAACAAAAAACCAAACCCTGATCCTCAGAAATAAACTCTCTCCTTGCTTCTAGACTTGCTGGGAAAATATTTTTCTCTTTTTTAACAACATGTGTATAGAGGCGCCTGGGTGCCTCAGTGGGTTAAGCGTCTGACTTTGGTTCAGGTCATGATCTCACAATTCATGAGTTCGAACCCCTCATCGGGCTCTGTGCTGACAGCTCAGAGCCTGGAGCCTGCTTTGGATCCTGTGTCTCCCTCTCTCTCTGCCCCTCCCCTGCTCACACTTTGTCTGTCCATCTCTCTCTCTCTCTCTCTCTCTCTCTCTCTCAAATAAACAAACAAAAAAGAAAATGTATATATGATACCATGCAAGAGTATGTGTCATTTGCATTACTCAGGTGTAAGGGATGCTTTGCTAGCGGTGACTTAGAAGTTCAGAACAAACACTCAGAACAAATAGAATATTTAAAGATGGGCTGTCCTCAGACATGTGCCCTACAGCACATCGCCCAGGGCTCCTCTGCCCTCAACAGTTTGCATCACATGCTTGCACCCCCAGGGCGCTCCTGCCTTGTGGCCCTGTGGGGCTCCCGAATCTCAGACAAGGTAAGAAGGCCCCTTACTCTGCAGAGTGGTGGTGGAAAAAGTTGTCAGCATCCATGTGACTTTCAGGGATGGAACATTTCTCTCCCTTTCATTTGCAAGAGTTTCAAAAACAGTGGTGAAGGATGTGTCTCTTATCAGTTCCTCCAGTACCTTCAACAAAAAACAGAGAGCTCACCACCAAAAGTCAGATTTTATGTGATCTCTGTTTCCTTCTGTGATTTGCCTACCGATTCTCCTGCCAAGGAATGCAACAGCTTTATAAACAGTGACATGAGGACGTGCCTGGACTTTCCAATCTAAGTCAGAAGTGGTTTGGTTTGGACTCGCCACAGGGAAGCATTCTGTATCCAGCCTGATTGGTTCTCTCAACCCTCCTTTCGAAGGGAAGTCTTCTCCCCCTACTGTCAGAACCACAAAACACGAGACCATTCATCTCTTGCTTTTAGAACCTTGCCTGAGCCACTCAACACCCTTAACTGAGGCGTGCGTCTCTCCAATCAGGGACACTTGTTTCTCAGAGCCAAGTACATTTCTATAAATGCTTCACGTGGGAAGGAACAAAACCAATAAGTCAGAAAGCTGACTCAAAAGTGAGTGGAAGCATTTCCTTTCCTTCCCCAGCAGATTTGTTGTTCTGTGGTGATTTTCCGGGGTGATCACTGTGCTAGGCTTGGCGGTCTGTCAGTGCAGGACAAAGTATTTGGCTACCAACACCATAACTTTTACGTTTGGGGCAATTGCTTAGCATGAATACAAATGTGCCAGTGGAAAGGACTAAGGTGCACAAATTAAGCAATAAGTTCAAGGGGACAAACACTCCAGATGTTTCGGAGCCTGTGGCCGGGCCTCATTTATCTTTCTCAACAATGGAAGCCAACTGTAAGGGCCATACCATCGGGAGCCTGGGATCCACCACCCCTTAGAGTCTGGACAACAGCTGATAGATCTCAGGACTGCTGGAGCCTGGATACTGTGTGAACCGATCAACAAACACTTATTGATCCTTAGCACTAGACCAAAAGGCTCCTTTTTACGTAAAAGAGCCATTACTGGCGATCACCTTTGCATTTACAAAATAATATAGCATAAAAACACTTGCAAAGACATTATGTTCTTTCAGTCTGGACAACGGCCTCATTAGTAATTACTCTCCCTCTGTTTTTATTGACACGTTACAAAACCCTGCCTCAGCGGAGTTAGATGCCATGCCCCAAGTCAGGAAGCTCATATGTTCAGAGCCACACTTAAGCCTAGTCTCTTTCTAAAAGCCCTCAGCTGTGGATATGGACCAGAAACTCAGCCCGAGTACCTTTTGGGGAGGGTCCTGCACCCCTAAGAGTGTTAATACAGTTTCTTGGGACTTACACCACCAAAGGGTTACAGGAAGGAGCTGTTCCTACCACTACCCACTCCCCCAAAGACAGTCGGGCCTCCCTGCCTCAGTTCCTTCAGAATCTGCCACCACGTTGATCCTTCTTGGCTCTTATGTGACTCGTTCTCCTCAAAGAGATAGGAAGGTGAATAAAAGCCTGTATTCACCACAGAGTATTTAGTGCAAAAGCCCTGAGACCAGCTTGGAAATTCCTACTTCCAAGGGTCATTAGAAGAATTAAATGATACTGAGGGCACCTGGGTGGCTCAGTGGGTTAAGCGTCTGACTACTCAACATGCTGAGCTACCCAGATGCCCCTAAAACAATTTTTTAATAGGAGACATCCCTACATAGAAGGACAGGCTGAGGGTACATAAAATGGCGGCACAAAGGCCAAGGCAGAAAATTACCGGGAACCTAGGACTCAGACAAGAACAATACTGAAAACTTGGGATGGAGGGTCAGGGAGAGATCATACATCACCTTGTAGATCCTGGAAGGTGTATGGCTTTACGGAAGGACTGGACCAGGAAAGCTTTCCAGATCCTTCACATGTGTTTGATTCTTTACTATATATATATATATTTTTTTTATTTCAAAGAAATGTAAATTCATTTTTTAATTCAGGACAAAATCTTAGCTCTCTTAATTCTTGGCCCTTCTCGCTCTATAATTTCAGACCCTTGCCCCCACTCAACATGCTGTACTGGGAGGAACACAGGTTACCTTTGTGATGGTGCTGGCACTGCCAGGAGTGTGACCTTGAGCAAAGCACCAGTCATTGCAAGCCTGGACTCCTTCACCTATAGAGGACGTGGAACCAGATGATCTTAGAGATCCCTTGGCTCTAAGTTAATTTGATCAAAACTGGAGGCAACAAATGCCCTTACACTCTCAAGGCTTAGTGCTTACACTTCCTGCTATAGACACTGTTTGACCTGGGGGTTAATAGCCTGAACATTGATTCTAGGCACAACTCTACGTGCTAACCCCTCTACCTTGACCAGGTGACTATCTCCCTAAGCTTCTTTTCTCATCTGTACAATATGGATAACAGCCATGCCTACCTTGCAGAATTCTTATAAAGAAACAGGGGTATAATTATTTCTGTGTCATTGTTACGCATCCATCTTCCCATAACAGGATGGCAGGGCTTGGACAGGAGAGAAAGAACAGGTTTAAGACTTGAGGCAGGTCTTTGGAATGTACTCTCATGAATCAGCATCTATTATGCCAATATTAAGGGTGAACCAACATGAAGTAAGGTTGGATCTGTTTGGAGCCCAGAGGTAAAGTCTGGTCTGGAAACTTGAGGCCATTGAAAGGTTTTCAGCTGCAAAGGTATTTGCTCACTTGATGTGAAACACATGGTCCATGGGGAACCTCAGAAAAACACCAGCCATTCCCGTTTCCCATCTCATGTGTGTGAGGAACAAGAGGGGTGCCTGGACAAAGCTTTATTCTCCTAGATAGAGTCACTGCCAGCAAAAAAGACGAAGAAGAAAAAAACAATTAAACTTCTAACATGAGCTAAATCAAATAAGCCCACCAACCTCTTAGTAAAATATACAGGCATTAAGCCAGGCTGTCCTGACACGTGTTTAAAGAATACCCAACTTTCAGAGGGATTGAATAAATAGACTTCAAGTTGTGCGGTTCTTGGGAGAATTTCAAAAGAGTCAATGCCATATGATGGCATCGTTTTCCTCCTCCTGTTCATAAAAGTCCCAGAATCACAGGGTTGGAAGAGAAATCAGAGGTCATCTTGCCCAAACCTGATTTCTAACACATTTGCTTTAGAAGCAAATGATTCTGAGCAAAGTGCTGCCTAAGTCCAAGTCGCAATTTGTGACCCCTTAACCAAATAAGAAGTGATCTGAAGTGGAAATAGAGACAGGGAGCGAGAGAGGAGTACCAGTCTTGGCAACTTTTTATTTCTCTGAGCACACAACAATGTACGAGTCAGCTTCACTGTGTAGAATTCTGAGAATGTTCTAGCTCTCTAAGAGCTTCCGGTCAAATACATCTTTTGAGATGGGCACGTGTTTCCTGAACTTGGCTTCTTCTGGTTATAGCCGTTTGAAAAGCTAGGAGGGGGTAAGGATGGCAGGGGAGAGGGGGAGAGAGACTACCAAATCTAATTCCAATGCTGATGCCACTGCCAGGGAATACAAGAATAAATAGACATTATCAAAAAAAAGTTAGTGAATGAGGGACAGAGACCTACTCTTTTTATTTTTAATTTTTTAATATCTATTTATTTTTTGAGAGAGAAAGAGGGACAGTGCATGAGCAGGGAAGGGATAGAGAGAGAGAGGGAGTCATAGAAGCTGAAGTAGACTCCAGGCTCTGAGCTGTCAGCACAGAGCCCAGTGTGGGGCTTGAACTCACAAACTGTGAGATCATGATCTGAGCTGAAGTCGGTCGCTTAACTGACTGAGCCACCCAGGTGCTCCAGGGCCCTACTGTTAATAAGGATTGCTTGACTCAAATGTTCTAGACAGAATATCTGTGATAAATTGGTTATCAATCTGTACGTAGTCTATGTGTTATAAAGAAAAAGGGATAGAAGGGGGAAGGGAGAAGGGGGGGAGAGGCAAAGAGGTAAACATGCAGAAACACACTAAAATATTAATCAAAATGTACAATCACTTACTGAAGGCTAGGTCTTGGGCTTTATGCTGTTTTAAATATGCTATTAGTCCTCCAAAAAGGTTAGATTATTCCCATTTTACAAACAAAGAAAACTGTTAGTTTGTTCATTACTTCAGAAGGTTTGAGTAAGTTTTCTTCTCTTCTCTTTTTGTAATGTGGAAAGTTTGCTTTGAAAATGAAACACATGGGTGCCTGGGTGGCTCAGTCAGTTAAGCATCCGGCTTCAGCTCAGGTCACTATCTCATAGTTTGTGGGTTTGAGCCGTGAGTCCGGCTCTGTGCTGACAGCTTGGGGCCTGGAGCCTGCTTTGGATTCTGTGTCTCCCTCTCTCTCTGTCCCTCCCCTGCTGGCGCTCTCTCTCTCTCGCTTTCTCTCTCTCTCTCTCTCTCTCTCTCTCTCAAAAATAAATAATAAACATTAAAAGCAGTTTTTTTAGAAAATGAAAAACAAATGTTTACAGCCTTCTGTTTGGTCCTGTGTGTGTAAAAGCCCTGAGCAAGAAGCAGCAGACCCAGGACTCAGAAGGGAAAACAGTATGGAAGTTCCTCAAAAAACTATCAATAGAACTCCCCTATGATCCAGCAATAGCACTACTAGGGATTTAGCCAAGGGATACAGAAGTGCTGATGTATAGGGGCACATGTACCCCAATGTTCATAGGGGCACTTTTTATAATAGCCAAAACATGGAAAGAGCCTAAATGTCCATCACCTGATGAGTGGATCAAGAAGATGTGGTGTGTATATACATATATATACACACATACAATGGAGTATTACATGGCAATGAGAAAGAATGAAATATGGCCATTTGTAGCAAAGTGGATGGACCTTGAGGATGTCATGCTAAGTGAAATAAGTCAGGCAGAGAAGTACAGATACCATGTTTGTACTCATAGGTCTAACAGGAGAACAGAAGAAACCTAATGGAGGACCATGGGGAGGGGAAGGGGGAAAGAGTTGGGGGGACAGAGGAACACAAAACCTGAGAGACTATTGAATGCTGAAAAGGAACCGAGGGTTGAAGAGAGAGGGGAAGGGAGATGGTGGTGATGGAGGAGGGCACTTGTGGGGAAGAGCACTGGGTGTTGTATGGAAACCAATTTGACAATAAACTAGTAAGAAATATATATAAAAAAGAGAGGAGGAAACAAATCAATAAACAAACATACAAAAATTAAAAAAAAAAAAAAAGAAGGAAGATATGAAAGAAAAGTGTGTACCTGGAGATGCCGGCACACAAGAGACCCCCAAGGGTTCAACGAACATTGCCGACCTCTCAGAAATCCCTTTGTTTACCTTGATCCCCTCTCTACAAGCTGTATTGCAACTCTCACCTCTCTGAAAAAGGTAGTTAAAATCCACTTGAAACTCTCTCTCTTAACCCAGCCCTACGTGGACTATTTTAATGGAGTCAACTCCTCACCACCAAGCACTTACTGGAGAGCATTCATTTACAATATAAATAGCAATTAAACACATACAGGTTTCCCTTTTCAAAAAAAGAAAAAAAAAGACTGTCTTATATTTTGGAATTGTGACGGTGGAGGTATTTAAGAGAACAAGCGTGTAACAACAGTAAGCAACAGAACGATCTTCTCTAATTGGGAGGGAAGCTCCTCGTTTTTCCATAACGGCATCTACATTCCATGTGCAGATGCTCGGCCAGGTTGTTAACTCTACACCCCAAAGCACGTGATTTTGGCGAGCTTGGATCAGGACACGGCTGGAGCCAGAGCTGCTGAGCAGCCACGTGAACGAAGACCAAGTCTCAATTAGCAGGTCAAGAAACAAGCTAATCAATTAGTGGTCTGGCTTTCTCCAACCTACCAAATTAAGATGGCTTTCAAGGCATAACCGATCTTTGTAAATGAGCTTTCCTCTCTGGTCCCTCCTCTGGGAGGTGAGATGTTATAAGAAAATAATTGTATGAATCATTTGTATTTCTGGAAAATACTGACCACTTCCAGGTGTGACACAGATGGTGGACAATAAAGGGGGGAGGGAATGATTTTTCACAAATAGGGCACACACATCCCTGTGCTCGCATCAACATCAAGTTTTACTTACTCCCCGGCAGGAATCCCACCTCTCCACCAGGGCCATCAGAAATACCAACGTCCCTGTGCCTCACACCCAATAAAATAGTCTAAAGGGAGAGAGAAATCTAACAAACAGAAAAGGTGCCTGACAAGGGCTCTGGAGACAGATTGCCTGAATTCCGATCTCAGTGCCACCTTTTATGCCTTGTGTGCGGTATTTGGGTAAGCAATGAAACCTCTCTCAGCCATGAAATGGGGATTCTATCAGTGCCCCCCTCTTGGAATTGTCATGAAGATCAACTTAATGCCTGAAAAGTTACTAGCACGGGGACTGATGCTAAGCTTTATGGTTGGGACATAATTGTTAACCTGCACTATTTCTACCAAAAGAGAGGAACCAGGAAGGGGAAGAGGAGGAGAGAAGAGGAAGAGAAGGACAAAGGGAGAGAGGAAGGAAGAGGCAGGGAGAGGGGAAGGAAGAGGAGAGAACCACTCCTCTTCATATTTCTGTGACAATGGAAGAAACTGGAGCTGGACAGCTTCGGGTGAGAGTCACAGCTGGAAAAGTGATATGTGTTTTCAAAGAGGAAGAGGAGGATCCCTTGGGTGGCTCAGTCAATTAAGTGCCTGAATGTTGATTTCAGCTCAGGTCATGATCTCGTGGTTTGTGAGTTCAAGCCCCATGTCAGGCTCTGTGTGGACAGCTCAGAGCCTGGAGCCTGCTTTGGATTCTGTGTCTTCCTCCTTCTCTGCGCCCCACCCCCACACCCAGCTCACACTCTGTCCCTCTCTCAAAAGAAAATGAATAAACATTAACCAAAAAAGAATTAAAATAAGAGATGTCTTTCCAAATACCTCAAACTCCACAGGTTTCAAATTCGTCTAGTGCTTCAATGGCCTGCAGGCAGAAGTCTGGAATTGTCGGCCCGTTCTTGGTGATCTGATGAAGGATGGAAGAAAGATGGTCAGATAGACGTTCGCTGCACATGAGGATTGTCAGCGGGTCTCTTCTCCAGAGATCTCACCCACATTATTGACAAAGCCTCTGGGCTGGTGTCCCAGCCTTGATCTGTCCCCTGAACAACAGTGAAAGTGATTTCAAGGTGCAACAGACCATGTCACTCCCTTGCTCAGAATTCTCTTGTGTCTTCACTCACCCTTAGAATAGAGTTCACATTTTTTCACATGGCCTGCAGGCACTGTGTGATCTGGCCCCAGCACCATCTCAGGCCACCCTGTTTATCCAGCTCTTCCAACCCATGACCAACAGAGTTCATGGCCAACCCTCACCAAATCTTTTCTGCCTCAGAACCTTTAGACATTGTGCTCATTCATGTAGAATGTTCTCTTTCCACCTTCCCTGAACCCCCCATCACCAACATCTGCATGTGTACACACAAAGCACCATCCCCTTTGCCACCTCCTTCTCGTGGTTTAGGTCCTCAGAGAAGCCCTTCCTAACCCACTGCCTAAAGTACACCTAGGCCCATATATGCTCCATCCACACCCCTGTTCTTTCCTCATCTCAGCCCTCAGTTTCCTTTATTGTACTCATCACGTGTCAGCCTCCCTTGGCTCCTCAGTGCTGGGCCCAGTACCTGACACAAGGAGGACCCTCAATGAAATGTTGTTGGGCAAATAAACTATTGAAGGTGTATGTGGCATGTTATCTTTATTTTGCCTTTCCTGAACTCTCTTATCCCTCCCTAATATGATATTAATGATTTCTTTGCTTGCATTTTTATTGCCTGACCCTACCACTAAGAAATAAATTCTATGAGAATAGAGACTTTTCCATGTTCACTACTTTATCCCTGGTATCTGAACAGGCACCTAGCCCATTATAGGCACACAGCGTTTGTCGAATGAATGAATGAATGAATGAATGAATGAATGAATGAGTACTTGTATCCCTAGGATCAAGTACAGTGCCTAGATCAGAATAAATGTTTAATAAGTGGAAATGTACTCTCCTATAATTTAGTAATGATTCAATTTTGGCCCATATGGTGACTATGATTAATTTTTCATATAGTCGAAAACAATAGTAGACTGAATTTTATGCAGAGTTCCCTTTCAGGAATAGGAAAATACCTTTTGCATCACCAAAACTTTGCAACAGTCATCTGCTGCAGGTTCTGAATTGAAAACCCTTCTCCTGGTGTGGGTCACTTTTGGCTTAATGGTCTGCCACCGCCTTCCCTTAAGGCCAATGAAAATCAGTCTTGAGAGAGAAGAGCAATGTGCCCTTCAAAGAGCTGTTTTCATGACCAAATCCCACTTCAACTCTTTCAAGTATTGCCTATAACATTCACAAAAGAAAACAAATCTGTCTTGACACAACATTTTGACCAAGTTCAATGCGGTTATTCTTGTTATTCCAACTTTTTTCAGTAGAAAAGATAAACATGGTTTCTGAAAAAAAAAAAAACATAATCAAAAAAGCACCACCCAGGCCCTTCCAAGGCCCAGCCCTGCTTTCCAGATGCTCCCCTTTTTCAGCTTGGTTTAATTAAACCTCCATATGTCAGCAACCCATCAGCTTCAGGTGTGATTCAGATTGCCCCAAAGCATCAGAAAGCCTGCCAAACTAGCGGAGCATGAGAGCAAAGTGGAGAAATGTACTCTCTAGAACAAAGCCCATCATTACAAGGGAAACCCTTGTTGGGAGGAGGAGTAAAGTGATTCTCTCCCTCCCTGTTTTGGATTTTGAAACATAACAAAGGGAACTTGGTTCATATTCAGTCCATGTCTTAGATCAGTGACAAAGCTCTTGAGGGAGGCATGAGACATCTGAAGTCTAACTCCTGGTCAGACTTGGCTACCTCTCAAACTACGGTCATGGTATGCAAAAGATGCCGAGAACTCAAATGCATCTGGACCCTCACACAGTAGAAAGCTCACAGCATGCTTGTTTATTCTTCTTTTTCCCCTGGGTGTGTCAGATCTGAGCTTTTTATAGTGCCTCTGGGTCTGTCGTGAGACCAAAAAAAAAAAAAATGCAATTAGCTAAAAGAGTTTTCTGGCTGTAGTAGCCAGAAATTGAAAAAAAAAAAAAACAAAAAAAAACAAACCTCCCCACATGATCCAGTCATAGATGAAAGGCAAACGCCTGTTGGGGGTGGGGGGAGGATTCTTTTTAAATAAACAGGGCTGTTGCTCAAGACCTGAAGCCCAGAGTGCACAAGCTTGGCAAAGACAGCAAGAGAAAGTATGACAAAGCTCCCCCAGATCCACGACAAGGAGTACTGAGCCCCGCTTACATGAATGAAAGCTTAACCAAACTCAAGAATTATATTCCATGCAGCTAAAACAAATATAAAACTGAAGTGGTGCCTCCATAAAACTGAACAGATAGACAATGCCATCTATATAATTCTAGAAGTCACCAAATATCTTCTCTCCACATTTCCAAGAGCTGTACCCAGACGTGTTAGGTACTGTGTGAACACAGAGTAGCTCGTTAACATTATTTGTTCTATCTACTTCCGAAACAATAGATTTGAGTGGCTCATGCTTTGGACTGAGTGAATTGATTGGCCATTTTCAGATTATGAAGAGAAAAGCTGTGTATTGGTAGCTCGCAATGATTCGTGTGGGTTAAGAGGAGCCTTCTTGCAACTGTTTTATGGTATCAGTTGCATCTTGAAACATGTGGAGAAGAATCTAAACCCAAAACAAACCAACCAACCTGAAGCTCCTAGAGTGGCCTGATGCACAGAATACGGAGCCCTGAATAGCTGGGGAGAATGGTTTATCACTGGGATGCAGGAGGCTGTTCTTCAGGAAACCTACCATACTCATCAGTGTCAGGGTGTTGGCCCTTCATTGCCTGCAGGCCCCTCTCCTCAGGACCCAGTGGATCATTGTCGCAATCTCTCTTTTAGCTGCAACACATTCTTGCCTAGCCCCTGGCCTTCTACCCTTGACTTCATGCCCTTTCTGTGAGAATCCCTGAGGTCCTCCAAAAGCTTTCTTTTCTTCCCCAGCACAGATGCATCATCCCTTCCCATCCCACTGGCATAGGTTATTTTAGCAAGACCCCCACCTTTACTCTGTTCTCCAGGTGAAATGTAGGCACCTGACTCTAAGTTCCCAAGTCACAGAGACCTTAGCCTCAAGCTCAGCTGTGCTCCCCAAGACTGTTCCAGGGGGGCTCATGGCTCTCCAGTGGAGCAGCCTCTAGCCAAGATATCCACTTCAAGACAGTCCTTCCCTCCTACAACCCCAATCTCAATGAATGCTTGTCCACCAGTGGGAAAAGAAAGAAAATAACATCTCACTGCAAACAATACATTCTCATTTCCTCTCTCTCTTCTCTCTTCCACATTTTTTTTGGGGGGGAAGGAGAATGAAAAGAAGCCATCATCAGGGTGCCTAGGTGGCTCAGTCGGTTGAGCGTCTGACTTTGGCTCAGGTCATGATCTTGCAGTTCTTAGGTTCTAGTCCTGTGTCTGGCTCTGTGCTGACAGCTCAGAGCCCGGAGCCTGCTTCAGATTCTGTGTCTCCCTCTCTCTATCCCTACCCCCTTGCTTGCTCTCTCTCTCTCAAAACATAAATATACATTTAAAAAAAATTTTTTTAAAGAAGAAAAGCAGCCATGATGGGTGGAAGATGGTTCAGCCTCCCCTTCTATAGGATCTGTCGTCAAGTTGGTTATTGAGCCAAAGTATAAAGAATGTCAATCCCGAGTATGAAGGGTTTGATTACTGTTGTTTTTAGTTATGGGATATTAACATCAAATTCAGAGCAACAGAAAAATATCTCACACAAGATCTGGTACCTATCTGTTCCCCACTTCTACAAAATCAATAGTAACACAATGTTGGTATTGCATCTATATAATTCTGTCTTGATGTAGATCTTAGATGTAGTCACCCTTTATAGAAAGTAACAAAATTAACACATTGACAAATTTCTGGTGAATACTATCACTCTTAAAAATGTATGTATATATGTATGAATAAGGATATGTATTGAATAACTTTATGCAAAAAATAAAAGCACTGTGCAAGATACTTTTTATTTGACAAATTCTTTTCCAGGTAACTATATATTTACATTCAGCATATTCTCCACAAATCTAAAAGCCTGAAAACTAAACCCAAAAGAAAAACAAAAAAACCATGTGTGTGTGTGTGTGTGTACACACATATATGTGTATACATATATATACATAAAATGGCTAAATTGTAAAATCTCTGCTACTCCAACCAGAGTGATATTTGCCAGTGGCATAATAAAAATAAAATCAGTAATTCCTATATATTTGGAAAAATATTTCAGACATACCCAACTACATGATTATTGTCCACCCCCAAATCTAAAAAATGGGTAATTACTTCCATGGTTGCTATATAGGACAGAGAGACAGACACATTCAGGAAGGGGGAAAGGCATTTATGCCTCCAGGCAGCAGACAATTCTGCAGAGTGAGCATTGTAGCAAAGTAAACTTTCTTAAATTTAATAAATGCATGGAACTACTTCTTAGGAACCATTAGGACTAAAGGTTTGGAGACTTGTATTAAAAACAATTCTTCAGGAGCACCTGGGTGGCTCAGTCAGTTAAGCATCCAACTTCAGTTCAGGTCATGACCTCACGGTTTGTGAGTTTGAGCCCCGAATCGGACTCTGAGGTCAGGGCAGAGCCCACTCTGGGTCCTCTGCCCCCTCTCTCTCTGCTGTTCTCTGCTCATATGCATGCTCTCTCTCAAAAATAAATAAACACTACAAATAATATTGTTGAGATGTCAACAATATTATTTTTAATAATAATTAAAAGTTAAAAGTAAATTATTAAATTAAAAATAAATAATGAAAGCAACCTGTAGATTCAACAATATTTATTAAAAAATGCTTCATACACCTCTTACATTTCTTCACGTTTTGCAAACAAGGCTGCCCTTTATTCTGTCTTTTCAAAGATTTGTGTAGCAAAGGTTTCTGGAATGAAGAGAGAATATCCTCCATGGGAGCAGAGGGCAGGTTTGCGTGCAGTCTTAGGACAGAGAAACAGGGCCTCCCTCTGAAGTAACGGGCAGTCACGCTTACTGTCTAGTATAAAAAAGGTAATGTCCTCCTTTAGAACAAAGAGCAGCATGCTCACTACCCAATAGAAAAGATTCAACTTTCCTGAACTCTGATGTCTCTCTTTTTTAATTTTTTTATGTTTATTTCGTTTCTGAGAGAGACAGAGCACAAGTGGCAGAGAGGCAGAGAGAGAGAAGGACACAGAACCCAACGCAGGCTCCAAGCTCTGAGCTGTCAGCATAGAGCCCGACGTGGGGCTCGAATCCCCGAACCATGAGATCACGACCTGAGCCGAAGTCGGACGCTCAACCGATGGAGCCACCAGGCGTCCCGACTCTCATTTCTCTCTTGCAACCCAACCCACTGAGAGGGCGAGTACCATCACACCCTCTGGGAACTGGGGTTTATGGAACTGATGCCCAAATGCTGATACTGCTAGTGGTATGAATATAATAAACTTGCTTTCATTTTAAATCCATGTATAATCACTATTTTGATTCAAATAATTATCGAGTCTATTTTGTTCCCCAAGTGGTGAGCCGTCCACCATATCTGCCTTGGTTCATGGAGACCCGTGCATCCTGCATGTTCTCTTCCCCAGATATTATCATGCCTTTCCTATTCACCGAAGCTAGTTCCCAAGAAAAGATATTTAAGGTTTACAACTTTGTCCACATTGTGGTGTCAATCACTGAAATGACTTACTGTGTAAATTCTCCAGCCCGTATTTACATTACAGGCAGTACAGGAATGGTTTTGTCTCTCTGGAATTTCAGGAGACCACAGTTTTGCTGAGAGAGCTACACTGATCCTGAAATCATATTTCACAAGCCAATCTGGCCTCTTCAAGTACGTATTACCTTTCAAAGGTTTAAAGGACAGGAGTAAGGGCTCCTGGGTGGCTAAGTTCATTCAGCATCTGACTCTTGATTTCAGCTCAGGTCAGGATCTCACAGTTCATGGGATCAAGTCCCAAGTTGGTCTCTGTGCTGACAGAGCCTGCTTGGAATTCTCTCTCACCCTCTCTCTCTGCCCCTCTCCCGCTTATCCACAGGTGCATGCTCTCTCTCTCAAAATAAATAAATATACTTTAAAAAGAAGAAGAAACAAAGGTCAGAGTAGCAGTGAACAGATTTCCCTAAAAACCCTGCCCAGCAATCTCACATACTCAAATTCTACTCCGTGGCTATGATGGAGTCAGAACCGTTTAGGTAGAAAAAGAAATGACTTTAAAATGTCTATTCCTATGCTGCATAGGAGTTTTCCATACCTACTTACTTGACATGGCAACCCAAAACTTTGGCAACACAAGGAAAGTCAGCAGCCAGGAGAGAAGGCAAAGAAACCCATCCATTAAATAAAATAACACTAGTCTACCCAACAAAGCACAATGCATAGAAATCCAGCTGTGTAAATTCCAAGAACCCGAAGCATTCTGAACACCGATGGCCTACAAGCCATCTATTTCAGCACCTATCATGTACCAGATATTAAACTAGATGATAATATATATGTTAACTCATATCTTCTTTTGCAGTATACCACATTTGAGCTTTTTTTTTTAAGTGAGCTCTACACCCAACATGAGGCTTGAACTCATAACCCCAATTTCAAATGTCACAAGCTCTATTGACTGAACCAACCAGGTGCCCCTGCAGTATACAACAAATAGAGATTGAATGAGTTCCTAAAGTCATAGCAAAGTAAGGAAAGAATTATTTTAACTAAGCAAGGGCAGCACCATTTCATCCCTGGAAGGTTTAACTCTGTCCAACTTTCTAATAAACTCAGTGATCTCATAAACCAGCACCTGATTTCCCCCACTGTTACCTATCCGTAGTATGTAACTGCTAGGGACATAAAAGTTGGAGGTAAGGGCCTTCCCAGAGAATCTTTTGTTTCCTGTCAAATCTAAGGTTGAAAATCCAACATGTAATTTTCCCATCATAACAAAAGGACAAAGCAAAACCAATATGCAGTGAGAAAAGGCAGGAAAAGTACTAATAAATGTCTAAGGACCTATCTTTTGAAATCTTCTTTCTATATACTTTAATGAAAAAGAGGTTACCTCAATATTTTCAAGGATTGGTTCTTACTTGAGGAATGGTCCGAGAGCAACGATGAAGAACAATTCAACTTCTGGTTGTGTGTCTTATGCCTTTCCCTATATAATCAGATTTGTTATGTATGAAGAATTATCTCCCTCTTTGTTGTAGAAGACACAGTTTAGCCACATGAGTTAAGGGCAGTAATACTTCATCTATTTTGCTAAAAGCATTACAGCCATGATATTCCAAATGAGTCAATTTCTTGCAGCCTGAATCCGGTGAAAGATAAATGAGAAGCCATTTAAATCACTGGAAATGTATGCCTGATACACCCTGCTCTTTAAAAATCCCACATCAAGTTTCAATTATGCAAGATGAATAAGTTTTAGAGATCTACCCTACATTATGTCTCCAGTTAACAGTACTGCATTGTATGCTTTGTGAAGAGGGTTGATCTTCTGCTAAACATTAAAAACATTAGCACAATTTTAAAAAATCCAACCCTGGATGACATCAAGGAAGAGAAGTTGTCAAAAGCTGGTCAGGACATTTCTTGACTGGGAAATTTGAGAGGTCTTAAGATTGTACTTTTAAGGGACCAATAATGGCAGTCTGCCTAACTGGAAATCTTTCTCTTTGTGTGATGATGAAAGGTTATTTTTAAAGAAGCTGGAATTAGATACTAAAGGAATCTTTTAACATCTTTTGTCAAAGCAGAAGAGTTTCTAAGAGGTGAATGCCAATCAATTTCTTTTCATGTCTGTGAAGATAAAACAAAGGAAATAGGCTTAAATTACAGTTCGAAAGCTTTCATATCAACCTAGGAATGGGCCTTCTTGAGGATGATAAAGCACTTGTTTAGAATATTGAGAAATGTGGTATAGTCTCCGTGTTTAGACATCTTCAAGAAGATAAAATATCTGGCCTAGATAAGCATCCCTTGCTAAAGTCAGGGAAAACACAAAATGTTTTCATGAGGTTCCACCTAGCTCTCACTCTGTAAAATGAGTATCTCCCAAAGATCTATGAACGTAGCTGATTTTTAATATTTTCTCTATAAATTCAGGGATGAAATTTAAGCTAAAACAAAGTGATTCCAAAGTCTGTTTTCATTATGCTCAAAAATGAAAAAAATGGTCCTTCTCTGAAAATCATGACTTTCAAGATAAACTTTAAAATACAAATATGCCCATCTCACCAGTGAAGCAATGTTCACTCATATTTCCCCATCCTGGTGTGCTGAGGATGGCTCATATTGACTCAGAAAAACCAGTCAGCCACATCTCTTTCCAATTCCACATTCAGTGACTTCACAATGATAGCTTGATATTGATCATTGTATATTTATACCATAAAAATTAGCAAACACTGCAAATCGGGATTTTGTTCAGGTTTTTTTTTTTGTTGCTGTTTTCAGAAATCTTGTTGCTAAATATTTACCCATTAATTGTGGGTTCCTGTTGTTTAGAAAAAGAAACAAAAACTCTCTGCCCAGCAGAAATTCTAGCTATGTGATATTTGACAAATCATTTAATTGCTCTAAATCGCTCTGCTCACTCATCTTTGAAATGAAAATGATAATTCCTGCTTCATAGAACTGTTGTGCTATTGGGATAGTTCATGTGAAGTGTCAGGTGCAGTGCCTGCACTTGGAAGCAAGTTGGTTCCCGAACGTGGAAGCCATGTTTGTGGATGTGAGAGCAGTAGCACGGTTGTGGCATCAGTAGAAACAATCTTTATATAGTTGGGATTTTTAAAACTTACTTTGGGGACTGAGTGTTAAAACTGTTATTGCACATTTGGAGACCAATTCTAAGTTTCTGAGAGTCAAAATAGTCAACATAAAAAGTCTTTGCTTTTCAAATGACCTGAAGCTTTCATACTTCTGAAATAATTGTACATATTTGCATGGTTTGAGTGTAACCATAATTACCAAATCAGGAGCACCACCTGAAGAATTTCTGGACGAGAGGTATAAGAAATTTTCTTCTTATCCCGCTGCCTTTAAATCCGAGTGGTCTCCAAATTTTCATGAGCACCACCATCATTTGGAAGGCTTATAAAAGGACAGATTGTTGGGCCCTACCAACAGAATTGGTGATTCCGTGAGTTCGAGAATTTGTACTTCTAGTAAGTTTAACGAAGATGTTGATGCTGTCAGTTCTGGAATAACCCTTCTCCTCTACCTCATCCTGTACTCTGAGATGATCCATTGTCCTTGAACCAATTAGCACATGTTAGTGCCATTTTCCTTTAGGATACATGCTTTCCCAGGAGACACTTTGGTTTCTGTGTCAATTATACTTTGCTGCATAACAAACCATCCCCAAATTTAGTAGCTCCAAAATAAAAATTGATTATTGTTAATGAGTCTGTTGTTCAGCTAGATGGTTCTGCTGATTGAGGCTGACTTAGATGAACTCCAGCTGGGCTGAATTATAAAGCTGGGGTCAATGGGTTGAAGGTTGGCTGGTCTAGGGTCATCTCACAAATCTGGTGGTTGACTGACATTGGCTGTGGTGACAAGGGTGACTGGGTTCTGTGTTGCTCATCATCCAGTAGAATATCCCAGGCTGTTCAAATGGTGGTGACAAGTTTCCAAGAGGGAGAATTCACAGTCTCTTGATAGCTAGACTTAGAACTGACATAATTTCCTCTACATTCTATTGCCCAAAGCACGTCATAAGGACAGCACAGATGATGGGGAACTAGATTCTTCCCCTTGATGGAAGGAGCTGCAAATTCACATCGCAGTGTGGCTGAAGGGAAAGATAGAAAATTGGGGACATTTTTATAATAAATTTCTCATAATCTCTTCCTCAAGTAAAACACTGGTTAACACATTTGGTATTCTAAGAAATGCCCAGAAACATCTAAGCACGAGGGTAAAAACAGTTTGGGTTCTCTAGCTGGAATTCCTACGACACAGATGATAGCTTTTTCAGCATGCCTTACCTCTTCCTATATCTGAGGATGAAAAAAACACTCCCCAAAATGTAGTTATCCATAATCGTGTATTGCAGGGCCCAACTTCTGCGTCCCAGGTGTAGCTGGACTCTATCCACTCCCACATGTGCACATCAACCACTTACGAATTGTTTGGTCTTAGAAGAGGGATGTTACATAATAAGTTTACCACATAATTAAGAAATATTTTTCTTGGATCCCTATATCTCCCTCCTCCACTTTGTCCTTAAATGCATTTTATATTTTAATAACATTTGCTCAAGACACTGCACTCAAAGAAATTCAGAGAAGTGTTTTTAAAGAACACTTTGATCTAACTTCCCAGATGAAATCTTTTCAAATCCATTTAACTCTAATTTAGTATTAAAATGCCACATATTGTTTCCTTAATAGAAATAATGCCAACACTACCTCAGGAAAAGGTCAAAGAGATGAGAAGATTCAGTGAGGCATGTCATATTTATATTGAGTATGGATATTTTTTCTTCTTTATTCTTCCACTATTGACATTAGCCTTTGAAAATGCTTGAAGTGATTTAAAATTATAGCTATTTATTGGGATTTATTACAGTATGTAGGGAAGCCAGAACTCATTTCTAACACTTTGTGCTCTTCTAGGAAAAGCATCCCTCAGTTTTGGGCTCCAAATGGTAATATTGTGGAAAAAATTTCCATGAATAAATGAATTACATATGCAGTAACCCTGAAAATTTGCTGATGAACATTCCATCAGGGTCTACACCCTAGAGTGAATAAGTTTAAGATATCTTTTCTTCTTCCCCTCCACTTAGTTTTCTCTGTATCTCTATCCTCATATAACTGAATATCAAGATACATCTTTGAAGAAAGAAAAAAATTATCACAAAATAGCAGCATATCACCTAAGACAGGAATCTGTGTAAATAGGAAGGACCATTCTCTCCTGTTTTGCTTGGTGACTTGGAAAAGAATATATGAGCTTGTTGTATATATAGTGGTTAGGAATTTCAACTTTGTTACAACAATATTGCAAAAGTAAAGCTTTATTATTATTATTATTATTATTATTATTAATAGAGAGAGGAAAAAAGAAAAACACACAGCAGGGAGAGGGACATAGGGAGAGAGACAGAGACAGAGAGAGACAGAGAAAATATTAAGCAGGTCCCACACCCAGCTTGGAGTCTCACACAGGCCTCCAAACAGGGCCTGATCCCATGACCCTAGGATCGTGATCCTGGGATTATTATGACCTGTACAGAAACCAAGAGTCAGACATTCAACTCACTGAGCCACCCAGACTTCCCAAGTACAGTTCCTTCCATTACTGATCACTAATCTAGATCCTCCATTTCAGCTCAGCAACAGAAAATCTAATTTAGCCAATTATGATCTAACACACAACTCAATTTAGGCTCAGCTATTTTCTTAAAGGAGTTTTTCCACTGCTTCTGTCCTCTTTCATTCTCTTTCCTTCTGAAAGCATGGGGAACTTAGCCATTCAGGTACTAATAATAAAAGTCTGGGAAGGAAGGGCAAGGAGAGGGACAGTATGTTTTCATTCTTGGTAGGGTTTTGTTCTCATTTTCTCAGATACATGGGCCTTTGGCTCTATATGAAGGGTAAGGATTTCAGGAGACATAAGTAGCATTTTAGATGGTCTACGGCTACTCGGTTGGATCCCTGTCCAGCTTCGTGGCCTGAAGGATCCCATAGAAACAGGCCCTACCTCCAGTGAGCAGTCAGTGTTCTCCATAGACCCCACAAATGGAGTGTGCTCAATTTGTCAAATAACCCCTTGGGTCATGTTCACAGCTAATATTCTCTATGCCCTGGGTACAAAGGATACTCATGTGTCTTCACCAACCATGTAAGGACCTTAGGTTCTCCATTGGTCCAATCTCTTCCAACTTATACCGCCATCTTTGTCAAGTCCCCCAACTTGACGTGGATCTATGTTAAGCCTCATCCCAACCTTCTATTAGACAACTGGTTTGTGTGTAAGGACACATTTAAGTTTCAACTGAATTTTTGGGACCACATTTATGTGTTTAAGCAATCTAAGAGAAGTGAAATTCAGAGAAAAAATATTGAATATTTATTTACCCAAGCACCAAAGAAATCTAAATCTATTAATATATAGGAAAATCTTGCAAATTGAGAATTCACTTTATATGTTAGCTATTAAAAAATAACCAAAACTTGACCAAACCAATGCTTTAGACTGAACAAAATGTTCTAATTTCACTTTAACAGACTCACAAATAATTATAAAGCCAGAGAACTCCCTGAAGGTTCAAATTGATTATAATAAGCAACTGAGAGTCGAGTACAGAGGCCATCTCATCAATAAGCTTGAAATGTATGATTATTTTTGCTAATTAAATTTAGAGATTTTGTTTTCTATGAATTCTAAACCCGAAGGTTTGTCAGTTGATTTGGACTCTGTTTAGTGAGTATTCATGATTTCTCTCTAGCAAGATTATAAACTCCAATGGGACAGTAGGTCTCATTCCCCATCTGCCCCAATAAAAAATATAAAACTGTATTTTAAATATATTAATAAATGTGCTAATTATTTGATTAATTCAGAAAATTCTTTAAGGAAAAAAAGACTTCTTTTGTCAGAATGGTCTCATCTCTTGGTCATAGTCTCCCTTTTCGGTCAACACTTCATCTTTAAATATGGAAAAAAATCCTTTCCACTTTTACAGAACTGGATTAAGATAAAACAGTTGATGAGTGCAACATTTTAAAAGAAATAGATGTAGAAATTCCAATTTATGACTAGGGGCCGATTAGGCTGTGTCAATTAGCTACCTGCCAAGAGACAATCATAATAAGCAATAAAAATAATAAAGACTCTTTCAACAAAATCGAGAACTGCAAACATCAGCAATACATGGTTTATTTCTATCATATGTCGGAAGCTTGTGAAATAAAATGGCATAAGCTTTGTACATGGAAAGGCCTGGAAAATAGAAAGCAAAACTCTTCATTGAAATCACTATGAGGGGCACCTAGGTGGCTCAGTCCATTGAGCATCCGACTTCACCTCAGGTCATGATCTCACAGTTTGTGAGTTCAAGCTCCACATTGGACTGGCTGCAGTCAGCATTAAGCCTGCGTTGGATCCTCCGCCCCCCTCTCTCTCTGCCCCTGCCCCACTTGTGCACGTGTGCAGCCTCTCTCTTTCAAAAATAAATAAAACATTAAAAAAAAGAAGTTACTGTGAATTTTGGTGTATTCTGGAAAAATATTTCCCAACAAGTTTTATTTGCTTTAGTGATTATGTGAAAGGAAAAAAAAAAAAAGGATTCCATGGTCAAATAAGTGAGAAAATACTGCAATAAGTGAACAGATTTCTTCACTATGGGCCTTCCTGAAGCCTTAAATATGCTAATGACATGACCAACTTGAGAAGGAATTATATCGTGTACATCTCCAAAACATACTTTACTAAGAAACGCTTTTCCTCAGGGCAGAAATATCTCTATTTGTGAAGAAACAACCTGATGTGTAGGATCTAGACACTAAATATACTGTATATGTTTCAAACATGCACCAAAGAATTTAGTGCTTCTAGGTATGTATTCAACTGATCCAAATCGTTTGAAGACATCTGTCAAGTAGCTGAGTCTACATTATTCGAAACATTCAACCTTTCCAAATATTGGGTATTTGACATTATTTAAACTAAAAAGTTTAGATGGTAAACTGAATCTATCACCTCAATTGCAGACACAACCTATGTAGCACATACCATGTTTTAAAAAGAAGGAAAGAAAGGTAAGTTAGGGGATCTATTTAAGCCTTAGTTTTCTCATCTAAAACTTAGGATTGTAACAGTTTCTACCACTTAAAGTTTATTCATTCATTCAACAAGTATTTACATCCAGCTGTATACCAAGCATTGTTCCAGGGCTGAGGGTACAGGGGTGATGAGTGAGGAGTCAAACAATGCAGAAAGAAACAAGGTAGTTTCAGATAATGATGAAGACAATAGGGCAGTTGGAGAGAGGGAATGGATGGATACTCTAGTTTACATGATCAGGGGAGGCCTCACTGACGTCATAAGCAACATGAAACCTGAATGATTAACAAGAGCCAACCAGCAATAATCAGAGGAAGAATGTTCCTGGCAGATGAAGCAGAAGACAAAGCCCTAACATAGTAACATGGTTGGCTTTTTCAAGGATGAAGGAACTTGAACTCTGTGGCTGGAGTATAGTAGGGAGAGGAAGATGGGAGATTCTTAATTCAATGAGCTATGTATAAAAGCCTTCAGCTACTACCTGACCCATAGTAAGTGCTCAATATATGAAAGCTAAAGTGATGGTGATGATGATGATGATTATGATAAAAATGATGTTTTAAGAACAGAAATAAAGTAAAATAAAGTCCCCAATGTCAGAGTCAGGAAATATGTTTTAGAGTAAACATAGTGTTAACTAGGTGGCCAGTGGCCATTGACCTTTGCGTCATGTTGTACATGATGCACATATGAGTCAAGGAAAGTAAGGCTAATAACAAGCAATGCTGAAATCTCAGTAGTTTACCAAAATAACGGTTCATTTCTCACTTATTTCTTGGTCATGATCTGTTTTCAGTTCTCAGTACTGCCCCATCTGCTATCTCAGTGATTCAAGCCCTTTCCATCATGTTGCTCCACCATCTTGGAATCCTTCAGTTCTGGTGCCGAGCAGGTAAGAAGGGGAGCAGAGAGTAAGGAATCTATACTCAATACTCTGCCATCCCCGAAGTGAAGACCATGACTCCAGCTCGCATTTCTTTGGCCTGGATGAGTCACATGACTCCACTTCGATCCATAGGGGTGGGAAATACATGGTCTTCCTGTGTACTCAAAAGGGAAATCGAATAGTCCAGAGAACATGATTGCTTTGTCTCTGTACAATATGCTTAATCTCCTGAGCATAGCCAGACTTGGAGGAAAAACTCTTCCTTGAGTTGGCAGAGACGTATAACAGTGCAGCAAAATTTGGGAGATTCGAAAATCATTCACTTCAGGCTGTGAAAGGACGAAGCAGCTTCTGGGTTATCCTACCCTTTTTTCCCCTTTCTTTCTCATTCAAGAAAATATAACCTATTTCATTAGTGGCTTTGAACTAAGCTCTATAGGGTATTTTTTAATTTAGTCATTGGAAAACGTTCTTTTAACAAACAAATTATTGAACAAGCCTCATGACAGATTGATACACAGTGCCATTCTAAACATTATAGTTAGGAACTGCTAAATGTACCATATCATAGTTTAATATACACAACAAACCTAAAAGACTGTGCTGATCATTGTTCAGTCCATTTGCCCTTTCCTTCAGTAATTATTTACTGAGCACCCATTATGCACCTTCAGTGGCCACATGGGACCCTTCATACCCTGAAAATATGTTTATCATCCCCCTTCTGTAGGGCCAGCTGGAGTCTGTCCCTTCCCCATAACTTTTCCTAATGACACTCTGACTGGAGGTTAGAGCATTATGGGAGGAGCAGGAGATGAGGAGACACAGTCTCTTCAGACTTCATGTCTGAGGTGACTGTGGAGAAATAAAGTGATTTGGGCACCTTTTCATGAAAAAGGTAATTTAGGACCACAGTGTTTTTTCAAACCGTGAGACACTGCAGAAGTTACCTTATCTACCCTCAGCCTCATTTTCTTAACCCATAAAACAGGTGACAGGGTTATGGTAAAGATTCAATGATAAAATATGTGCAAATCACTTATCTCAGTGTCTAGTGTATAATAAGTGGTAAATGTCGGTACTCGGTATGTTAAGTGGAGGACATATGTACATATCCATGAAACGCGATCCATGTGATTAGCTGAGGTAACTGATGAACCCTATCCAAGAACAGACCAAGGGAAGGATGACGAACATGATAAAGTGAACAGATTGTAAAGAAACCACAGGGAGATAACTTGGTGAATGTTCTGGCTAGGATGAGGGCGGACAGGGAGGGAAGGGAGACACATGAGCAAGTCTGTCCTGCAGGAGAACCCAGGGGGTGACCTGTGTGTGCTCCATCGCAACCATGCTGTTGAAAGAAACTTTCTCTGAGCTCAGACCACCCACTCTCCAATTTGGCCCAGTTCTGCCAGGATTCCTGATACAATGCAGCAACCACACCACCCACAGCCTGTGGTTAGCATGCCTCTGAAAGAGAGGGGACAGGCCTAGCAGAGAAAGAAAGAAAACCACAGAGGAAAATGGGGTGCAGGGAGAAACAGTATGTCCTGTTAGCTATATTATTAGGTGCTCATGCTTAGAAGGGATAGGAAGCTGAAGTCTAGACGGCCTGCAATTAAATTAAATCTAATTAGTGTAACTAGATACAAGTGAATATACAAATATAGTTGATATGCAGTATATTAATTCAATTAGAATACCATGAAAAACCTGTGGTAGATTACCTGACCTGACGGGGCCATGATTAACCACTCCAGTGATCAATAGGAATAAAATGCTACACCAAGCAAGACAGTCTCTAAAAATTAAGTAGGTGCTATTCCAATACTTGGAATCTCATATCGCCAAATTTATTCCAAAATCCATTCACTACTTTTTGCCATTCTAAATCTGAGAAAACATATAAAAATGCATTTGTTTCTCAGGAGACATGAGCCACAAGGAACAAGTCCAGGAATCTATCCTATGGTATCTCCTCATCAAGTTTCTAAAATGCTGCTTATTTATCTCACTTTTTCACTTTAGAGCCCTGCAATTTCAGGTGCATACATCCCAGGGTGAGGTAACATATTAAACCGCTCTCCGTTGTTAAAAGCAAAGCATCAAATAACTCGAAATCACCTAAGAAAGCAGAGGATAGAGCCCTGAGAGAATGTGCAGAAAGAATGGCTACGGAAACCGAACCCCAAATCCACAAGAGAGCATTAACACCTGGAGAAGAGAGAAGGGCATGAAAGTTATGGAGAAGGTCCGAAGGCACACTTCCCCGGAGCTTGGTGTGAGCCAAGCCTGTACAACAAGACAGATGAATGCATGCAGTCCCTGAAAGCTGAGTTCAGATCCCATCACCAGAACAGAACACGGGAGAGAGATGACCTCGCACACGCATCTCAGAATGCTCTATTCCACTTAAAAGGTCAATATTTTTATTCAATTATAGGAGAAAGCTTTGGGTCCTAGTTTACGAATATGTAGAATTCCCCTGGGTGTTATAAACCTTTGTTATCTTTATCGGAGAGTTTCCAGGCTGGTGGACATTTTGGGGAGTCCAGATCCTTCTAAAATCTTTCTGCAAGTCTGATTAAATCCATCTGGCTCTGATTAATTTACAATTAACCTGCCAAGTACTGTCTCAGAAGAACAGCAGAGTCCAAGCCTCTCTGAACCATCATCTTGCTAAAACTAGATCTTAGAAGAGAGTGTGAAGCCTAGCAAGGGTTCAAAGGAGGGTGACATCACTGGGCAACTAGAAGCATCAAGAGGTTCCATGGAAAAAAAAGAATGGGGGCCAGGCTTGAAGGAAGTAAGAATTGTATCCCTTTGTAGCCACCCCCAGGGTTTAACAGTGTCTTATAAATGATAGATGTGTAATAACTATGCGTTGACTGAAAAGAAGGCCAATAAGAACTAGTATACGTCTCAATAAATCACCAACAGAGCATCTCTAAGATTTCAGCTAAACATCAATCCCAAGGTTTCAGGACCTTACGTGACCCCAGTGAAAAAAATATGCCTTCCTAAACATCTAGCACCCTGGTGGGCAGACATTCCCCAGTCACTTCTGAGACTTTTGCCCCAATTAGTGTACACACTGAGAGTCAAAAACCCTCTCTTTATCAGTGATGGGACAGGGGCAGACAACATATGAATTGGCTGTTTGACTAAATTCATTAGGTATATTGTTTTTTCTTCTTCTGATTTCAGTCTAACCTATTATTTCTATGAGAGTTTAAGCCAAAATATAAGGGGTAAGAGGGAAAGTGCAGGGCAAACTTATTTGTCAGGGACAAACATGAGTTCAGTG